>NC_134688.1:222650971-223003471 GCF_050947455.1 Rhinoderma darwinii
TGCCATTTTTTGTTTTAGGCTGGGTTCACACACACTATTTACGGACGTAATTCGGGCGTTTTAGCCCCGAATTACGTCCGAAAATGCGGCTCAAAAAACGTCGGCAAACATCTGCCCATTCATTTGAATGGGTCTTACGATGTTCTGTGCCGACGGTCATTTTTTTTACGCGCCGCTGTCAAAAGGCGGCGCCTAAAAAAGACGCCCGCTTCAAAGAAGTGCCTGTCACTTCTTTAGACGTAAATGGAGCCGTTTTCCATGGACTCCATGGAAAAACAGCTCCAATTACGTCCGTAATGGACGCAGCGAAAGACGCCTGCACATGCCATTACGGCTGAAATTACGGTGCTGTTTTCTCCTGAAAACAGCACCGTAATTTCAGCTGTAATGGCCGCTGCCGTGTGAACATACCCTTAGAGGAGAATTAGAGCTCCAACTTATTAACAGTATATAGAAACATTAGGGAAGGTTTCTGATGCACTCATTTAACAACCAACCAAATTATTGGTACTCTTTAAAGGGCTTGTTATTACACAGATTATACATATCAGGGCAGTCCAACATGATGGTACCTGCAGATATATATATATATATATATATATATATATATATATATATATATATGTAAATACACACATATATATATATATATATATATATATATATATATATATATATATATATATGTAAATACACACATATATATATATAAATATATATATATATATATACTAGAAAAATTTATATATATGCATGTATAGATATATATATGTATGTGTGTATATATATATATATATATATATATATATATATATATATGTGCATATATATATATATATATATATATATATATATATATATATATATATACAGTATACTAGAAAAAGTACCCGACGCTGCATGGGTATAACGTGTCGGTCTGTCTGTTTGTGGGTTTATTGGATTTGTTCCAAGGGTGCCCAGGAGGCTAAATACCTAACACTTAAGTACCTAACAGCTAAACTGGTAGGAAATGGAGTCATAAAACTGTAACAGAACCTGTTGATTAACAACATTGGCAGTTTTATTACCAGTTGGCCATAGACTATGGTTGGATCATAATTGAAAACAGCAACATGCATGAAAACCCACTCATTAGCACGCTGAACATGATGTGCTCTTTAGCTTGCTTTCTGGCCTGGGTTCGGGCAGGAGTCTCTGCGCTTCTGAGAGCCACCTGTCTGATCTGTTGCTGAGAGAGCCCGAGTTTGCTGAGTAGTTTCAGCAGCCCGAGCAGCAGTATGACGCATTTGATCAGCTTGCAGTTCGGCAAGAGGAGTCTCTGCAGCTAGTAATGCAGCTTTCCTCCTGGCCATCAGTAATGTAATTGGTTGCTATGGGTAACCACTCCCCTGTACCTTCCCATCTAGGATTATCTTGTAAAGTGCGCTACCTGCCATTTCCAGATATCTTTACTATAAAAGCGAATGTCAGTATTCACTTTTATAGTATTGGATCGTGATCATGTGATAATGGCTGATAACAGAGAACAGCAGCAAAGTCGGGACCTTTACATAAACTTTCCTGAACACCCGATGTATCTATGTGCCAAATTTGGGGTCAAATAATGCAGGTGTTTGGATGCCTATAGAGGACGACAAACAGATATTCGCTATAATGGCTGATAATAGAGAATAACTGCAAGTTTTGGACATTTACGAAAACCTTCCTGAACACCCGATAAACCTATGTGCCAAATTGGGGTCAAATGGTTCAGGTGTTTGGATGCCTATAGAGGACGACAAACAGACATTCACTTTTATAATATAGAATAGCAGAGTTACACGGATTCCCACTGGTCCAAAAACACTTGTTGTTTGTGTGTGTGGTTAAAAACTTAATTTCCTACTGATATGAAGCCAACATATCCAATAAAGCCCAAGTGCAGGGTTCCTTTTTGGAGGCATGACTGGTTTGAAAGGGGTTCAATTTATGAGAATGCTGAAATCCACAGGCTTGGTTCTATTGAGAGATTTCAGCAGCTCGGGCAGCAGCCATTTGCTTTGCTATAGGAATCTTTCGTCTAAGTGCAGGGTTCCTTTTTGGAGGCTTGACTGGTATGAAAGGGTTTCAATTTATGGGAATGCTCAAATACAGTATAGGTACAGTTCGTTTACAGCGACTAACACGTCGAGTAAAGAAAAATGGCTTGGTTGTTATGGAAACCTGGTCTAAAACTGTGTGTATGTGAGTGAGGCTAAGAATGAAGGACCTGCGAGCTTCTATTGGCTAATACGGGTCATGTGATATGGAGGAAGGTCCTTGATGTGGAAGCCAGTGGTGTCATATTTGTTTTTGTGAATATGTCAAGAATGGCAGGTCCTAGAGAGCTGAAACCCGGTCTAAACCTTCGGAAGAGCGTGATTTACTTATGTGCCAAATTTGGTGCAGATTGGTCCGTTTGGCCGTGCATAAAGAACATGCAACAGACATCAGACAACAGAAATAAATTTTTATATATTTATAGATATATCTATCTATCTATCTATCTATCTATCTTTGTTTTTATATATATATATATATATATATATATATATATATATATATATATATATATATATATATATATATATATATATATATATATATATACAGTGAAGGAAATAAGTATTTGATCCCTTGCTGATTTTGTAAGTTTGCCCACTGTCAAAGACATGAACAGTCTAGAATTTTTAGGATAGGTTAATTTTACCAGTGAGAGAGAGATTATATTTAAAAAAAAAAAGAAAATCACATTGTCAAAATTATATATATTTATTTGCATTGTGCACAGAGAAATAAGTATTTGATCCCCTACCAACCATTAAGAGTTCAGCCTCCTCCAGACCAGTTACACGCTCCAAATCAACTTGGTGCCTGCATTAAAGACAGCTGTCTTACATGGTCACCTGTATAAAAGACTCCTGTCCACAGACTCAATTAATCAGTCTGACTCTAACCTCTACAACATGGGCAAGACCAAAGAGCTTTCTAAGGATGTCAGGGACAAGATCATAGACCTGCACAAGGCTGGAATGGGCTACAAAACCATAAGTAAGACGCTGGGTGAGAAGGAGACAACTGTTGGTGCAATAGTAAGAAAATGGAAGACATACAAAATGACTGTCAATCGACATCGATCTGGGACTCCATGCAAAATCTCACCTCGTGGGGTATCCTTGATCCTGAGGAAGGTGAGAGCTCAGCCGAAAACTACACGGGGGGAACTTGTTAATGATCTCAAGGCAGCTGGGTCCACAGTCACCAAGAAAACCATTGGTAACACATTACGCCGTAATGGATTAAAATCCTGCAGTGCCCGCAATGTCCCCCTGCTCAAGCAGGCACATGTACAGGCCCGTCTGAAGTTTGCAAATGAACATCTGGATGATTCTGAGAGTGATTGGGAGAAGGTGCTGTGGTCAGATGAGACTAAAATTGAGCTCTTTGGCATTAACTCAACTCGCCTTGTTTGGAGGAAGAGAAATGCTGCCTATGACCCAAAGAACACCGTCCCCACTGTCAAGCATGGAGGTGGAAACATTATGTTTTGGGGGTGTTTCTCTGCTAAGGGCACAGGACTACTTCACCGCATCAATGGGAGAATGGATGGAGCCATGTACCGTCAAATCCTGAGTGACAACCTCCTTCCCTCCACCAGGACATTAAAAATGGCTCGTGGCTGGGTCTTCCAGCACAACAATGACCCGAAAAATACAGCCAAGGCAACAAAGGAGTGGCTCAAAAAGAAGCACATTAAGGTCATGGAGTGGCCTAGCCAGTCTCCAGACCTTAATCCCATCGAAAACTTATGGAGGGAGCTAAAGATCCGAGTTGCCAAGCGACAGCCTCAAAATCTTAATGATTTACAGATGATCTGCAAAGAGGAGTGGGCCAAAATTCCATCTAACATGTGTGCAAACCTCATCATCAACTACAAAAAACATCTGACTGCTGTGCTTGCCAACAAGGATTTTGCCACCAAGTATTAAGTCTTGTTTGCCAAAGGGATCAAATACTTATTTCTCTGTGCACAATGCAAATAAATATATATAATTTTGACAATGTGATTTTCTTTTTTTTTTTTTACATAATCTCTCTCTCACTGGTAAAATTAACCTATCCTAAAAATTCTAGACTATTCATGTCTTTGACAGTGGGCAAACTTACAAAATCAGCAAGGGATCAAATACTTATTTCCTTCACTGGATAGATAGATAGATAGATAGATAGATAGATAGATAGATAGATAGATAGATAGATAGATAGATAGATAGATAGATAGATAGATAGATAGATAGATAGATAGATAGATAGATAGATAGATAGATAGATGGATAGATAGATATATGTGTGTGTGAGTATATATATATATATATATATATATATATATATATATATATTTACATTTTTGGGGTGAATTCTGCCAGGGGCAGACATGCTGCATATTCTTCCTGTACAGAGGGTACGGGGGTTTAACTCTACCTCCAAGTTTATTGAGACTGAAGTGTCTCATGGCACTTCAACTAAAATAAACCTCCCTAATATAGCTCCGATTCTCCTAACAATGAAGTTCCAATGCTGATGAGAATGGAGGAAGTGGGTGTCTTTGATCATAGGAAACGGAGTGACTGCTTTGTTTTGGCAACAGTGAATTAGCAGGATAGCTCAAGTGACCAGCCTAAAGCAATAGGTACAAGGCCTCGACTAGGGTAACAAAGCAATAAATGCAGGTACGCAAAACCACTAGGTGCCTAAGATGACTAATTTGCTTTCAACAAATCAACTCCCAGAGAGAGAGGGTGCACATTCTGTTGCTGCACAGGGGTCCTTTTCTGTATGCGTTTACCCATGAACTATATAAAATATGATAGTCATTACCTTTACAAAAACTATGGATATATTCCATACACTATATATCATTTTTGTCGCTATAACCGTGAATTTGCTAGTTCACCACATATGTATTAGGGGGAAACACAATGAAAATACTTTACTTACATTTTGCTTAAACTATTATTGAATTCCAATAGCATTATTTCCTTGTATCTATAATACAGTAATTACTCTCAAAGTTTATTCTCGTGTGTTTATTATCACAAGCAGAAATGTTATTACCTGTGAAATTACATGTCTATACAGTCTAACTATAACATTAGCAAAATGAGTTTTGACAGAAGTACCATTATAAATGTAACAAAGGAATTTGAATAACAAAAATGTCATAGGAAAATAAATGCTATGTCAAATTCTTTTACTATATGTTGTTCAATCTGCTATAGGAACAGAATACAGCCATTACCATATGTCAGAATAATTCCTATATGTCTTGGGAATATGAAACCCAGTAAGGATGGTACTGGTATTTATGACTGTCCTGTGTACATGGACCACACCATGCAAGTAAGTGACTGCTCTATAATATATACCACATATACAGTGAAGGAAATAAGTATTTGATCCCTTGCTGATTTTGTAAGTTTGCCCACTGTCAAAGACATGAACAGTCTAGAATTTTTAGGCTAGGTTAATTTTACCAGTGAGAGATAGATTATATATATAAAAAAAAAAAACTGAAAATCACATTGTCAAAATTATATATATTTATTTGTATTGTGCACAGAGAAATAAGTATTTGATCCCTTTGGCAAACAAGACTTAATACTTGGTGGCAAAACCCTTGTTGGCAAGCACAGCAGTCAGACGTTTTTTGTAGTTGATGATGAGGTTTGCACACATGTTAGATGGAATTTTGGCCCACTCCTCTTTGCAGATCATCTGTAAATCATTAAGATTTCGAGGCTGTCGCTTGGCAACTCGGATCTTCAGCTCCCTCCATAAAGTTTTCGATGGGATTAAGGTTTGGAGACTGGCTAGGCTACTCCATGACCTTAATGTGCTTCTTTTTGAGCCACTCCTTTGTTGCCTTGGCTGTATGTTTCGGGTCATTGTCATGCTGGAAGACCCAGCCACGAGCCATTTTTAATGTCCTGGTGGAGGGAAGGAGGTTGTCACTCAGGATTTGACGGTACATGGCTCCATCAATTCTCCCATTGATGCAGTGAAGTAGTCCTGTGCCCTTAGCAGAGAAACACCCCCAAAACATAATGTTTCCACCTCCATGCTTGACAGTGGGGACGGTGTTCTTTGGGTCATAGGTAGCATTTCTCTTCCTCCAAACACGGCGAGTTGAGTTAATGCCAAAGAGCTCAATTTTAGTCTCATCTGACCACAGCACCTTCTCCCAATCACTCTCAGAATCATCCAGATGTTCATTTTCAAACTTCAGACGGGCCTGTACATGTGCCTTCTTGAGCAAGGGGACCTTGCGGGCACTGCAGGACTTTAATCCATTACGGCGTAATGTGCTACCAATGGTTTTCTTGGTGACTGTGGTCCCAGCTGCCTTGAGATCATTAACAAGTTCCCCCCGTGCAGTTTTCAGCTGAGCTCTCACCTTCCTCAGGATCAAGGATACCCCACGAGGTGAGATTTTGCTTGGAGCCCCAGATCGATGTCGATTGACAGTCATTTTGTATGTCTTCCATTTTCTTACTATTGCACCAACAGTTGTCTCCTTCTCACCCAGCGTCTTACTTATGGTTTTGTAGCCCATTCCAGCCTTGTGCAGGTCTATGATCTTGTCCCTGACATCCTTAGAAAGCTCTTTGGTCTTGCCCATGTTGTGCAGGTTAGAGTCAGACAGATTAATTGAGTCTGTGGACAGGAGTCTTTTATACAGGTGACCTGTAAAGGATCTGCCAGACACAGCTTCTGTGTCAACGCCCATAGGTAATCAGTCTGCACCTGCTTCTATGTCTGTGAGACTGACTCCATCTTCCACCACTCAGGATGGCAGGCTTAGGAGTGGGAGAGCCTATCACAGCCTGGCCAGACGGAGCTAGCTCCCGCCCTCTGTCTATTTATACCTGCCTTTCCTGTTCCTCCTTTGCTTGTGATTCTTCTCTGCTGGTTTCCTGGCCCTGCTGCAGCTTCTTGAACTACTGACCCTCTGCTTGTTTGACCTTGGCTTTACTGACCACTCTTCTGCTCTGCGTTTTGTACCTCGCTCATCTCCTGGTTTGACTGGCTCGTTCACCTCGCTTGTTGCTCACGGTGTTCCCGTGGGCCACTTCCCCATTTCCCCAGCTTCTTTGTACCCTTGTCTGTTTGTCTGTCGTGCACCTATTGAGTGTAGGGACCGTCGCCCAGTTGTACCCCGTCGCCTAGGGCGGGTCGTTGCAAGTAGGCAGGGACTGAGTGGCGGGTAGATTAGGGCTCACCTGTCTGTCTCCCTACCCCATCATTACATGACCATTTAAGACAGCTGTCTTTAATGCAGGCACCAAGTTGATTTGGAGCGTGTAACTGGTCTGGAGGAGGCTGAACTCTTAATGGTTGGTAAGGGATCAAATACTTATTTCTCTGTGCACAATGCAAATAAATATATATAATTTTGACTATGTGATTTTCTTTTTTTTTTCTATATAATCTATCTCTCACTGGTAAAATTAACCTAGCCTAAAAATTCTAGACTGTTCATGACTTTGACAGTAGGCAAACTTACAAAATCAGCAAGGGATCAAATACTTATTTCCTTCACTGTATTTCATTTTATTTCATTTGTAGTCAAGGAACTGATGGAGAAGAGTGTAGGCTTCTTCTGTCCTGCACTAACTCAAATTGCTAATAACCACCTTAGAGGTCACATAGTTAAAATGTCTGTTTGATTAAAGGGTGCTTCATAAGAATGACTACAATGCATAGTTTTCCTTGCAATATTTAACTACTTGGTTATTGTGTCATTTAAATCAGATGTCATACTGCGTCATTATGAATTAATATTCACTCCAGCTCGATGACAAAAGAATAAATGGAAAAATCACAGTGACGAAGTAGGAGAACCATGTATAATTCTGCAATATTTTATGAACTTCTACTTTACTACGTCTAAATGTCCTACCTCAATCATTCACATGGCGCTCTTTATTATCTGGCAATAACGACTACGTGCAATGCAAGGAAAATGACTAATATTATTAATAAACATGCTAACTACAGGGCACAGGCAAAGCAATAAACAAATCTTGGAAAACATGAAGAGGACATTAAGAAAAGGGTTTACACAGAGAGCAGCTGGTAGGCAGAATTAATCAGATGAGATATACATATATATTTTAAGGTTACTGGCAAGTGCACAACTCCAATTAGAAGACCGTACAATGACTTCATATTTATTATGAAATATAATCTAATTAGAAGTGTTAAACTTAGTATTCTAATTAGGCTTCCTCCCCAAATGAGACTGAGGAACTGTCCATGTATATTACAACTCTTTCTTAACTCTCTCTGTAACAAGATAAGATATTGCTCAGCAACTGCAGCTTTACAAAGATGTGAAAGAAATCCACACGGGGCTGTCTACCCATAAGGGAGCTGTAACACATTGAAGGCAATAATTATGTGCCCTAAGCTTTGGGGTTGTTAAAGCTAGAACGTGAACTCCATTAACTTTTAGATACTTCTGTATTGCAGGGGACTTTCTCAATATAAAATGTTTGAGGAATTGCAAAATAGTATATGTCTATCATGACAGACGGAGAATAGAATTCTACATAGTTGTAATGTCATATGCTTAAATTATGGTATAAGCAGTGACACAGAACAGCTTACTTGTACAAATCTTAGTATAATCATTAATGAATTGGGTTGCACTGTTCAGGGGGCAGCTATATAACAAACATATTCTAGGGGTGTTTTTTCTTTTTTTCCATTTTCACTTTAATGCAAGTAATGCAGGTGGCATTAGTGCAGTGAATCGAATGTACAAAACCTTATGAAGACTTCATCCATGCACAAATTGTAGAGCAAGATCATTTCTAAATACATGTGTTAAAGAATAGATTTTCTAAGTGTATCTACATATTTGCTAAATATTTCTCACAATACATTTACAATTCTGTCAAAAGCTCCTTAGCAACAGACTACATTCTGACAACACGCACTGCTCCTGCTATAGAGGCATCTTGTATTCTGCTGCTTTGAAGGATCAGAAATTTCATACTATAAATATCTGCATCTACACATTTATTTATTTTTAGTTGCTTATACAGTGCCAACAGTGTTTAATCAATGCACTGAGATTGTTATAACAAACATCAGTCACATTTTAAATTTGCTATCTCAAACACACACAGACACGGGGGCCAATTTCATAAGAAGCTAACCTATCAGTATGTTTTTAGAGTGCGGAGAAAATCCTGGAGCAAACACAAAGAGAGAACATGCAAACTCCATGCACTTGTAGACTCCGTGTCCTTGGTTGGATTAGAGGAACCCAGTGCAAGCCAATTAACCCCTTAATGGTCAGGCCTATTTGGGCCTTAAAAACCAAGTATTCTTTTTATTTTTTCTTTGTTGTCACATTCCAAGAACCATACAATTTTTCATCCACTTATGAGCGATTTTATTTTTACGGGAAAAGTTATTTTTTTAATGGCACCATTTTGGGGTACATATAATTTCTTAATTAACTTTTATTGATGGGGTATTAAAAAACACACCAATTCCATCATTGTTTTTTTACGTTTTAAATTTACGCAGCTTACGTGCAACATAAATAATGTGTTACCTTTATTCTATTGGTTGGTTCAATTATGGCAATACCAAATATGTTTTACTTCTTTTGCACACAAAAAAAAAACACTTTTGAGCAAAAATAATTTTTTTCTGCATCGCCTCATTCCAAGATCAATAACCTTTATATTTTTTTTGTAAGATGAGATTTAGTTTTTATTGGTACCATTTTGGGATACATGGGACTCATAGATTAACTTTTTTATTTTTAGGGGAATGAAAAAAAGCTTTTCTGCTGCTGTTTGTATTTTTTTTGTATGGCATTCACCATGCGGTTTTGATTTTTTTTTCTGGCCAGTTCAATCATAGTAAAACTATATATGTGTATTTTTTAGTTTTTTTTTACACTTTTACCAAATAAAAAACGTTTTTTTTTAGGAAAATATGTTTTATTTTATTTTTTTACTGTGCACTTTAAGTTTTTATAAACTTTATTTTACTTTTATTTGATATTTTTTTTAGTCCCACTAGAGGACTTCACAAAGGGATCTTCTAGTATACCAAAGCATTACTGCCTGCAAGTGTAAAACTGACAGGCAATCTATAAGGCCGTACCTCTGGCTGCCATGGTAACACATGGGCAACCGGCACTCTCATTCACAGACTGCGGATGGGTGACTGAGGGAGTCCCCTGACTCTGTCAGACCACTTAAACACCACTGTAGCTATTGACAGCTATTGACAGCGGCATTTAACGACTTAAACGGCCAGATTAGGAGTAATCCTCGGTCCCGGCCGTGGCAGCAGGGGCCGACTGACAATTACTCTCTCTGTTAATCACACGGTCACAGAAGCTGTGATGCATATGTGCAGCATTGTGCCGTGTCATGGTGTGTCAAGGGGTTAATAAACTGCTATGCTGCCCACCTACATCTAAATAGTAATGTAAAACATGATACATTTGCCTTTTATATGACATAACAAAATATTATAAATGGAATGTTGGTGCACTAATGACTCCACTTTGTTTAAGCCAACAGATCAGTTAGATATGCGATCAATATCTGGGATCCCACAAATGACTAGTGCAAAGGGACCAGAACACTCGTCAAGGCACAGCTATTTATTCTGGTTCTTTTATAAAATTGTAGCACACTTAACCCTGCCATGTGTTGAAATTGCAACACAGCCTATTTCCTTTTCTCTCAGGACTCTATTTTCTCTACCCCCCCCATTATTATACCTGTAAAGAAACTTTAATTCCCGATGATCGTGCGAACATGTACACATACGAGTGCTCATTGGATCTTTTATCCCACCATTATAATGGTTATTTGTGGGCTGCCTATCTCCCTGTGTAAACAGGGGATATGCTGTAGGAATAAGGAAACAGTTTTGGGACAAACAATCGTATTAACGATCATTAATTTCCTTATTGTCCCGATCATTGCTATGTTAATGGAGCAAAGGAGTGCTGATCGACATGTCATTATCGTTGATCGGTGCTCGTAACCAGGCAGAGACTTGCTTGTATAAACGGGCCGTTAGTCAGTAGAAATCTACCTTTGTTTATACTTTTTATCTATTGATCAGTCTTGGTAATTTTTCCCAGCATTCACTAAATGTGAATGTAAAAACCTAGAACTTTTGTATTGTAATCTTTTTCCAGAACACAGGACATATAACAGCTGACATTATACCCTGATAAATTTATAATAATTGTTTTTTTCCTATCTAGCGTGTACTGTTTCACTGTAGCTTCCCGCATCTCAGCTTATCAGTCTGTTCTTTTGCTTTCAGCTTTTCAATATCATGCATAGAAATATCTGGGATGGCATAGCTGTATAATCTTTTCCACATCAGTCGCTGTTCTACTAAAATACCCATCTGTTAGCTCCTCTATCAGCAAACAAGCAGAAGTAGTGAATGCATTATGAAAGATAATGCTCATGTTTGTACACATTTAAACTAAGTAATTAGGCATTTGGGGAAAATATGGAAAAGAGCAGTATTTCATGTGTAAATAAAGTACTTGCTTTTAAATAAGGTTCTAAAATTACGCCTCAACTATTGCTTTGAACAAGGTAATTTGCAATGCTTTCTAACCAAGAGAACTTATTTGATGTAAACTAAACAGATAGACTTAATACAGATAGACTTAAAAAAAACAAAAACATTTTATCATTTTTCTTCAATCAATGTTTTCATTCTTCCTGTCTTGTGTATAGGCTTGATACATAAGATACAGGAAACTTAGCCAAGAATTTGTGATTCATATTTTTACTACAGTGCTGTACACGCATTATGCAGATGCAATAAGCACTACTACTGCTACTACTAATATTATTATTAATAATAATAATCGGGATATGGCTTGCATAGCAACCTGAGAGGAAGTTTGTGCCCAAGCTCTTGTGATCCTGCATAACAATCCTGTTCAAATCTCCCCCATTCGTTACCCCTAAGCTCTAAGGATTCCACTATGCCTCTCCTGTGACCATCAGGGACGTTTTTATGGCCAAATTTCTGCTTTAGGAGGGCCCTAATAAGAAATACTTGCCATCCCTTAGTGCCTTTCCCGCCGCCAGAGTCCTCCCACTCCCACTGAAACATACAGCGCTGCGGCCCCATTCACCAGTGAATCGGGTTTGGAAAACTTCTCCCAATTCTCCTGGACCCCCAAGATGTGCAGCCGTGCAAGTTGACGTGGGCCAGCTGTGGTGTGGTTCAGTGTAGTCACCATTTCCTCAGGCCGCGGTCTATCTTTTTCTGCCAACCCTGCCTCTGATGTGTGGCCTAAACCCCCCGTGGGACAGGGTCTCAGGTGCTATATTTTTCCTCCTAAAGGCCTCTATCCCCTTCTATTGGAGGATAACTCAAGGGGGAAATGGGAAAGTGAATAGCCGCCATCTATCTGTACCTTAATCTTCCTCCTCTGACAGGCATCTTGGTTCTACCATCCTGGGACCTCGTGACAGTGTT
Organism: Rhinoderma darwinii; assembly: GCF_050947455.1. Taxonomy (NCBI): domain Eukaryota; kingdom Metazoa; phylum Chordata; class Amphibia; order Anura; family Rhinodermatidae; genus Rhinoderma; species Rhinoderma darwinii. The sequence goes on from NC_134688.1 coordinate 222,663,548, forward strand.
TCTGTAGTTCTCAGATGGTGAGTAAAATATTTCTACTCTTTCAGTCACCACCCTTTATATAAGCCTCAGGGAGACATTACTTTTATTACGGGGAGGATAGCCTAAGGACTTGAGTCATTACCCTGGCATCCTTAGTACCCTGCACCATACAAGACCTTGTGCCACTGCAATTGATAACATATATTTGTTTTTGTACCCTCTACAGTCCATGTTGTACACTACTTAAAGGGCCAGTACTCCCAATGACTGAAGGTAGTCAGTGGTATCTAACAAAACTAGGACTTGTGTCTCTGCAACTTATAATACATAAACTACCTCTATACCCTTTGCAACCAGAACTGGGCACTGCTTAAAGGGCAATACCTCCAACAATTGAGAGAACCCAGTGGTGGCTAACAACACACTAGGACTCATGTCATTGTCAACTATTATACAGTGCATTATCCACCTTTGCAATCTATACTACTTGAGAGACCAGTTCTCCCAAGACAAGAATTGGTGCCACAAGTCTACCTCTGATGTTTAAACAATCTTAGCAGACTACCAGTCCTATCAAGGTTTTTCTTTACACCCCCCCCCCCGTAGCCAAAGGGGAAGCATCCTGGTCCTAATTATAATTTAGATACAGATGTAGCAATGTTTCACTTAACTCTGATAACTTGCAGCAGCGTAATATCAAACAACAAAAGCCATTGGAAAAGTCAAGTTAAAGATCACTACATCTGTACACAAATGGCTGGTTGATGTAGGGGGAAAAAGGTCTAACAAATGTCAGGATTCCAAGACAATATTGACTCTGAGGCCTTAGGTGATCAGGCACCTTCTTCCTAGCCCTTGTCGGGCAATGACCAAAAACAAACACTCTCCATTCTGTTATCTCAAGTGCACGCCCGAGCTTTCAGTTGTCCAGAAAATAATTCTAGGGCGCATACTCTCGATATAGATGCAATGCCTACCCCTTCCTTCTTCAATGGCTCTCCTAGTCCTTCTCACCCTCACTCACCACAAAGATCCCCTGCAGCTGGCTGACAGATTAATAGAAGTTTCTCAGAAATTCTTGCTGCCATTAAAGGGAACCTGTCACCATCAATTCACCTATTAAACCAGCAATACCTGGTGGAAGTGTGTGAAAAATAATTTATATGTAACTTTTAATTATCTTCTAAATAGGCTCTGTACCTTTTAGTACTCCGTCTTTTTAGTGTTCCTGCACTGTATACTAATGAGCATAAAAGAGTCATATATTCAGTTGAAAAGAGTAATATCGTAATTTCTCAAGCCTATCCTAATTAACGCCGCCTCCTTAATTTTGATTGACAGCTCTTCGCCTTTCCTAGCACACACAAAATCCCACACTTGTGCAACATTGTCTGTTCAGATGCGTGTGCATAACGGGACACCATAGCGGCGCATGCGCAGTAACTAGATTTGAGGCCCGGACAAAGCAGGGGAGGTTATCAGAGCATACATGATGGGCGCATGGCCGCTATCTCGGACGAGATTTTGGTATTCAGGGCAGGCCAGTTTTCGGCGGTGGGTGGGTATAAGAAGAGGAACGAATGATACTGACGGATTATTACCATAAAAGGCGTAATATTTTTGCAGACCGTTATTTATGGTCGTCGGAGGAGTTTAGGAGAGGAGATACTGGCAATGAACTTTTGACAACAGTGACCAGCGAGGGGTGAATAGAGTTCAATAGGTGAAATGCTGGTGACAGGTTCCCTTTAATACCTGTCAATTCACTATGATGGCGAAAGTTGATGACCTTAAACAACACTTCACTATAGTCAAACCTGATCTGCAGAAAAACTGGAAACGCACTACTGATACAGAGAAGCGCATTTCAGATGTAGAAGATGCTCATTGGCCTCAGAACTGCAACATCAGATGTCAGCATTTATAGATCGTGTGGATGATTTTAGAAAATCGCCTGCGGAAAAATATTATCCGTGTAGTTGGTCTGTCAGAAAAAGATGAAGGTAATGATACAGTCAATCTTCTTGAATCCTGGTTTAACAACTTGTTAGATGCCTCTTCTTTCTTCCCCTTCTTTGCCATTGAAAGACAAAACTGAGTCCCGACAAAACCTGGTCCACCAAGCGTACCTTCTAGACCCCTGTTTGTTAAACTGCTACATTTCCGTGACTGAACAGTGAGGTTCAAAGGCGACATAGTTTACAACAAATTTTCCTTTTACACTAACTTTTCAGTTGCTGTGAAAAAGCAGTGTACTTAATTCAACAATTCAATTAAACAAAGTTTACGCCAAACGAAGTGAAAAAGGATATTCATATGCTGTGATGCGCATTGTAGGTGGTGCCTTTACACGCTTCTTCAGGTCTCTGGCTGAGCTGCTGGCATTGATTATGACACCTCCTCAAGTAGCACCAAGAAACACTCCATCAAGGGAACTTTAACTATGGAACTATGTAACACTTTCTCCTACGTTGGACATTCCACTAATCTATACACCTTTCTAGCGAGCTCTTAAACTGTGTATTGCTTCCAACTTTGTGGGCACAGTTTTGGGAAGATTCTTTTCTTGGCCAGTAGGAGTGGAAGAACTTGACTGGCCCACACAGAGCCCCAACCTCAACCCCAGCGAATCCCTTTGGGAATGAACTAGAACAGAGATTGTGAGCCAGGCTCTCTCGTCCAACATCAGTGTCTGACCTCACAAATGCTCTTCTGGATGAATTGGCAAAAAGTCCCACAGACACAGTCCAAAATCTTGTACAAAGTCTTCCCAAAAGAGTGGAATCTATTTTAACTGCAAAGGGGGGACCAACTCCATATTAATTTCTATGGATTTAGAATAGGATGTCATAAAAGCTCTGTACGTGTAATGTGTAGGTGTCCGAATACTTTTGTCCATATAGTGTATATATTAGCCTTTCTTCAAGTGAAACAGTTATAATATTCTTTTGCAGAATCCTATTATTTATATTTGATAGTTCGAAAAAAATAACAATCACTGAGGGAGCAAATATGTGATACAGAAAAGTGTTATGTTTTGGCTGTTGTGCATTAGTGAAGTACTAGAGCGGTAAGCAGTTTTGAAAAGACCATTGTCAGGAATAGGAAATAAAAATGTATTGCCTGTCCATGTTTTATTTTTTGTTTCCCTTGAGATGGTGGCACAGATGTCTGGGAACCTCTTATCCTTTGCTTTAGTATTATTTAATTATATTTATAATAAACTACTAGATACTGAGGACTATATATACCATTGCACTGGACATGGGGCATGCAAACCAGGAACTGAGGAATAACTAACAGACACAGGCAACAGTGGTGAAAGAAACAAATCACTATCCTATCTAACATTTAGTATTTTTATTTCTAAAGCTCACTATAGACATAAAGAACACAATAAAACGAGAATTGTATTTTATTAAAATCTTAGTGTCCACTATAAGAGGGACATACACCAAAAGATATTTCTTACAATATAAAATCTGTTTCCCATGGAAAACCATTCATAGATTTGGAATATTGCCTTTTTGTATTGCCCCACATGTATCGTTATCAAGAACGATAAGTGTTGCAACCAATGGAGCAGATTTAAATAGATGAGAACAGACTGTTTATACTACCAAAGATGTAACAATTATAATTAAGAGATGAAAAATTGGTTGGATCGTTAATGATGATCATTATGTCTATGTCAAGCATAAGGGCATTTTCACTTGACTTATTTTTAGGCGTATTTCGGGGCATAAAACGCTTGTATTACGCTCTGAAATACACTTGAAATACGCCAGCAATCATCTTCCCATTGATTTAAATGGAAAATACACTGGGTAGTTCATATGAGGCGTATTTTTACCCTGCTGAAATAAAAAACACATTGTAAAAATATGCGTTATAAAAAACATTTTACAAGCAGATTTTCCATTGACACTACAAAAATACGCTTAGAAAATACCCTGCAAAATATGCTTTAAAAATCAGCACCAAAAACATCTGGATTAAGAGGCTATTTTCTTGCACAATGCTTAGGTTTTTATCATAGTTATGACTAGGCATAACAAGGGTATTTTTAATCTAGTTTATCTGTATTTCCCTTGCATACCTTAGGATCAGTACCCTAATGATAATGGTGTATGTATCTTTGAAGTGCTGCCTAATAATCAATAATTAACCGGTAGATTAAAACCTAGTTTTGGACAAATTGGGCAAGAAGTAAGGGTATGTGCACACGTAGTGACCAAAAACGTCTGAAAATCCAGAGCTGTTTTCAAGGGAAAACAGACCCTGCTTTTCAGACGTTTTTTGACCAACTCGCATTTTTCGTGGCGTTTTTCACGCCGTTTTCGCGGCATTTTTTACGTCCGTTTTTGGAGCTGTTTTCATTGGAGTCTATGAGAAAACAGCTCCAAAAACGTCCAAAGAAGTGTCCTGCACTTCTTTTGACGAGGCTGTATTTTTACGCGTCGTCGTTTGACAGCTGTCAAACGACGACGCGTAAATAACAGGTCGTCTGCACAGTACGTCGGCAAACCCATTCAAATGAATGGGCAGATGTTTGCCAACGTATTGTAGCCCTATTTTCAGACGTAAAACGAGGCATAATACGCCTCGTTTACGTCTGAAAATAGGTCGTGTGAACACAGCCTTAGAATAAATGTGACATTCCCCTCACAAGAAGTGAGGTTGTCTACTTTATGAAGAGCTATATTCTATAGTAAAAACCCATGTAATAGCAATGTATATATTTTCGTTGCGTACATTCAGCAAATGAGAGTGAAAGCCTGTGGGTTGAATACTAAGCAATCATTGCCATCCAGAGATTATGTTTAGTGCTGTAAAGGGATAATGTTCAATCATGCAACAACTGCCTTTAGGCCTTTAGTGCCCCAAGCAGCACAAACATAACCCTCTGGGAAATACCATAGAGAGCAAAAAAATTATCAGCTTGGCAAAATAAGAGAAATGCTAATCTAAGATCCCGTTGACATCTGCAGTGGTACATGTGGCATATATGTACTGCTTTACATTCTAATGTATTTTATACATTATGTATTCACTTAAAGTGAAACCGTGTTAATTAAAGTCTTGTAACGTACAGGAGCTCTGACTGCATCTCATTGCATGTAATAACTTTGTGCTATTACATGCTGCATCTAATTCAATTAAAAAAAATGCTAATTATATTCTGTATTTTTCAAGATTGATAGCAAGCATTTAAAAGTGATCCGCTCTACTGACAAATCAGAAAATGTATTTCTCTCCTTTTTTTTTTGTGCTAAACTTGAATTTTATTAATATTTATATTTTTGGTTTATTACACAAAATATTAAGCATCCACAAAATAATAAATGGGTTATTAGATTTTGATATGTTTTATGGTAAAATGTTAATTGAAGCATTTTATCAACAGCCTTGTACCTGCTTTGTGTCTCTGTGATGCGTGATGGTTCATTTATATGAAGATTGCAACAAGTTTTAGTCCAGCGTAGGCCTCTCATCACGATCCTATGGTAATCTGAGTTCAATATTTTTTTCAATATTTTTTTAATGTTATCTGTTTGTTATCTACAGAGTTGTGTGATGAGACTACCTATCCCATGCATACAGCCAATAAGACAATGGCATCTAAGGAGGGTATCCATAATCTTAAACCCAGACCTTGGTATCACCACATCAGAAAGACATGTGCTAACAATGCCACAAATACCAAGAAACAAGCCAGTAATAAAGTAAGTATTTGCAAAATGATTATATAAAATATATGAGCTGCATAAAGGGCACCACTAACTCTGCCTTATATACAAGTGTCTGCAATGCAGCTACACATACCGTATACATCTGTTCTTTAGATTCTACACAAAAAAGTTTTTGTTTGGGACAGCTCAAAGATACACATGATGGAATACAAATGTGAATTTAACCAAGAAATTCATATACAGTGGATATAAAGTCTACACACCCCTGTTAAAATGCCAGGTTTTTGTCTTGTAAAAAAATCAGTCCAAGATGAATCATTTCAGAACTTTTTCCCCCTTTAATGTCACCTATAATCTGTACAATTGTATTGAAAAATAAACTTAAATTTTTTAGGGTGGAAAAATAAACATAAATATATATTATATTTATTATAAACTAATACTTTGTTGAATTACCCTTTGACTTTATGACAGCATTCAGTCTTTTTGGGTAGAAGTCTATTAGCATGGCACATCTTGACTTGGCCCACGCTTCCTTGCAAAAGTGCTCCAAATCTGTCAGATTGTGAGGACATCCCCTGTGTACAGCCCTCTTCAGGTCACCCCACAGATTTTCATCTGGATTCAGGTCTGGGCTCTGGCTGGGCCATTCCAAAACTTTGATCTTCTTCTTGTGAAACCATTCTTTTGTTGATTTGGAGGTATATTTTAGTTCATTGTTGTGTTGAAAAGTGAAATTCCTCTTCATCTTCAGCTTTTTAGCAGAGGCTTACAGGTTTTGTGCCAATATTGGCTGATATTTGGAACTGTTCATAATTCCCTCCACCTTGACTAAAGCCCCAGTTCCAGCTGCAGAAAAACAGCCCCAAAGCCTAATGCTGCCTCCACCATGCTTCTCTGTGGTTATGGTGTTCTTTTGGTGACGTGCAGTGTTGGCTTTGCGCCAAACATGCCTTTTGGAATTATGGCCAAAAAGTTCAACATTGTTCTCATCAGACCATAATATGTTTTCCCACATGCTTTTGGCAGACTTGATGTAGGTGTTTGCAAAACTTAGACAGGCTTGGATGTTTTTCTTTGTTAGAAAAGGCTTCTGTCTTGCCACCCTACCCCACAGCCCAGACATATGAAGAATATGGGAGATTGTTGTCACATGCACTACACAACCAGTACCTGCCAGAAAGTCCTGCAGCTCCTTTAACATAGCTGTAGGCCTCTTGGTAGACTCCCAGACCAAATTTTGTGTTGTATTTTCATCAAGTTTTGAGGGACGTCCAGTTCTTGGTAATGTCACTATTGTGCCAAATGTAATCCACTTCTTGATGACCGTCTTCACTGTGTTACATGGTATATCTAATGCCTTGAAAATTCTTTGGTACCCTTCTCCTGACTGATGCCTTTCAACAATCAGATCCCTTTGATGTGTTGTAAGCTCTTTACGGACCATGGATTTTGCTGTCACATGCAACAAAGAAAGGCAGGAAAATCCTAATAGAACAGCTGAACTTTATATGGGGTTACACAGAATCACTTTAAACAATGGCAGCTGTATACTGACTACTATTTAACATGAGTTTTAATGTGATTGGCTAATTCTGAACACAACCACATCCCCAATTATAAGAGGGTGTTCACACTTATGCAACCACATTATTGTAGTTTTGTTATGTTTATTTTTCCCCTCTAAAGGATTTCGGTTTGTTTTTCAATGCAATTGTACAGATTATGGGTCACATTAAAGGTGGAAAAAGTTCTGAAATTAATCATCTTGTACAGATTTTTTGACAAAACCCTGGCATTTTCACAGGGGTGTGAAGACTTTTTATATCCACTTTATCTTCTTCCAATGAGGACGCTTACCCTGCCTATCAAATTGGATTGATCTGCATTGGTATATGTACTTAAAACAAGATGCAATGTAGGGACATTATTTTAGATTCTTTGAGTGCTGTCACGGCTGGGGGTATTTAGACCCACTAGGCCGCTCCACCGTAGCATAGTAGCAGCTGGCCAAACAATAGTCCATAACAATTTTCAGGACGAGAGTACCTGGATAGATAATTTGGCAGACACTCGGCATGGCGAACACCTGCCGTGGCAGACACCTGGCATAGTAGACACGTGGCGTAGCAGACACGATTCAGTGATGACACTGGCACAGATGAAACTTGGTACAGATGACACTTAACTTTGCACTGGAACAAACACAATTTCTGGATATTGGATACAGGGTACGGGAACACAGGATACAACTAAGGAACCATTTGCAATAACGAACATGGGCAGACACAACAACGCTCAGGCAAGGAGGAAGAGTGCAGAGCCTTTTTTATAATGCAGGGGGCATAGAGATTTTATAGGGAACATTAATTAGGTGCGCGCACTGGCCCTTTAAGGTCGGGAGCGAGCATGCCTGTTCACTCTACACAGGACAGTGGAGCCAATGCGGCCACGAGTGCTGGCATCTCAGAGGAGGGAGACGCCGGCTGGAACACATCGGTCTGCGGTCGCGGCCGTTGGCGAGTAAGTGATGCTGGCGGTCAGTGACCGCGCCCATTACAAGTTTTGCTGTACCTCATAATTAAAGTCCTGGTATTCTTCAATTCTAAAATACTTTGAGCTTCTCTATGATGGGGAACATTTAGGCATTGGAAAGTAGATTTGTATTGTGTGAAAATCCACTGATTTGATGATGTATTAATATATCTAGTTTGCTTTGCTCTGTAGTGTGTTGCATAAAGCTTTCTTTGAAATATTTGAAATAGTACATATTCTTCTTATAGGACATCACAAAAGGTTAGGAAAAAAGGCTCAGCAGAAAATTTTCTGATCTGCAATGTAGTACAAAAAAGCATTTGAATTGGTTTCCAGTGTGATTCTTAAAGGGTTGTCCACTGGATAGGTCATCACTGTATGATCGGTACCTGCTCCGATCAACTGCTCCTGCTGCCTCTTGGACACCGGACATCCATGCCAGAAGCAGATGGCTTGGTCACTGAACAGCGGCCGAGCTGCAGTACTGCAGCTCTGTTCCTATTCAAGTGAATAGGAGCAGTTCTGCAGCACGGCTCCATACACTGCATACTGTACAATAACATCCAGTGTCCGCAGGCAGCCAGAGCAGCTGATCGGTGCGGGGTCTAGGTGTCGGACCCGCACCGATCATATGCTGATGTCCAATGCGGTGGAGGGGTCATCAGTTGTCCGGTAGTGGACAACAACCTTAAATAAAACAGTGATATGTTGGTTAGTAAACATTCTTACTTGTGCCTTGGTTTCCTGTCTGTGAAAAAAGGATTTCTCTGTAATGAGAAAATAGCATTCCTCTATTCCTATGAATTTATTATAAAGGGTACATTTCTGGTTAATAAAGATGTTAATATGTTGTTGCCATAGTAGAAGAGAATGCAGCATACGTGCTGAAAAATACATTGCATGTTACATATTTGATCTTAGTTTAAAATACAAGTAGAAAATGTAACATAACCAACAGCCAAATATTATTGAAACACTACAAATGACTACTCCAAGCTGTTGTCAGTTGGGCGGTTATTATGGCATATAATTGTATAATATAATTGTACTTTGACCTTAATACTTTAGTGTTAAAGTAATTTCAACTATATTGGAGTCTGGGGGACAATCAGCATCACTGACAGTGCTCATCACCATGGTAATTGGTGGAGAACCGCTGACTGACACTGCAGTACTCTGTATTCTCAATGACCAGTAGGATAACTTGTAGATGCCGGCAGTTAACATGCCACAGTTTGCAAATATAAGTCAAATAACAACGCGTTAGTGTGATTATTTTCCAATATCCGCTCTATTTAAATGTTTTCTTTCAGAAAAGATCTTGGGATCTATGACTACAAGTTTTGAACATTGTGTAAATACAGTCTGCTTTCTAGACTGCATTAGGGTGTATTCACACATGTAGGTTTTGATCGGGTTATTTTAAGTTTTTTCTATGCAGGAAGCATCCTGCCGGGAGGTGTTATACCAACCTCTATGAGTAAGTATGGCGTATTCAGTGATTTTAAACTAATATAGGTCTTGTTCAGTGATTTGTTTATAGTAGGAGTATAGGGACTCGCAATATGATGAGGACACTTAACATGGGTTGCAAGCTTTCGTATTTTGGCCAAAACATTAACCAATACCACATGTTTATCATTGATATCTATCGTGTATCATGGATATATTTTCAGGATGCAGCCAGGTGTAGTGCTGGGGGAGAATGGTTTGTCAGTATATTGGAAGGTGCTGGGCAGCCCGCTTGTCTAATATTATGGGCGTGACTAATGGCTGTAAGTCGGCATGATGTACTACATGCACTCATGTACTGACACTCTCATAAAAACTACATTTGTGTGCAATGATAACACTAAGCAGCCACGCCCTTCCACCTCATGAATATTAGGCGTGTGAGTGGGTGTTTTATCAGTATATTGCACCTGTGTGTGATCTCCCTCTATGTAGTATTGTGTTTTGTCTGCATCCTGCCGGGAGGTGTTATACCAGCCTCTATGAGTAAGTATGGCCTATTCTGTGATTTTAAACTAATCTAGTTCTTGTTCAGTGATTTGTCACTCCTGGTTTTGGCTTCAAAAACTGCATAATAAAACCTGATCAAAACCTGGATGTGTGAATACACCCTTATAACTCTAGCACTCTGTTAACATTTCCCCAGAGCAGTCAATATGGAAGAGATACTTGAACAAACAATTCCCCCTCCCATGAAACAAGGATTTACAAGTTCTTTGGGGACTAAATATGTAGCATTCAGTATATTAAACATCTAGCTCTGTTATTCACATGAACCTACACTTCTCAACATTGAAATTTCAACACCAAGAAGGAAAAGTTTTAGAATAGTTGAAATCACATAATCAATAGACATGTTAATGATATGCAAATGATAAAAAAATGGAAACAAAATATTCAGTATCGAGTTTGAGCACCACGCCCAGAAATACACGCATTTACATGTCTTGGCATGCTATCGATGAGGTTATTAATGGTTGTCTGAGGAATGTTATGCCCTGCTGAATGCACTTGGGCACACAAATCATCAAGATTGGCTGCTGGCAGCTCCCTTTGCAATTGCCGACTAATGGTGTCCCAGATGTGCTCGATGGGAGACAAGTCCGGAAACGCTGCAGGCCATGGTAGCACATTTAGGCCACGCAGGCTGCTCACGGTAGCACGAGCAACATGCAGCCTGGCATTATCCTGTTGAAAAATGGCTTCTGGGACACTTTGAAGAAATGGCCATACCACTGGTTCCACGACCAAATCAATGTAATGCCGAGCTGTTAGTGTACCTGAAATGAAGACTAGAATGGTCTGGCTACAGAACATTATGCCACCCCACACCATTATCCCAGGAGTAGGACCGGTGTGACATTCCCTTGTGAAGGCCTCTTCATGGCGTTGCCCACGTGGTCTCCAGACCACTCTCTGGCTATCATTTTGTCTGAGACAAAAGTGGGACTCATTGCTAAAGAGTGTAGAACTCCATTCCAGCCTCAATTGCCGTCTTGCTGTGCACCATAATAACCTTTGAGAGCGGTGGTGTGGAGTAAATGGGACACCTGTAACTGGGTGTCTGGCTCATAGCCCAATATCATGCAAGCGCCTTCTGTTGGTTTGTGTCAACATCGGTTGCCATCCTAGGCTTAGGATGTGACGTCCAAGTTCACTTGCAGTAAAGGAATAGATAACTACGCGCCATTCTTCCAATCAGACTATTCGTCCGTACAGAGGTTTGCCTCTGAGCACCCATTTGTATTTGTTCTCCCGACCTCCGGGACACGCAACGTTGAACAGTGCTGACATCTCAGCCTAGTCGCGTAGTGATCTGCCAGAGTGATAAACCAAGATCTCTCGGTTCAAGGATTCTGTCCCTCTCAGTTTGCGACAAGTGGTGATAAATGGCACGTCGACAAACAGGAGGCATCGCACAATCATCCCACCCCACTTGATCCAATTTTTGAGGTTTCATTTGGCTAAAAAATGTTGCATTCGGTCTGGCTTTTTTGCCCCTCCCACATGCCACAGATTGGAGCTAGGTGCTTGAAAAGTTGATCATTTGCAGATCTTAGCGACCACTGCTACTTCCTCGATTTGCATATCTGTACTGCTCACCCTTCTTGGTGTTGCAATTTCAATGTTAAAGAGTGTATAAACTCATATTTTTCCTATACTAAAATGAATAATAAATCTCTTCTTTTTTGGGATTTATAATGTAAGTGGTGACACACAAATAACTTCTTTATAAAGCTGGCCATACACATGAGATAATACTTTGCGGAATCCGCTGACTTTGGTGGGATCAGCCAGCGATCTAATGTCTATGGAGGTCTCTTGACTGCCCAATCTTTTTTTCCTGAGGGAGACAAGCTGCTGTTAGAGAGCTCTGGCAGCAGATTATTCCCCTCTGCCCATTGCAATAAAAATAAATGCACGGCAAAGACAAGAGGTGTATTTCAGACTACCTTCGACATTTGCAGCTTGCATTACCATATAGCCATGCTGTAGCCACTGATCAAAACTGTGCTCCAATGGGGCAGATTTTAAAAGCAGCTAAGCAGCCAACACTGAAGAAAATAAAAAGCCGGTAAACACCACAGTTAGTTAGTGGCTTATGCATTGTTTTCACACCTGTATAGTAATTCCCTCTTTCTCTTTTTCTTTTATACATCAAATCAGATATATATATTTAACATATTTCTTTTATACATTAAATCAATAATATATATTTAACAGACAAAAAAAGAATTTACAGTTACATTCCTGTCAATGTCAAACAATCTAAAAAATGAAAGTCATCCAACTGCTTTACATTACTCATTTGTCAAGAACAGGCCCCTTTGATAGCAAGAGGTACAAGAATAGTATATAAATGTGTCAGTTCTATGTACATCTCTATATGCGTTTGTCTATTTCCCAGGCAGAATGTTTGAGAAAATGTATCATTCCCCTGAGTAACCATTTCTTTCTGTTTTACAGCTTGCTGACAAAAATGGATAAATCATCACACTCTAGAATTTTCAACAGACCAAGCAAGGATAAGGATTGTCTATTATCACAGGCGCAAGAACATGAGAAATTCAGACTAACTGGTAAATATCTGAAATATCATTGGTCCTTCCTTGGGACAAGAGGACAAAAAAAAAATGCATTTTGTGTGTGTGTGTGTGTGTGTATATATATATATATATATATATATATATATATATATATATATATATATATACCAGCAGAAAAGACAGCATCACTCCAACACAGTCAAATTGATATGTACACGGGTGCCAGCAAGTAGTCCAGATCCAGAGACTATATCGATTTCCCAAAGAAATTAATCTTGCATCACTCCGGTAGAATAGATCAAAAACTGTGTTTTTTTATTCAAGCCAACATAGAAAAAGTGCATCATTTCAATCCAACATTAGGAATTTTTTCAAGCATGGTGATACATACACAATCCAAGGTTTATAAAGCATGTGCAAGAAACAAGGCAAACAATCTCATTAGAATAATTTAAACAATTAAAAAAATATAAAAAGCATGTAGCTAAGTGTAAAATATGTATGTATGTATGTATATATATTTATTTATTTTATACTGATGCCACTATTAGGCTATGTTCACACAGAGTATTTTGCCGAGTTTTTTGACGCGTAAACCGCGTCGCAAAACTCGTCAAAAACGGCCCTAAAATGCCTCCCATTGATTTCAATGGGAGGCGTCGACGTCTTTTTCCCGCGAGCAGTAAAACTGCCTCGCGGGAAAAAGAAGAGACATGCCCGATCTTCGGGCGTTTACGCCTCTGACCTCCCATTGACTTCAATGGGAGGCAGAGAAAGCGTATTTTGCGGTGTTTTATGCCCGCGGCGCTCAATGGCCGCGGGTGAAAAACGGCGCGAAAATCGGCGTGCAGGGAGAGGAAAATCTGCCTCAAACTTCCAAACAGAATTTTGAGGCAGATATTCCTCCTGCAAAATACTCCGTGTGAACATAGCCTTTACAGTCCTGCCCTTTACATGGAACATTATATAAAAATAAATACTGAAAAAGTCAGAAATGTAAGACTGTTCAAACTGTCACAATATTTCCTAGAGCTGCTTTGTTGCTTCCCTAAGTCTAGAGGGGTTTTCCGAGATGATAATTTTTTTCTGCTTTCAATAATCCTAAGGCTTAGTCAACATTAAAGGCTATGTAAACCTTTGAACATACACACATATATATGTATATATATATATATATATAACCTCCAAAATACGAGACAGCACTCCGATATTTGTGAAAAATAGGATCACTTTAATGCGACGTTTCAGCCCTGCTCCATGGGGCCTTTCTCAAGCAGTACATTTCAGTGAACAGTGCACATTTAAATACATGATTTGTCAAAGAGCATGATTAAACAATAAAAAATACAATAAACACAGTATTGTACAGTTCTCTGTTTCCAGCAAAGATTTATAATAAAGATAGTGACAGTGCATTTCCATGTGATTCCAGTAATCGTTGTGTATCATAGTTATTATATGGGCATGACACCCATAATGTGTAAAAAGATCTAAATAAGATCTAATTGAATAAGTGGCTATTCATAAAGTGCAGGTGCATAACATACATAATTTTTAAAAAAATGCTTTAATCATTATTATTGAGCTCACCCTCTAACGGATCCCCTCACTTCATCCATGCTGTTTCGTTGTCTCAGTGACTTCCGGGAACAAGTTAACCACGTGACCAATCATAACATTCCAGCCTGAGTCATGACACGCACTCGTACATGGAACGCATCTCGCGCATGCTCAGATCAATGAATTACGTTTATAATTGAATAACCCCTTGTGTCCCATTCAGGAACAACACATTGTGAGTCAAATTTATTGTTTTAAAAAAACAGAGATTTATATAGTGCTTCTACCCTCTGGGTTAGTTTAAAGGCTCAACAAGCGGTGACAGTCTCCAATAGAAACGGAGACATTTCACCCTTGATGGTACATACCACAAAGCTCGATCCGTTATACACAGATCGTGCCTGTGTAGTTCCAAAAAGAGCCTCGATAACTTCTCAGAAATGGGGATTGGAAGCAGGACTCCTGTCCCATACCAGACTCAGACTCTGTGTTAATTTTTACGGTTCAATTATAATTCAAAGCTGTTCTATCAAGAATAATCATCACATTATTATTTGGAATAAACAGTAGACTAACGATCAATTTACTCGATTCTTCTAGTCATACGCATGGTATTCTAATGAGGGGATCCGTGCTAGGTGAGTTTTCACAGTTGATCTGCAATAAACAAAGAACATAAAAGATAGATCATTAAGTTAAACAGAATAATGTATACATTCTGTCTAATATACATTTCAGCCTGAAATGGAGAGTACAAAGCAGGGTAAATAGGCAAACCGCCTCTCATCCTATACCACTCAATTTAAAATCAGCATTCAGTCCATAGGGACGTAGTGTGTTTAGCCTGTATATCCACTCTAGCTCACGTTTTTTCAGAAAAGATACTCTATCCCCCCCTCGTCTAGGTCTGGGAATATGGTCTATAATTCTGAAACGCAAATCCTTTTCAGTATGTTTCGCTTCAATAAAATGCTTGGATACCGGCAAATCCATCCTTTTATTGCGTATGGTGAACCTATGATTATTCATACGTGTTTTACAATCAAGAGTGGTTTCTCCTATATACAAAAGGTTACACGGACATTGTATCATGTAAACGACCCAATCAGATGTACAGGTAAGAAAGTGTTTGATTCTGAATTCCATTTTAGTTACAGGGTGAATAAAGATTTCTCCTTTGACCAAATATTTACAATTTACGCAATTAAGGCAGGGAAAACACCCCAATCTCTGCCTTCCAAAAAACGTCTGTGTTGATTTTTTGTTCGTGCCAACATCAGCCTTTACTAACCTATCTTTCAGGTTCCTCGATCGTTTAAAAGACAAAAGTGGAGGTACAGAGAACTCAGGGACATACTTTAAGTTACTGTTAAGTATCGGCCAATGTCTATTGATTATTTTTGCTACGTCTTTACTTGATTCGTTGTATGTAGATATAAAGGGTATTCTCCTATTATTATCCTTTTTGTTTTTTTCGGATCCTTGTGTGGAAAGGAGCTCATCTCTACTAGACTTCGTGACTCTGTCCCTATGGTATTGTATCAGTTTCCTAGGGTAACCTCGTTTGGTGAATTTATTACCCATTTCATCTAGTCTCTTATTACTTGTTTCATCTCCATCAACTATTCGCCTTACCCTTAGTAGTTGGCTATAAGGTAATGCCTTTACCAAGCTCCTTGGGTGGCTACTCTCGTATCTCAAAAGATTGTTCCTATCTGTTATTTTTGTATGGATATCTGACGCTAATCTTGTGTCAATTTTACTGATTGTGGTGTCTAGAAATTGTATTGAAGTACTCGATTGTACCAAAGTGAATTGTACATCCTTGTCTATTTTATTCATGTATTTATGAAACAAATCTAGTTCTTCAACTGTCCCCAGCCATATGAAGAAGATGTCGTCTATGTATCTCCACCACCTCAGAACCCGTCTGAAGTGGTGGGATACATAAACCGACTCTCTCTCCAAAGTTGCCATGAAGATATTGGCATACGTTGGTGCCACACTGGCTCCCATCGCCGTACCCCTCAACTGAACGAAGAACTGATCCTGGAACAAAAAATAGTTATGTCTCAGAACAATATTCAGCAGAGAAAGTAGAAACTCTATACAGGCAGGTGTATATTCACTGTTTATCAGGGTTTTACGTATTGATGAAATCCCTCTGTCATGATCGATCGATGTATAGAGACTCACTACATCGAACGAACACAGCAGGGCTGTAGCAGGTATATTTATATCTCGTAGTTTCAGTAGAAAGTCAGAGGTATCACGGATATAAGAGGGGACCTCAATGGCATACTTGCGCAGTGCTTTATCTAAAAAAATTGAGATTTTACCCAGGATAGATCCAATACTGGAAACTATGGGTCTACCTGGAGGTTTCACAAGAGATTTATGTATCTTCGGGAGTACATATAATATGGGTGTAACTGGATGTATCACGGTCAAAAATTGTTTAAGATCTTTATCAATAATATTATTCTGTATAGCTTCCTCTAACGTTCTCTCTATGACTCCTCCTATGATAAACTTAGGATCAGATATCAACTCTCTATAAACCTGTCTATCTTGCAACTGCCTCCTAATCTCTTCAATGTATCCCTCAGTATCCATGATTACTACTGCTCCCCCTTTATCTGCTTGTTTGATTGTTATCTTATTATTGCCCTTTAGTTCTGCCAGTGCCTCTATTTCCTCTTTAGTCATGTTGGGGTATTTAAATCTCTGGGTATTAGATTTCATCTTCAAACTATCGATATCCAATTTCACAGCTGTAATAAATGTTTCTATCGCTGGTAAATTACAAAAGGGCACAAAATCACTTTTAAGTGAAAGATCAAAATCACATAACTTCAATTCCCCCATCCCATCATTGTCGCGAGCGTATTCTCGCTCTGCAAACCATGCCTTCAATTTAATTGCACGGTAAAACCTGTATAGGTCCAGTTCTAATTCAAACCAGTCGGTTTTTGACGTAGGGCAAAATGACAATCCCTTATTGAGTACTGTGTATTGAGCTTTGGTTAATATGACAGAGGAAATATTTACCACTAGTGTTTCTGTGGATAGTCCATCTTGCGAAGAGACTGTGTCCGGGTCATCACTGATTTGGGCAGCCTGGGTTGTTTGGGGTTTACGTTTCCTGAAGTGCTTCCTTCCCCCCCGTCGAGTTCTTCGTTGGTGTCTCTCATCCGTCCTCCGTCCATCGCTTGTCCTAAAAAATCTCGTTCCTCTCTCTCCACCATAGGATTGACGCTTCGTTTTTCGTCATTTCGTATGCGTCTATTTTGTAAATAATCATTCCCCACATATCGGCGGGAATTCTTCTGTTCTATTTGCCAATTATAGATATTCCCATTAGCATAGTCCTCTACATCTCTCTGCCACTTCTGTCGTTTTGTTTCTTCTAGACCAGACCGAAACCTCTCTAGATAGATATTGAGTTTGGTCATGTAATCATCATATTCTTGCGTCGACAGTAAAGATTTTAATGATATGTCTGCTGCACATACTTTTTCCTCAGCAGTCGATAGATCTTTCTGTAAATATTCAATATTTCCCAGGCAGAATGTTTGAGAAAATGTATCATTCCCCTGAGTAACCATTTCTTTCTGTTTTACAGCTTGCTGACAAAAATGGATAAATCATCACACTCTAGAATTTTCAACAGACCAAGCAAGGATAAGGATTGTCTATTATCACAGGCGCAAGAACATGAGAAATTCAGACTAACTGGTAAATATCTGAAATATCATTGGTCCTTCCTTGGGACAAGAGGACAAAAAAAAAATGCATTTTGTGTGTGTGTGTGTGTGTGTATATATATATATATATATATATATATATATATATATATATATATATATATATATATATATACCAGCAGAAAAGACAGCATCACTCCAACACAGTCAAATTGATATGTACACGGGTGCCAGCAAGTAGTCCAGATCCAGAGACTATATCGATTTCCCAAAGAAATTAATCTTGCATCACTCCGGTAGAATAGATCAAAAACTGTGTTTTTTTATTCAAGCCAACATAGAAAAAGTGCATCATTTCAATCCAACATTAGGAATTTTTTCAAGCATGGTGATACATACACAATCCAAGGTTTATAAAGCATGTGCAAGAAACAAGGCAAACAATCTCATTAGAATAATTTAAACAATTAAAAAAATATAAAAAGCATGTAGCTAAGTGTAAAATATGTATGTATGTATATATATTTATTTATTTTATACTGATGCCACTATTAGGCTATGTTCACACAGAGTATTTTGCCGAGTTTTTTGACGCGTAAACCGCGTCGCAAAACTCGTCAAAAACGGCCCTAAAATGCCTCCCATTGATTTCAATGGGAGGCGTCGACGTCTTTTTCCCGCGAGCAGTAAAACTGCCTCGCGGGAAAAAGAAGAGACATGCCCGATCTTCGGGCGTTTACGCCTCTGACCTCCCATTGACTTCAATGGGAGGCAGAGAAAGCGTATTTTGCGGTGTTTTATGCCCGCGGCGCTCAATGGCCGCGGGTGAAAAACGGCGCGAAAATCGGCGTGCAGGGAGAGGAAAATCTGCCTCAAACTTCCAAACAGAATTTTGAGGCAGATATTCCTCCTGCAAAATACTCCGTGTGAACATAGCCTTTACAGTCCTGCCCTTTACATGGAACATTATATAAAAATAAATACTGAAAAAGTCAGAAATGTAAGACTGTTCAAACTGTCACAATATTTCCTAGAGCTGCTTTGTTGCTTCCCTAAGTCTAGAGGGGTTTTCCGAGATGATAATTTTTTTCTGCTTTCAATAATCCTAAGGCTTAGTCAACATTAAAGGCTATGTAAACCTTTGAACATACACACATATATATGTATATATATATATATATATATATATATATATATATGTATATATATGTGTATATATATGTGTGTGTATATATATATATGTATATATATATATATATATATATATATATATATATATAAGACAATGTATCATGGTACTAAGCAACTCAGTAATTGTTTGTTTATTTTTAAGAAAAGTGTACTTTTTGAGATACAGCTTCTAGAACCTGTATATTGCGCTCAAAACCGAATCTGCCGAAACCGTCAGGTAAACAGGTCTGACAGCTTTGATGACAGCGGGACCTGCCTGTCTCTGACACGCAGGATCCACCTGTTATCGATCACATCTAAGTTCATGAAAGTTCCTCTAGTCCTGTCAGCCGCAGCCCTGCTGGATCCGGCCGCGGGCATACTCTTCACCATGGCCAACAGCATCGGAGCATCTTGCACCTGATGATGACGTCAGGTCTAGTGGCCTTTTTAAAGGGGAATCAGCCTGCATTGCCTTGCATGCAGATCAAAATTCATTATTTGGCTATTGTTCCTATTGCTATTTGACTCTGTTCTTGACTCTGATCCTGACCCTGTTCTCGTTCTTGTTCCCGGATCACACTCCTGACCAATGTTTCCTCTAAGTCTTGACAGCTCCTGAGCGGAGCAGTTAGGGAGCAGGGCAAGTCTCCATCAATGGTGGGCAATCTGATGACCAAAAGTAATATCCCCAGTAAACGCTAATATAGCGTACTAAATAAGAGACTAAGAAAACGTATTTTAAATTAGTTTTAATTACTTTTTAAAATGCTATAATATTACAAGTACACCAGTAAAATAGACCGTTACAAACATCAATTATAGGCATCAATGAAAGAATCCCTCTCTTACACCGCAATCCATATAAATAGCGCCACACAGACCCCCTATAGATAGCGTCACACACAGTCCCTGTAGACAGCGCCACATACAGCCCTTATAGAGAGTGCCACACACAGACCCCCTGTAGATACTCATACACAGACCCCCTGTAGATAGCGTCACGCACAGACCCCCTGTAGATAGTGTCACACAGCCCCCTGTAGATAGCGCCACAAACATCCCCCTGTAGATAGTGCTATACACAGTCCTAACTATAGATAGTGCCACACAGACCCCCTCTAGATAGCATCACACACAGACCCCCTGTACATAGCATCACATAGACCCACTGTAGATAGCACCACACACAGCCCCCTGTAGATAGCATCACACATACGCCCCTGTAGACAGCATCACACCCCCCCCCTGTAGACAGCATCACACACAGCCCTAACTATGGATAGCGCCACCCAGCCCCCTGTAGAAAGTGCCACCCCCCTGTAGACAGCATCACACAGGCCCCCTGTAGCCAGCATCACACACTTCCTCTTTAGATAGCATCACACACAACCCCCTGTAGATAGCATCACACACAACGCCCTGTAGATAGCATCACACATATCCCCCTGTAGAGAGCATCACACACACACACACACACACACACCCCTGTAGATAGCATCACACACCCCCTTGTATATAACATCACACACCCCCATGTAGATAGCACCACACACAAGCCCCTGTAGATAGCATCACACAGACCCCCTGTAAATAGCGCCACACAGACCCAATGTAAATAGCGCCTCACACAGCTCCTGTAGATAGCATCACACATAGCCCCTGTAGATAGCATCACACACACCCCAAGTAGATAGCTCCACACACACAACCCCTGTAGATAGCACCACACAGCCCTCACTCTTGCATATATTGCCACACAGCCCCCATTGTATATATTGCCACACAGTCCCCCCTTGTATATAGTGCCACACAGCCCCCTTGTATATAGTGCCACACAGCTCCCCCTTGTATATAGTGCCACACAGCCCCCTTGTATATAGTGCCACACAGCCCCCTTGTATATAGTGCCACACAGCCCCCCTTGTATACAGTGCCACACAGCCCCCCTTGTATAAACTGCCACACAGTCCCCCTTGTATAAACTGCCACACAGCCCCCCTTGTATATACTGCTACACAGCCCCCCCTTGCATATACTGCCAAACAGCTCCCCCCGTGTATATGCGCTCTCCCCGTGTATATAGTGTGCTACACAGCAATCCCCCCCCGTGTATATAATGCCACATAGCCCCCCCAAAAAATATTATTTTACTTACATAGAAGGAAGAAGGAACAGGCTGGCACTGTTGAACCAATAAATATCTGAATGGAGTGTTTCAATGGCCTTTTCTAATGGATCACAGCAGTCAAATTGCCCCGGAGGTGCTCATCGACAAGTATAGCACAAAACAACTTGATATCAACAGATAGAAAGTATCGAGGCACTCGCAGACTTTGCAACAAATTACTTTATTCAGGATCTTGGTCAGGATGTGGAATTAACCAATGGCCGTTTCGCATGCGTACACGCTTTTTCAAGGGCCTGGCATCACTTCCTTTTCCTGCTCTTCTTATTAAAAAAATCAGCATAGATTATTTCGTAACAATTAATAATATTAATAGAAAAAACAGGAAAATACACAATATATAATACTGGGTGATACACCATAATTATATCAAGCCGAAAATAACGATATATTTATTATTCGTTACATTCTTTTTATATAACAAGGTTTATGTTATGAAAGCACTTAGGTCGTTTCGGTCATTAAAGGAACAGTGTCGCCACAATTTTTTTTTTTTATATCAGTTTGATGTTAGTGTTTTATTAAAAACGTTTGTATTTATTTGTGTGTTTGTGTGTTACTTTTTTTTATTTTTACACTTTTTCTTCCCTATGGGGGCTGCCATTTTTTTTTCCATTTCTGTATGTGTCAATTAACGACACATACAGAGATGGAATACGGCAGCTCCAGTCCCATAGGGACTGCGAATGGGGCCCGTTCCATACACTATGGTGTACGCCGTCTGTGTGGGAACGGCGCATGCGCCGCTCCCACACAGTCCAATTTGAAATGCGCGCCGTCCGGCGCCATTTTCCTGTGGACCGGAAGTCGCGGCCGGACAGTAAGATTACTACTTCCGGTCGCGGCTTCCGGACTTGTGCACATAGCTCAAAAAATGGCGACACACAGTGTAGGAGGTTAGACCGTTCAATCCCCTCGTTTCTCCCGGCACTAGCCAGGATAAAGGAGGGGGGGATTCTGAGAGCTCACTAGAGCGAGGGATTTTTTCCCAATTTTGTAGCATAAAGCAATGTGGTTGCTTTACCACATGCAATGCTGCAATTTTGGGAATTGCTCCATCTAGTGACCAGCCATGGGAAATATTATAAATTGAATCCAATTTATAATATTTCCTGACTTTTTGCTAACAACACATTCCCTTTAAGACCGAGAGGTCCTAGTGCACCTGTCTGTAAGATAATCTCAGCCTCTTTTTGTAAAAGAGTTCTATGTCTATCTCCTCCAGACAGTAGCGGCTTAATGTGAACTATGACCACAAAGCGCATACATCGTGCATTACCTGCATCTTTTTCCTGCATATGTTGTATTAACCTAGGACATCCTTCACCTGTGATTAATGATCTTATATGTTCACGGAATCTTCTATACAACAATCGTATCATTTTTCCTATGTAAAATCTACCACAATTACAGATTACTGCATATACCACATACTGAGTTATCAGTTCATTTATTTCAAACGCACAGCCCCCTAATTTAAGGTTCCTAGTGCGTATTACAGAAATGCAAAAATTGCATCGTCCACAACTGGGGGGGGGGGCGTAACTAGGAAAGACTGGGCCCCATAGCAAACTTTTGACTGGGCCCCCCCTCCCCTGGGTGTCACACAACCCCCCTTTGTAGATAGTGCCTTTTTTACAGCCCCCCCTGTAGATAACGCCATACAGCCCACACTGTAGATACCGCCATATAGCCCCCACTGTAGATAACGCCATACAGCCCCCTGTAGATAACGCCTTACAGCCCCCACTGTAGATAATGGCATACAGCCCCCTGTAGATAACGCCATACAGCCCCCCTGTAGATAACGCCATACAGCCCCCTTTGTAGATATCTACAGAGGGGGTTGTATGGCGTTATCTACAAAGGGGGCTGTATGGTGTTCTCTACAGAGGTGGCTGTATGGCGTTATCTACAGGGGGGCTGTATAGCGTTACCTACAGGGGGGCTGTATGGCGTTATCTACAGGGGGGCTGTATGGCGTTATCTACAGAGGGGGCTGTATGGCGTTATCTACAGGGGGGGCTGTATGGCGTTATCTACAGAGGGGGCTGTATGGCATTATCTACAGGGGGGCTGTATGGCATTATCTACAGAGGGGGCTGTATGGCATTATCTACAGGGGAGGCTGTATGGCGTTCTCTACAGGGGGGGCTGTATGGCGTTCTCTACCGTGGGGGCTGTATGGCGTTATCTGCAGTGGGGGCTGTATGGCGTTATCTACAGGGGGGCTGTATAGCGTTACCTACAGGGGGGCTGTATGGCGTTATCTACAGGGGGGCTGTATGGCGTTCTCTACAGTGAGGGCTGTATGGCGTTCTCTACAGTGGGGGCTGTATGGCGTTCTCTACAGTGGGGGCTGTATGGCGTTATCTACAGTGGGGGCTGTATGGCGTTATCTAGTTATCTACAGGGGGTCTGTATGGCGTTATCTACAGGGGGCTGTATGGCGTTCTCTACAGGGGGGGCTGTATGGCGTTCCCTACAGGGGGGGCTGTATGGCGTTCCCTACAGGGGGGGCTGTATGGCATCCACTATGGGGGGGGGGCTGTATGGCATCCCCTACAGGGGGGGGCTTATGGTGTTATCTACAGAGGGGGCTGTAAGGCGTTCTCTACAGGGGGCTGTATGGCGTTATCTACAGAGGGGGCTGTATGGCGCTAACGCCATACAGCCCCCCTTGTAGATAACGCCATACAGCCCCCCTGTAGAGAACGCCATACAGACCCCTCTGTAGGGAACGCCATACAGCCCCCCCTGTAGGGAACGGCATACAGCCCCCCCTGTAGGGAACGCCATACAGCCCCCCCTGTAGGGAACGCCATACAGCCCCCCCTGTAGGGAACGCCATACAGCCCCCCCTGTAGGGAACGCCATACAACCCACCACTGTAGGGAACGCCATACAGCCCCCCCTGTAGGGAACGCCATACAGCCACCCCCCTGTAGGGAACGCCATACAGCCCCTCCCTGTAGGGAACGCCATACAGCCCCCCCTGTAGGGAACACCATACAGCCCCCCACCCTGTAGGGAACGCCATACAGCCCCCCCTTGTAGGGAACGCCATACAGCCCCCCCTGTTGAGAACGCCATACAGCGTCCGCCATCCCAAAAAAATGCGACCTACAGCGTGTCCTACAAAAGACATGTATCCCCTATCCACATGATAGGGGATACATGTGTGATTTCTGCCATTGATAGAGAGAACGGGGGACCAAAAGTCCCCCAAGTTCTCCATGACTAACCTCTGACTTCCGGCGTCTGCGCAGCTCAATAAAAATGAAAGGAGCGCTGGTCACGCATGCGCACAAGCGCGACCGGCGCTCCATTCATTTCTACGGAGCAGCCGACACAGACCACGGAAGTCCGAGGTTTGTGCCGGCGGGCAACACGGGCCCCCTCATGCCGCGGGCCCCATAGCAGCTGCTACGGCGGTAGTTACGCCACTGGTCCACAATTATGATTACCTTTCGGTCCAAATGCTGATAACCAGTTCTCATTTCCTTTTTCTTTTTGGGAAAAGCGGCCCTTAATCAAAATGTCTTTTAAATTTCTACATCTACGAAAATATATTATTGGTTGTCTAACTGCGACCTCCATTAATAATGGGTCATTTTCAACGAAATGCCAATATTTTCTAAAGCTACCACGAATCATATCACTCAGGACTGTGACCAAAGGATAAAATGAACCGTTTATTCTCTTTTGCATTAAATTTTTTCCTCTTTTTATTGTGCTGTAATAAGGATATTTGTTTATTTTTACATGCCTTGTTCAATGCTTCCCCTATCAAATCTGACAGATATCGCTTTAATTCCAATCTTTTTCTCATCTCATCTGTCTGTTCATAAAATTTTGCATCACTGCTATTAATTCTTCTTAAACGTAAAAACTGAGCATATAGTAAAGATTGAGTCACATGCCTCAGATAACTATCATACCGTAAAAGTGTATTAGTAGCAGTTGGTTTATGGTATCTTCTTGTCTGAACCATGCCCTGTTCTATATTTACATATACATCTAGGAATTCAATTTCCTGGTTGCCAAACTTGTATGTAAAGCTCATATTCATACTATTTTCATTAAGATATTGTACAAATTCTACAAATCTTTCATGCGTGCCAGACCACACTATAAAAATATAGTCTATATAACGCAGGTATAATTTCAAATACCTAGCATAGGGATTAGATAGGGATATAGATAATTTTTTTCTTCCAGATCAGCAAGGAATAAATTAGCAAAAATTGGGGAAAAAATTTAATGCAAAAGAGAATAAACGGTTCATTTTATCCTTTGGTCACAGTCCTATGAGTGATGTGATTCGTGGTAGCATTAGAAATAATTGGCATTTCATTGAAAATTACCCATTATTGATGGAGGTCGCAGTTAGACAACCAATAATATATTTTCGTAGATGTAGAAATTGAAAAGACATTTTTATTAAGGGCCGCTTTTCCCAAAAAGGAAATGAGAACTGGTTATCAGCATTTGGACCGAAAGGTAATCATAAGTGTGGACAATGCAATTTTTGCAATTCTGTAATACGCACTAGGAACCTTTAATTAGGGCGCTGTGCGTTTGAAATAAATGAATTGATAACTTGTAAAACTCAGTATGTGGTATATGCAGTAATCTGTAATTGTGGTAGATTTTACATAGGAAAAACGATACGATCGATGTATAGAAGATTCCGTGAACATATAAAATCATTAATCACAGGTGAAGGATGTCCTAGGTTAATACAACATATGCAGGAAAAAGATGCAGGTAATGCACGATGTATGCGCTTTGTGGTCATAGTTCACATTAAGCCGCTATTGTCTGGAGGAAATAGACATAGAACTCTTTTACAAAAAGAGGCTGAGATTATTTTACAGACAGGGGCACTAGACCTCTCGTCTTAATGACCGAAACGACCTGAGTGCTTTCATAACATAAACCTTGTTATTTTAAAAGAATGTAACGAATAATAAATATATCGTTATTTTCGGTTTGATATAATTATGGTGTATCACCCAGTATTATATATGGTGTACTTTCCTGTTCTTTTCTATTAATATTATTAATTGTTACGAAATAATCTATGCTGATTTTTTAATAAAAAGAGCAGGAAAAGGAAGTGACGCCAGGGCCTTGAAAAAGCGTGTACGCACGCGAAACGGCCGTAGGCTAATTCCACATCCTGACCAAGAACCTGAATAAAGAAATATGTAGCAAAGTCGGTGAGTGCTTTCTATCTGTTATTATTGTACTTACCTTTCCCCATTCCTGCGAGGGACGGAGCCCTGCACTGCCTTGCGGGTGGGACGCATGTTCAGACCAGTGTGATGCAGTGACGTCATCACACCGGCCTGCGCAGGGTGTCTTCCCAGTGCCTTATAGGCTGCGGGCCTAACGTGGCATGCAGCCTATAGTATTCATTTCTATTTACATCCTAAGGACGCAGATACAAGTGAATGTGGCTGCTGCTAGCACCGGGGCCCCATCTAATGCTAGTGACGCCACTGCATCTCCCTGCCACCCGTGACAGTGCGCGAGATTTAAAAGTGAGTGAGCGGGGGGACCATGGAAGGTGCACAGTCGCGCACCTTATTGGGAACACTGCTCCTGTCTCTCCCTTTCGATTTGTCGCTTAGTTCCGGTGATCCTACTCCTGCTATCAACTCCTCGCCTGACTCCTAAATTTGGTTCTGTGTCATCCTGTGGCTTATTACTTTCTGGCTGCTAGTTAATGTGGTTTAACAAAAGGGGTCGGGCCTCCAGCAACCCAACAGATTAACTATGATTTACGCCAGAAATGGGCGTAATTATAGTGCAAATCTCCACCTGCTCATAGCAGGTGTAGATTTGATTTTCTGGTGCACAGACAGGCAATGATGTGGTTAATTTATTAAAAACGTGCACCTCTTAATAAATTTGGCACATTTTACTTTAGCACAGTACAGTTAAAGACTGGCGTATGGAACACCAGTGTTAATCTATTCCCCCATAAGTATCAGGGGCTCTCTCTAGGAATCCCCGGCCGACACTCAGACCGTGGATTTCGCTACTGGAGAAGCCCCTGGTGTCACTATCCATACATGAACATTGACGTCAGGGCTCTCCCTAGGAGTGAAATCCCCGGCAGACATTCTAACCGGGGATTCTGCTACTGGAGAAGCCCCTGGCATCACAATCCATATATGGACAGTGACATCAGGGGCTACTCCTGGAGCGGAATTCCCGGCCACAGCGCTGCCGACGCTAGGGCAGGAGATTCCACTTTTAGAGTTAGCCCCTGACATCACTGTCCATATATGGACAGAGATATCAGGGGCTCCCTCTAGGAGCGGAATCCCCAGCAAGAGGGATTCCGCTCCTACAGGGAGCTACAGTGGTGCTATCTATAAGAAGGAGGTGCCATTTAGGGGGGGGTGTTGTTATCTACAGGGGAAGTGGCACTATCTACAGGGGAAGTGGTGCTATCTGCAGGGGGTGGCGCTATCTACAGGGGGAGTTGCGCTATTTACAGGGGGAGTGGCGCTATCTATAGAAGGGATGGTGCTATCTATAGGGGGATGGTGCTATCTGCAGGTGGGGTGCCGCTATCTACAGTGGTATTTGTCACTATCTACTAGCACTGGGGTGTTTCAGGTGGCTGGGACACAAAAAACCCTAACAAATAAAATTCAACAATTTTTTTAACGTCCATAAAAAACGGATGGCAAATGGTGGTGAAAAACGGTCAGACAGCCGTGCAATGTATTCAAATTTTGAGACACATTGATGCAAAACAGGCATCCGCTTACTGCTTTGAATATCACAACAATTTTTAATATGAACTTTTCTCGGTGAAGTTTTTCTTGTTTCTGACTGCAAGGACTTTACATGGATAGCAAGGTCATTTGAAGAACAGCAATGTCTTGCTGACACTTTTGACAGCAATACACGCAGTGGTGAATTAAGTAGACCCTAGGCCCTGGGCTCTTATCCAAACTTGGGCCCCCCTTCCGTATCGCTGCCCTGCCGCACTACCTTTTTGTGCAAACATTAACAAATGGGTGTTACGATTCCCCTTGTCACAGGGCAGTGTCCCTACATACTGACAGTATCACACTGTGTAGGGACACATCCTCCTGACAATAGGAATTGTCTATCAGTCCTGGACTGCACAAAGACTTTTTGTGAAATACAAGGGTTTCCTATAATAAACATGTCAGGAGAGGTGACACATACTCTATAAATCTAGTGACTCACAGGTCACAATTTCTCAGATTCTAGTATTTTTTTCCCCCACTTTTCTTCTCTATCCGGTCCAGAGTTCATGATGACTTCTCCAGGCCATGACCCATTTCTGCAGAATTTGCCGATCTCTTCGGCTCCTCACTTTTCCAACATTTCCACACCTATAAATGAAAATAAAATTATCATGGTGCCACACACCGAATAAAATGGTACCAAACACTGTGCCCCTGAATATAATAGTACCATACACACTGTAAAGTAAAGCAGCACATACACACAGCCCCCTGTACATCCCCCATAGAGAGCGTTAGACACAGCCCCCTATAGATAGCGCCATACAGCCCCACTGTAGAGTGCGCTACACAGCCCTCCCCCTCTTATAAATAGCGCCACACAGCCCCCCTGTAGAGAGCACCACACACATACCCGTGTGGACAGCGCCACACAGCCCTCTTCGCTTGTATATAGTGGTACACAGCCCTCCCCCTTTGTACAGTGTCACACAGCCCTCCCCCTTTGTATATAGTGTCACACAGCGCTCCCCCCTTGTATATAGTGTCACACAGTGCTCCCCCCTTGTATATAGTGTCACACAGCGCTCCCCCTTTGTATATAGTGTCACAGTGCTCCCCCCTTTGTATATAGTGTCATGCAGTGCTCCCCCTTGTATATAGTGCCACACAGTGCTCCCCTTTGTACATCATGTCACACAGTGCTCCCCTTTTGTATATAGGCCCACACAGTGCTCCGCCCCTTCTATATAGGGCTACACAGCAGGCCCCCCCTTTGTATATAGGGCCACACAGCGCTCCCCCCTTGTATATAATGCCACACATTGCACCCCTTGTATATAGGGCCACAAAGCGCTCCCCTCCCCCTTGTTCCCGTGACGGCCGCTCTGGCCAGACGCATGCGCAACCACTGGGCGGGACGCATGCACAGACCGGCATAACAAAATCATGCTAGCCTGCACATGGAGTCTTCCCAGCGCCTTATAGGCTGCAGCCCTAACATGGCCTGCAGCCTATAATATTCATTTGTATCTGAGTCCTGAGGACTCAGATACAAGTGAATGTGGCTGCCGATAGCACCGGGGCTCCCTCCGGTGCTAGCGACGCCACCGGGCATGAGTGGGCCTGTGCGGTCATCTGCGGTTCGGGCGGGCATGGGCCCCCTGGGAGCCTTGGTCCTTGGGAGGCTGCCCAAACTTCCCTAATGATGATCCGCCACTGCTCTTTATATCTTGGCAGTACTAGTATGAGAGTGTTGCTACTTACAAATAAACCCAGCAAGCTTTAGAACAGAAACAGTTATTTACAAAGGAAATTTCAGTTCTAAGCCTTCACACGCATGTCTATATTTGGAGTCTGACCCCAGCAACAATATATACAGTATACAATATTACGGCAGCGTAATGACAGCTAAAAATCGTGTTAACTTCTGACATTACTGGTGACATTATATAGAGGGCTTCATTTACTTTGTCAGATGTTTCAGACAATGCTGATATTAAAGCCCCACCTATGATTGCCATTGACTATCAGCACTAACTATAAAATCCACCATCATTCTAGAATATATTTGTTACCGTATTGTGTATTTACTCTCTGTACTATAGAAAAACAACTCTCATATTGGGTACTTTGGACAAACGGTGTCTATCGGCAAGGGGGCTTCCATGACACTGGAAACTATTGATAGAATGCTGTGAATGGATCTTGTTTTGAACACCTGAGGACCCACCCTGCTCCTTCAGGGTAGGAACACACACAACATATTCAGTGCTTATACACTGCGTTAAGCTGCGCAACGTATCAGCCCTGAACAGCGCAGGGAATGGCGTCCGGAAAATGGCACCACATTGTGGTCTATTTTTCCGGCGGAATTTCCGCTGCAAGGCGGCGCCGGAAAAAAAAAGTTCATACTTAACCCCTCCCTCTTGTCTGCGCGTAGTCCGGCCTCCTGGGATGACATTGCAGGCCATGTGATGCTGCAGCCTGTGATTGGCTGCAGCAGTCACATGGCCCGCAACATCATCCCGGGAGGCCGGACTGGGGAAGAAGCAGGGAACTCTGGTATATCATGTTTTTTTTTTCGCACGCACTGCTTTGTTGTGGGTTCAAGCACCCCATTGAATTTAATGGATAAACCCGCAACAGAAGAGTTGCTTATCCGCAGAATTAATTGACATGCTGCAGTTGAAGTAACCGCACCGCAGGTCAATTTATGTGCGGATATTTACCACAGTGGGGATGAGATTTGTTGAAATCTCACCCACACTGCTGCTACTGTAATACGCTGTGGATTTTCCGCAATTAATCTGTAGCGGAAAATCAGCAGTGTTTACATTGTGTGTGTTCCTACCCTGAGGGTGTCTGTACATGATGCGACCGAGCCATGGTAATTGTTGCGCTGAGGAAAACTGCAAAAGGTTTACTTCGAATTGCTGCAGTTTCCTTTTAATTACAGGTGAAGCACATGGAGTTTATGTGCTTTGCTTGTACTTGCCGAGAATCGCACGGGAATTACCAAGGCTCAGCCACATCGTATACATGCACCCTACTCCATAAATCGGTAGCCTTAGTTAATAAGATTGTATGAGCTGGTGTTTTTAAGGGACACAAGTCATAATTACATAAACAAAGGGGTCCTATTTTTACAATCCCTTAGAAGCATTCTTCTAAAAATTAACTTATCACTGGTTTTCCCACTACTCGAACCCTTAGTGATTACACCGCGTTCCAAATTATTATGCAAATGTTATTTTTCGCTGATTTTCCTAAATAGTCGATGCAAATGACAGTCAGTATAATCTTCAAGCCATCAACCGTTGGAGTATAATGCGAATTTTATTGAACAAATCTCCTAATAATAACAGCTTTTTTTCAGAAGTAAAAAACTCAAAATGCACTGTTTCAAATTATTATGCACAACAGAGATCAAAACATTTTAAAGGTTGTAAAGAGAACTAAAATGGTCATTTGTTGAATTTGCAGCATCAGGAGGTCATATGTACAGAAATCAAAAGCTCTTTCAATCAAAAAAACTTAACAGGCCAAGTCCTTCTTTGACATCACCTTCACAATTTTTGCATCCATTGAATTTCTGAGTATTTGGACAGTTTCTGCTTGAATATCTTTGCAGGATGTCAGAATAGCCTCCCACAGCTTCTGTTTTGATGTGAACTGCCTCCCACCCTCATAGATATTTTGCTTGAGGATGCTCCAAAGGTTCTCAATAGGGTTGAGGTCAGGGGAACATGGGGGCCACACCATGAATTTCTCTCCTTTTATGCCCATAGCAGCCAATGACACACAGGTAATATTTGCAGCATGAAATGGTGCTTTGTCATGCATGAAGATAATTTTGCTGCGGAAGGCACGGTTCTTTTTTTTTTTACCACGGAAGAAAGTGGTCAGTCATAAACTCTACGTACTTTGCAGAGGTCATTTTCACACCGTCAGGGACCCTAAAGGGGCCTACCAGCTCTCTCCCCATGATTCCAGCCCAAAACTTGACTCCGCCACCTCCTTGCTGACGTCGTAGCCTTGTTGGGACATGGTGGCCATTCACCAACCATCCAGTACTCCATCCATCTGGACCATCCAGGGTTGCACGGCACTCATCAGTAAACAACACGGTTTGAAAATTAGTCTTCATGTATTTCTGAGCCCACTGCAACCATTTTTCTGCTTGTAAGCATTGTTTGGGGGTGGCTGAATAATAGCTTTATGCACGCTTGCAAACCTCTGGAGGATCCTACACCTTGAGGTTCGCGGGACTCCAGAGGCACCAGCGGCTTCAAATACCTGTTTGCTGCTTTGCAATGGCATTTTAGCAGTTGCTCTCCTATTCATTTGTCTGGCAGAAACCTTCCTCATTATGCCTTTATCTGAACGAACCCGTCTGTGCTCTGAATCAGCCACAAATATTTTCACAGTACGATGATCACGCTTAAAGAGGCTCTGTCACCAGATTATCAAATCCCTATCTCCTATTGCATGTGATCGGCGCTGCAATGTAGATAACAGTAACGTGTTTTTTTTTTTTTTAAAAACGATCATTTTTGGCTAAGTTATGAGCAATTTTATATTTATGCAAATTAGCCTTTCTAATGGACAACTGGGCGTGTTTTCTCTTATTTCCAACTGGGCGTGTATTGTGTTTTTAGCAACTGGGCGTGTTTACTTCTTTCACTGCACAATCACACTGAGCTGTGGATCATGCTGGGCTGGAACAATGAGAAGTGTAGGACACTGATTGGTCACTGATTGGTCAGCATCATACACTCCTCTGTACAACACCCAGTTGGTAAAAAGTAAAAAACACACCCAGTTGTCCATTGAGACTCATTAGCATAAATCTAAACTAGCTCATAACTTGCTCAAAAATGATCGTTTTTCAAAATAAAAACCACTGCTGTTATCTACATTACAGCGCCAATCAGACTATGTAGGAGAAAGGACACTTATAATCTGGTGACAGAGCCTCTTTAAGTTTTCTTGAAATATCCAATGTTTTCATACCTTGTACAAGGTATTGCACTATTTCACGCTTTTTGGCAGCAGAGAGATCCTTTTTCTTTCCCATATTGCTTGAAACCTGTGGCCTGCTTAATAATGTGGAACGTCCTTCTTAAGTAGTTTTCCTTTGATTGGGCACACCTGGCAAACTAATTATCACAGGTGTCTGAGACTGATTACAATGATCCAAAGAGCCCTAAGGGTATGTGCACGCGACAAGAGGCTTTTACGTCTGAAAAGACAGACTGTTTTCAGGAGAAAACAGCTGCCTCGTTTCAGCCGTAAAAGCTCCTCCTCGTATTATGCGAGGCGTCTGTGATGCTCGTAAATCTTGAGCTGCTCTTCATTGAGTTCAATGAAGAACGGCTCAAATTACGTTGCAAAGAAGTGCCCTGCACTTCTTTGCCGAGGCAGTCAATTTACGCGTCGTCGTTTGACTGCTGTCAAACGACGACGCGTAAATTACAGGTCGTCTGCACAGTACGTCGGCAAACCCATTCAAATGAATGGGCAGATGTTTGCCGACGTATTGTAGCCCTATTTTCAGGCGTAAATAGAGGCATAATACGCCTCGTTTACGCCTGAAAATAGGTTGTGTGAACCCAGCCTTAGACAAAATACCATCCATGAGTTTCATTGAAAAACGAATAATTAAATGTTTATGACACTTAAATCCAATGTGCATAATAATTTGGAACACGGTGTAGTTGTAATCTGCGTAGGAACATGGCAGGTAGTGTTCAATTCCCTTAAAGGGAACCTGTCACCAACATTTCACCTATTAAACCAGCGATACCTGGTGGTAGTGGGTGAAAAATCATTTCAATATAACCTATAATTGTCTTCTTAGTCGGCTCTGTAGTGTTAGTATTGCGGTTTTTAGTGTTCCCACACCGTATGCTAATGAGTAATTTCTTCGGTTGAAAAGAGTAAAATCTTTGTTTGAAAAGAGTCATATCTTCATTCCTCAAGTCTTTCTGAGTTTGCCCCGCCTCCTTACTTTTGATTGACAGCTCCTCGCCTTCCCCCAGCACACAAAATCCCATGCTTGTGCATTGATGTCCTCTTCTGGTGTGTGCGCACAAAGGGACACCAGATTATTACGATAAAAAGCGTGAAATGTTTGCAGACCGTTATTTACAGTCGGAGGAGGAGTTTAGGAAAGGGGATAGTGACAATGAACTTTTGATAGCATCAGCCAGTGAGGGATAAGTAAAGTTCAATAGGTGAAATGCTGGTGACAGGTTCCCTTTAAAGCACATGGAAAATGAAGCATTACATGCTGTCCATTGAAATCAATAGGCTGTCTTTGTAATGTACAGATTTACTTGATCCTACAGAGACAGAGATGCTCTTTGAAGCCTCTTTCTTCTATGGCTATTTGATTCCTTAAATGAGGGACCCCCTTTATTAACTGAAATTCTCTAATAAATTATTTGAAAACAGGTTTTCTAAACCAGAAATATTCCTGCAGTGTCATTTGTTTTTCTTCAGCTTAGTTGCATCTATACATTATAACCCTTTCATTATGCTGTGTCGTGTGATCTCAGTCTGACAACCAAAATAGACCATGCTCTCATGTGTAGACAGTAGGTCAGTCTCCCCTGAGTGGCGGACTTCCTTTGAACTACAGGATTAAAAATCTTCTATCAAATCCCCTCTAGCAGCTCTATGACCCCTCCCTATACCCACCCAGCTCCACCGTCCTTGTTCCCCTTATGTCCTCCATGCATATAGCGCTGCTGAAGAGATTATGTCTGCCCTATCTAAGGGTAGGAACACACACAGTGTATTCAGGGCGGATACACTGCGTCAAGCTGTGCAGGGAATGTCATCCAAAACATTGTGGTGCGTTTTTCCAGTGGAATTTCCGCTGCATAAAGCAGCGACGAAAAAATAAAAAAAAACATTCATACTTACTCCCTCCCTCTTCTCGGCGAGCAGTCCGGCCTCCTGGGATGACGTTGCAGGCCATGTGACCGCCGCAGCCTGTGATTGGCTGCAGCGATCACGTGGGATGAAACGTCATACCGGGAGACTGTGATTCCGCCGCAAATATCGCAACACACACCACTTCTTTGCGGGTTTAAGCACCCCAATGAATTCAATGGGAAAACCCACAACAGAAGGACTGCAATTCCGCAGGATTAAGGGTATGTTCACACGGCCTATTTACGGACGTAATTCGGGCGTTTTTGCCCCGAATTACGTCCGAAAATAGCGCCTCAATAGCGCTGACAAACATCTGCCCATTGAAAGCAATGGGCAGATGTTTGTCTGTTCACACGAGGCGTAATTTACGCGCCGCTGTCAAATGACGGCGCGTAAATAGACGCCCGCGTCAAAGAAGTGACCTGTCACTTCTTTGGCCGCAATTGGAGCCGTTATTCATTGACTCCAATGAATAGCAGCGCCAATTCCGTCCGTAATTGACGCAGCGTTCAAGCGCCTGCACATGCCGGTACGGCTGAAATGACGGGGATGTTTTCAGGCTGAAACATCGCCGTAATTTCAGCCATAACGGACGCCCTCATGTGAACATACCCTAATAGACATGCTACGTGGGTACTGCCGCTGATCTCGTGGGTAAAGTGGCAGTACGCACGAGATACGAATGATGGATATATCTAGCACCCGCTTGTGACGGATATATCCATTGCTAATCATTAAGGAGTAAAGCGAGATTCACACGAACATGTGCGTTTTGCGTGCGTTGCAGTTCTATGTGTCATAAGTGTTTCGTGTGTGGCTGCGTGATTTTCACGCATATGCCATCCTTATGACACGCGGTTTTGATGCTTAGAAACTGCAATTAATGTGAATGTGCGCGGTTTTCATGCACCCATTGACTTCAATGGGTGCGTGATGTGCGGAAAAAGCTCAAATATAGGACATGTCGTGAGTTTTATGCAGCGGACACACGCTGTGTGAAAATCACGGACTGTCTGAACGGCCCCATCGAGTTACATAGGTCTGTGCGACGCGCGTGAAAATCACGGATGTGAAACACGTTAGTG
Source organism: Rhinoderma darwinii (assembly GCF_050947455.1). Classification (NCBI taxonomy): domain Eukaryota; kingdom Metazoa; phylum Chordata; class Amphibia; order Anura; family Rhinodermatidae; genus Rhinoderma; species Rhinoderma darwinii. Next base: position 222,699,706 of record NC_134688.1, read on the forward strand.
TAAATAAGGCCTTAATGGCAGATTGCATTAAAGAGGTTGTCCAGGATTAGAAAAACATGTCTGCTTTCTTCAGCACACCTGTCCATGGGTCGTGTCTAGTATTGCAGTATTGGAGTTGAGCTGCAATACCAGACACAACCAATGTGTCAGCCCAATCCTCCTGAAGTGAAAAAAGATAAAAACAATGCTCAGAGTACTGTGTTTAAAACTAGGACCCAAATGCAGGAAGCTTCTTTCCTGCATTCGAGCCGTTGCCATGGTAACTAATAATGTTGCAACCCATGAAATTGCAGTGATGTCATGGGCCTCCAACCTCGCATGGAAGAGAGGAGCATGCTGGGAAGACATTATCTGTATGCAGAACACTGCTAATGGGGATCTATTGGTCAACAGGCATTAGATCACTGCTATCTGTGATCTACGTAGAGAGGAATTCTAGGATAACTCACATCATGTTATTTCAGATTAGCCCCAGCCCTAGGAAAAAAAGGTAAAAGTAAAAAGTATTAGAAGTAATAAACAAGCAAATAAAAAGTCTATGAAATAAAATGTTTTCTAATTCCTTCCCCAACCTGCCTGCACTGCCATGGACCATCCTCTGTGATATGGACAAATTGTACACGGATGCCATGGACCCATATAATATAAGATTCAAACAAATAAAAACATGTGATTGGTAATGGTCTCCCTAGCCCATCCCTATCTGCCCTCCTTGGGCATTTGGCTCGTTTACAGATCCCACATACCATATAAATTCAGGAGGGGTGCAAGAAAAAATTAGAGACTTTTATTTTTGTCATTATAGCAAAAATATAGGTTCGGTAAAGTACACGTATTGGATTATTTATGCAATATATAATCAATACATGGTAGAGAGCAGGGATTATTTTGTCAAATAAATTTGTCTGGTCCCTCTGATGTCCTGCAGCCTGGCCTCCTGGGATGACGTTTCATCCAATTTGACTGATGCAGCCCTTTGATTGGCTACACAAGCCACATGGGATGAAACATAGAGATCTGGGAAGCAGAGAGATCTGGGTAAGCATAATACTTATTTTTTTGTGAGTTGCGATGTTTGCGGCAGAATTGCAGCTTTTTCCCCTAAAAAAATCGCAACATCTGCTATTTGTTGTGGCTTTTACCTCTCTATTGATTTCAATGCAGAAAACCTGCAATGGAGGAGCAGCGATTCTAAAGCATAAATTTACGTGCTGTGGATTAAAAAAACGCACTGCAGGTCAATTTATGAGTGTTTTTTCTGCATATTTTTTTTACACAGCGTGTGGTTGAGATTTGTACAAATCTCATTATGCTGCAGATTTTTCACAATGAAATCCGTTGCCGAAAATCTGCAGTGTTTATATTACGTGTGTACTTACCCTTAAATTGTGGCATTCCAAAGTCGGACATTTTGCTGTGGACATTCAGGCAACTGAAATCCTTGGTCTTTAAAGGATTAATATTATCTATCAATACTGCTGGCCTGCTTATTGATGGTTTCCAGGTAGTTTTTAATAGTTTTTTTCCCACATTTCACAGAAGTATAGTTCATAAAATTAACATTAGTTTGGCACTCCAGGAGTAGATGTTTTTTCATATTTTGTTTATCTCTTAGCTGGAATAAGGTGCATGCTTTTTTCTTACTGCTAATTATATTGTTTTATCGTGAAAAAATAAAATGGCTTTTTGTTTAGTAGAGAAATAGAGGTAAAGCGGGTATATAATAGACATAGGGGGAATTTAGTAAGGTATTTGTGCCTGTTTTGTGCAAGAGTGGCAGTACACCTGCGGCCTGACAAATTGACTATAATTGACGCCAGAAATCGGCATAAATTATATCGCATATCTACGGCAGCTATGGCGTAGATTTAAATTTGTGCTGCACGGACAGCCCAAGATGGGCAAATTTATTAAGAAGTATGCGCCTCCTTATAAATGTGATACATCTTGCTCCACTCGGCTTCTGTTTAAGACTGGCGTATGAAACGCCGGTCTTAGAAAATTTCCCCCCATATTTTTTTTACGATTCCGGTCTAAATTCCTTTTGCTAAACAAATTAGAGACATGTTTATGCTTAGTCTAAGGCAAAAAGGGTTAAAGTTACCTAGCTTAAATTAACATTAACTGGGGTCCTTCATTCGAAGGAGGGGATGCCTACAGGTGCTCCTAACAATCAGAACTGTTTATTATTTCTGGAGATGTACTACATGTTGTGAATGAGTGTAATGATGTGAGTGATCATATCCTGCTCTGCCATCAGTGCCATCCAAGGGTGAGGAGATGGTAGTTGGTGTCCGTGGGACTAATGGCTGTATATATCGGCATTAACCCATAAAAAGCCTTTGCAGATGACCTGCTGCTCATTATAGCTAACCCAGTCCGAGCCTTCGCCCGGATTATGCAATTATTTGAGGACTTTAGTGCGGTTTCGAACTTCAAAATACATTTTTCCAAGTTGGAAGTGCTGAACATTTCAGACTCTGACATAGATTTATTCCCACTGAAAACAGGATACCCCTTCAAATGGCCAACTTCCTATATTAAATATTTAGGGATACAATTAACTCAAAGATCCAGCACTACTATTTGCTTTGAACTATAAGCCCTTGTTAAACCGCATTGACTCCCAACTAAATGATTTGAAAGTTCCCTTTGTTTCATGGATGGGTAGGAAAAATCTCATCAAATCATACATTCTTCCAAAACTACTCTATATCATCCCAATTTTCCTACCTCAATCCTTTTTTAACAGTATTAGATGTTCCTTCTCAAAATGTCTTTGGGCTAAGAAACACACCTAGACTACAGCATAGACCACTTTCTTACATGCATCCGGAGGTATGGGTTGACCGGATGTCTATAAATATGACCTTGCAAACCACCTGAGTAGATGGGTATTTCTGCAAAGACATAAATAATCTCCTCCCTATGTGGACATAGGGAGATTCATCCTGGGTTCAAAACTAAGACCTCTGCTTTGGGGCTCCTTTACCCAGTCTATTTGCTTGCCACATCAAATCCCATTTGGAGAGGGATGATACTGGCATTTATAATTATCTGAAGACCCATATCCCTAGCATCCACTTCTCCTAGTTAACACTGGTGAATTTGCTCCCCCTTACCTTGGGTTATCCACTCACTGAAGGAAGTATTTGGAGCAATATGAATAATATACCCCTATATAAGGTCTTCCAATCCTTGAAACCTCTTAGCTTAGACGTTATCCTGGATCCTCCACTTGATAACAGGACTAATTTTCTCAATTTTTGAGATCATAACAATATGAGTAAACCATACCTAAATAAGTTCTCTACTTTGCCACCTCCATCTTGGTTAGATACTCTACTTTCATTCCCCTCTCCTCCGAAAAAAAACAGATTTCCAAAATTTACACTGACCTTGTGGGAAGAGATGCACCTCCTAAACCTTCCTTCATCCTTGCTTGGGCATGAGAATTATCAATAACCTAGTCTAAAGAAGAGACCTCCGTTGTTCTTGATAAATCCCATGGCTTTTCACGATGTGTGAGGGTTCAGGAAAACTCTTTCAAATTACTGACCAGGTGGTACCATCTTGGATGATTGATGCTGGAGATGCTTGGGGAATATGGGCTCATACCTCCACATATAGTGGAATTGTCACAATTTAAGCCTTATTGGCTAGGGATACTAAATAGTATATGCCAAATAACTGGGTGGAATGCACGCCACTCGCCAGCAGTAATACTACTTTGGGCACCATCTGACTCTTTTAAGCCCTCCAATAAAAACCTTCCTACCCACATGCTGATAGCAGCCAAACTCTTAATTCTCTTCAAATGGAGATGTATTTCTCCTCCAAACTATAGTAAATGGGGTTAAAAAAATAGACAACATATGCAGATTGGAAGAATTAGCTAGATGGGCAGATAGACGACCTGATGCATTTGTTGCCATCTGGTCAGCATGTAGGGAACATAGAGGCTCCTTGTGTTAACCATTTTCTTTTTTGTAACAAATTCTAAATTGATTCCCACCGCTCACCCTCTTCCTTAAAGGGAAGGTGTCATGAAATATTTTTTTTTTTATCATATTGCTTTTAGTATGATAAAAAATAAAATTTATTTATTTGTGTTCGTGTGTTCTAAGTTTTCTACTTTTTTTTTATTTTTACTTCTCTATAAGGGCTGCCATTTTTTTAAATCTCTGTATGTGTCGATTAACGACACATACAGAGATGGAATACGGCACATACATCCCCATAGAGAATGCGAACGGGAGCCGTTCCATTCATTATAGCGTACGCCGTCTGTGTGGGAACAGCGCATGCGCCGCTCCCACACAGACCAAAAGGAAGTTCTTTGGCAGAGCGAAATCCGGCGCCATTTTCATGTGGACTGGAAGCTGCGGCCGGACAGTAAGATGACGACTTCCGGCCGCGGCTTCCGGCCCTATGTTCAAGGAAGTGAAGGCGCAAGGAATAGGAGCGGAGGTGGCAGCGGCGGCAGGAGCAGGTAAGTTATGTTCGTGTATGTGATGTGTGTTTTACGTTCGTGTATGTTTGTGTTATACTGTTTGCTGACCACTGTATCTAATCCTCCTACACTGTGCAGTCGCTCAGAAAATGGCGGCACACAGTGTAGGAGGTTTGATGATTCAAACCCCCTCCTTCTCCTGGCACTAGCCAGAATAAGGGAGGGGGGGATAGTGTGAGGACACTAGAGAGTATGTCTACCCCAAATTTGCAGCATAAAGCTATGAGGTTGTTTTACCACATTGACCATGCTGCAATTTTGGGAATTGCTCCCTCTAGTGCCCAGCACATGGAAATGTTATAAATTAGAATCTAATTTATAATATTTCCTGACTTGTGAAAAAATGTAAAAAATTAAAACAATGTGTAATCACTCAAATAATAATTGTTTAACTAAAAAAAATTCTAGCGACACATTCCCTTTAACCCTTCTTACCCCCCACCCCCCTCCCCTACATGGTAGTATGTGGTTAATTGCTTTTGGGAACTGTGTATTTAGTTCTTTATTTCCTGTTTTAAAATCTTTTCCTTAAGAATCTTCAAGGCAAGATTTCAATCTTTTCCTTAAGAATCTTCAAGGCAAGATTTCATATGTAATTCATGTATTCTTAATTGCATACAATACTCATGTACCTCTCATGATCTTTTATGTTATCTTGCACAACTGCATGTTATAAAAAAAATTCAATAAAAAGAAAATGTAAAAAATAAAAAACTCTAAGAAGGTGACAGATTTACATTAAAATGAAGTTCCACCTGAAGACACTTTATAGATTTTAATGTTGTTTTGGCGAACAGTTCCCTTTCAAACATTATAGTTGCAGGGTGTCAAAGGTATTCAAATTTCAGTAAACGGTTCCTGTGTTCTGCAAGGAAGCATCAGAGAACGAGGATGCTCCTTCACTGGGGAAGGTTATTATTGAAAAGCAGTTCAAATAATAACATTATACTAGTGAATTGCTAATACAGAAATCTCCAAATGGCTAAGGTGGAGTTTTACTTTAGACTTCTTTTTATATGAGTCTGAGACAAAGGATACCATGGCTCGTTTTCTACCATGCAGCTGTTCCTCTTCTCTGCAGTCAGAGCAGTGCAAATATCTAACAATATGATTGCTACAGAGACAGGCTTCCCAATTAACCAGATCCATCAGGACAGTCCCAGGTTTCAGGTACTGTCACATTCACTGTCTTGGGATGTCCTGAAGGCCCTAACAGTAAATCTTTTAATGTCAGAAAGGCTTGACTAACTTTATCAGCAACTGCCATCAGCGGCAGCATAACTCTTCTGTACAGTGCTGGTCTGGAGAAGGGAACAAGGGGTAGGTGAGTGGTGGCTGCACTGTATTTGGGAACTGCGTCACCAGGAACTGTAGGTACTACTTTTTTTTAACAAAGAATGGCACTTTCTGGTCACTGTATTGTAATGCAATATATAGGCACAGTGGGACTACATGGTAACAGTATAACACTCTGGTTTCTGTTTAGCACTATGTGGACACATGATGTACTTGGCATGTTTTGCATCATGTGGGCACCATTCAGCAATATGTGGTCACTAGCTCTCTGCATATAAAGCATTGCTTACTGGGGCAAAATATGGCACTTTGTAGGAAATGTTTGGCACTATATGGCTTTATGTTGCCAAAGTATTAAAGTGTAAAGATATTGATTTAGTTTGCCTGTACACTGTATGTATTAAATGGATGTTGCATGGCACTTTCTGGACGATGTATAGACCATTTATCTGGGCACGGTACATTATTATAGATCCATGAGCTGTATTGGAACTTGACATTCGTATAATATATACTTATATAAATATGAGAATAACTAGAGCAGGATACACGGTCTCACACCACTATCATCTCAATGGAGTTGTCAGGCAGCATATGCTTAACAACCGATCTGTCTCAGATTGCTTAAGCCTTCAGGTCAAGTCAGAAATGCCACTGAACTAAAGGCAGATAGGGGGCAAGATGGATAGTCAGTTCTCAAATCACATATTTTTTTCTCTGACAGATACAATATCATATTTTTGTACAAAGTTGATGACTTAGATGTGATCGATAAAAGGAGGATCTGACACACAGGACCCACTGTCACCAAAGCAGTCAGTCCCTCTGATCTGATGGATTTGGTTTTGAGCACAAGATACAGCTTCTATGTATCCAAGATACATAGAATCTATATCTCAAAGAGTAAAAAATTGTTTCAATAAAAACGAATTAAAAAATTATCTAAATTCCTCTAATACGTTGTTTTATAAAAAAAAAAATGTGCTCAAGGGTTAACATTGCCTTTTGTAGCGTCCATGACCGCGGGCCGTCGGGTTCACTCACCTCCCGACGCCCGCAGCCATGGATCTGTGAGCGCTGGTCCCCATCTCCTTCCTAGGAGATGCCAGCGCTCACTTCCGCTCCGTTCTGCTGTGTCCCGTAGGGTGTGCGCGCACGCTCGTGCCCGGCCTTAAAGGGCCAGCGCGCGCACAAAGGAAATCGTCATCATCATCAACTGCCATGATTTCCTGGTCTATAAGAAGGCCCCAGGCCTTCTGATCCTTGCCTGAGCGTTGTTAGTTTATCCCAGTCTGTCTTGCAAATGGTCCCTTCATGTTTCCCGTTCCAGTTGTTACCCGTGCCCTGTTTCCTGTTCCTGTGTCCCGTACTATCCCTGTTCCTGTGCATACCAGTGTTGGAGTCGTACCTGCTGTCGTTTGCCACGTCCAGTGTTGTTTGCCACGTCCAGTGTCTTCTGCCACGTCCAATGTCTTCTGCCACGTTCAGTGTCTTCTGCCACGTCCAGTGTCTTCTGCCACGTCCAGTGTCTTCAGCCACATCGGATACTGCCCGCCATGTCTGGCGCTACCTTCTGCACCGGCCTCCATCCGTGCTGAAGCCACAGCCACCGTCTGGACTAGTTCAGGTACCCAAGCGTTACTATTAACTTTCATATAGACTGTAACCTGGTCAGCTGCCTCTCCGTTACGGTGGGGCGGCCCAGTGGGTCCACATACCCTGTGACCGTGACAGTACGCTCAGGCCATGGAACCCGCTGGCCAGCCCAAGACCGCAGTCCAGAAGATACAGACGGAGATGCATGACCTACGCACACGTCAGGATCAACTCCTTGAGGCTGTGAATTCTATCCTGGTCCGTCTGGATGTACTCACTGTTCCACCTCCGGTTTTTCCTCCTGAAGCTGTAGCTGTGCCACTGCCCATTGCTCCTCCTGTTTGTTCCGGATCCACAGTTACTCTGCCTCTTCCTCCTCGCTAGCATGTAGAGGATTTATTAACCAATGCACGGTTCATTTTAGGCTACAGGCTCATCTCTTCCCTTCTGAGGAGGCCAAAGTGGCGTTTATTATCTCCCTCCTCGCTGGCAAGGCCCTCGCATGGGCAAATCCAATCTTGGAGCAATAAGGACCTAGCCTTGTTTCTGCAGTCCTTTTGTGCCGTGTTCGAGAAGCCGGGTCGAACATCCTCTGCTGCAGCCACTCCGTTGACCCTCAAGCAAGAGGGCTCCACTGTAGGGGAGTATGCTAACTCCTTCCGTACCCTAGCAGCCGAGCTGGCATGGAACAATGAGGCACTGGTGGCGACCTTCTGGCAGGGTCTGTCCCCTCACATGAAGGACGAACTGGCAGCCCGCGACCTTCCTTCTACCTTGGATACCCTCATCCTGTTAGCCACCCAGGTTGATATGAGAATCTGAGAGCGCACTCAAGAGGTTCGACAGGAGAGCCGGGCCCACAGACCAGCACCCTCAGTCCAGAGACCACTATCTCCTTCCCCTAGTGCGCTACCTGAAGAACCCATGCAGGTAGACAGAGTCCGGTTATCTGAACAGGAGAAGCAGCGCAGACGCTCCTGTGGACTATGTATGTATTGTGGCCTTAAGGGTCATTTTGCGCGCCAATGCCCACAGAAACCGGGAAACTCCAGTACTTAGGGTTGGTTGGAGAGGCAACTCTAGGTGAAACGTCTCCAAATGTTAAAACCTCTTCAAGATTATCGATTCCTGTGGCCATCGTCTCTGGAGAGACGTCACATCCTTTCTCTGCCTATCTTGACTCTGGAGCGGCTGCTAATTTCATCCAGCAGGATCTATTGGATCGTTTACATCTACCCACAGTCCATCTGGAGAGACCCCTGGCTGTTGCCTCTGTGAATGGTCTACCATTGTCCGATCCGATTATGCTCATCACGGAGCCATTGACACTACGGTTCGGAGCTCTTCACTCAGAACAGATCACCTTCCTGGTACTACCTAAGGCTATTAATCCTATCCTGCTGGGTCTGCCATGGATCCGCTTATACGCCCCGGTTCTTGACTGGAGTTCTGGAGAAGTACTTCAATGGGGTTCCAGATGCCATAGCCATTGCCTGTCAGAAGTCCGTCCTGTTATGCCCCCTCTGCCTCAGTCACTCTCTGCTCTACCATCTCAGTATGCCAGTTTTGCGGATGTCTTCTGAAAACGAGTGGCTACGGCGTTGCCTCCACATCGGAATTATGACTGTCCCATTGAACTGGTTCCTAATGCTTCTCTTCCCCGTGGACGAGTATATACTCTCTCCTTGCCAGAGACTTTATCTATGTCAGCCTATATCAAGGAAAATATGGAGAGGGGTTTTATTCGAAAATCTTCCTCCCCGTCTGGGGCCGGCTTTCTCTTCGTTAAGAAGAGAGATGGATCTCTTCGACCCTGCATTGACTACCGTGGTCTCAACCAGATCACGGTCAAGAACAAATACCCGTTGCCACTTATATCCGAACTATTTGATCGCATACGAGGAGCCAACATTTTTTCTAAGCTAGATCTGCGGGGGGCTTATAACCTAATCCGGATTCGCTGGGGTGACGAATGGAAGACGGTATTTAACACCCGCGATGGGCACTACAAATACCTAGTGATGCCCTTTAGATTGTGTAATGCTCCCGCAGTATTTCAGGAATTCGTCAATTATATTTTCCGAGATCTTCTCTATATGTGTGTTGTAGTTTATCTCGATGATATTTTGATTTTCTCCCCAGATCCGATGACTCATCGGAAGCATGTCCGTCAAGTTCTTCTGCGACTAAGAGAGAATCGCTTATATGCCAAGTTGGAGAAGTGCGTCTTTGAAAAGAAGTCTTTGCCCTTCCTGGGCTACGTCATCTCGGATCAAGGTCTTAAGATGGACCCCAAGAAACTAAAGTCTTTCCTGGAGTGGCCACGTCCTCAGGGCCTAAGGGCCATACAACGGTTCCTGGGATTCGCCAATTTCTACCGGCAGTTTATTCCGAACTTTTCATCTCTGACGGCTCCCATGTCTACCCGTACCAAGAAGGATGTGAACGCCAAGGTATGGACTCCAGATGCAGAGTCCGCATTCATTAGCCTCAAGAAAGCCTTCACTTCAGCTTCGATCCTCCATCACCATGACGTATCTCGACAGTTCTCATTGGAGGTGGACGCTTCCTCTGTTGGTGCAGGTGCACTTCTGTTCCAGAGGAGCTCCAAAGGAAAGGCAGTAGTATGTGGCTACTACTCAAGACTCTTTTCTTCTGCTGAGCGCAATTACTCTATTGGAGATTGGGAGCTACTGGCTATCAAATTGGCTCTGGAGGAGTGGAGACATCTTCTAGAGGGTGCAGTTTACCCCATCTTGATCTACACCGACCACAAGAACCTTACCTACCTTCAGTCCGCTCAAAGACTGAATACTCGTCAAGCCAGGTGGTCGCTTTTTTTCACCCGTTTTCAATCTCTGCTCCACTACCGTCCCGCTGACAAGAATGTGAGAGCCGATGCCCTGTCCAGATCGTTTGAGACGGAAGACACGGTGGAGTCCCTTCTGACTATCATAGACCCGTCCTGCATTGTCACTACTAATACTCTGTACATTAGAGCCTTCCTCCTGGGAGGATTTTTGTTCGGTTGGCAGACAGGAGAAGGATTCTCCACTGGGGACACAGTACTAAACTAGCTGGGCACGCTGGTGTCCGTAAAACCCGAGACCTGATTGCTCATCACTTCTGGTGGCCCACGCTACCTAAAGATGTTCTGGACTTTGTCTCTTCTTGCACGGTGTGTGCTTCTAACAAAGTTACTCACTCCAAGCCGGCCGGCCTGCTTCAACCTCTGCCTGTACCCAATGCCCCCTGGCAGCACATTGTGATGGACTTTGTTACAGACCTTCCCCCCTCAGCAGGATGCAAAACCGTCTGGGTGGTGGTGGACCGGTTCTCTAAGATGGCACATTTTATCCCGCTGACCGGCCTACCTTCTGCTCCCCGACTGGCGAGTCTCTTTATTCAACACATCTTTCGCTTGCATGGCTTGCCTCTTCACATTGTGTCCGACCGGGGGTTTCAGTTTACCTCAAAGTTCTGGAGAGCCCTCTGTAAACTCCTGGATGTGAGTTTGGACTTTTCCTCAGCCTATCATGCCCAGTCCAATGGGCAAGTTGAGAGAATCAACCAGGTCATGGAGAATTTTCTCCGCCACTCCATCTCTTCACAGCACGATAACTGGGTACAGCTTCTTCCCTGGGCCGAGTTCTCATACAACAACCCCACAAGTGAGTCCACCACTTCCACTCCATTTCACATTGTATACGGTCAACATCCTAGAGTCTCTCTCCCAGTGTCGACCACATCTCAAGTACCCGCTGCTGATTCTGCATATGGGGACTTCCTGCAAATCTGGAAACCGACCCGGTCCTCTATTTTGCTGGCAGTAGATCGCATGAAGCGAAAGGCAGATACTAGGAGAAGAGAGCCGCCTCAGTATCTTCCAGGTACTAAAGTCTGGCTGTCCTCTCGGAACATTCACTTGAAGGTACCCTCATACAAGTTTGCTCCCAGGTTCCTTGGTCCTTTTGAGATTCTGCAACAAATCAACCCTGTCTCCTATAAGCTGCGGCTGCCTCCTACCCTCAGAATCCACAACTCCTTCCATGTGTCCCTCCTGAAACCAGTGGGCCTGAACTGCTACAGCAAGACTTCTAGTTCCACAGTTGCTCCCAAAGGTCCTTATGATGTATTCGAGGTAAAGGAGATCCTGGACTGCAAAAGGGTAGGAGGAAGGACTTTCTATTTGGTGGACTGGAGAGGGTTTGGTCCTGAGGAGAGGTCCTCTGTACAACGCCCACTTGGCCAAAAAGTAAAACACGCCCAGTTGTTCATTAAGAAACTCATTAGCATAAAGCTAATATAGGTCATAACTCTGTCAAAAATTATCGTATTTCTAAGGGTATGTGCACACACACCAATTACGTCCGTAATTGACGGACGTATTTCGGCCGCAAGTCCCGGACCGAACACAGTGCAGGGAGCCGGGCTCCTAGCATCATACTTATGTACGATGCTAGAAGTCCCTGCCTCGCTGCAGGACAACTGTCCCGTACTGTAAACATGATTATACTACGGGACAGTTGTCCTGCAGCAAGGCAGGGACTCCTAGCATCGTACATAAGTATGATGCTAGGAGCCCGGCTCCTTGCACTGTGTTCGGTCCGGGACTTGCGGCCGAAATACGTCCGTCAATTACGGACGTAATTAGTGTGTGTGCACATACCCTTAATAAAAAACACTGCTGTAATCTACATTACAGCACCGATCACATCATGTACAATATAGGGCACTTATAATGTGGTGACAGAGCCTCTTTAAAGGTTTTATTATAGAATAGTAATTCATCAATAATGTCATCATTAGAATTACAGCTCTACTAGCATGAACAATTCAATAGGACCTGCAATTCTTCTCGCTGTCGCTGAACTGTAGGTGCTCCACTAGAATCTGCTTAGCCAAGGGTGTGTAGAGTTTAAGCTGTAAAAAGGAATAAATAAAATAAAGTAAGATATTCATTGAATGGGAAATAGGTCACAGCATTGTGAATGTGTATTGTTATTGAGTTATCTTTTTACTAGGCAGCTTTATGCATCATCGGGCATGACTGTTTTCTCTTTCAGTCTTCCTTGACATGACCCTTCATTTAAATGAACAAAGATGACATAAACCTTTGTACCCTTATTTGATTATCTGCAGATAAATCCAGTTTTCCACCACTCATCTGCTACTACATGAGCCAAATCAAATGGATGACAAAAGTGCTGAAGCATTCCCAGCTCAGAGTGTGCCTGCGGGTGCTCTCGTCTTTTTGTGTTTATACCTTTATGCCATTTACAGTCTTTATATTTGATCTCTATCTGTTTCAAGCTTCACAGTGCAGACAATCATCTCTGTAAACATAAGTGCCAAAGTCAGGGCGTTTTATCAATACACATGAAAGAGAACAATTCCGTTTACAGCTCTTTTCAATTTCTATCACTCTTAACAATATGATCATTCAAAGTACAAAAGACAAGGGAAAAATAGAAAATGTGCCAGGCTATCAAGTATATCAGCAGTAATACCTGGAATGTTGATTGTGTTTTGAATATGGTTATTGTCAAAATGCCCATTTCATGCATCTCATTTAAAACATGTGAGCTGTAGAAATTTACCTACAACATATCTAGCAATGTACTTGGCAATTTGATAGGCTCCTGGACTTCAACCATACAATATTACTGGCTGCATATGTACTGCCACTTCCAACCATTTCATCGGTGATATTTGAACAGGATCTGACATAAGCAAAGGCTTACTTTAGAGCAGAATATTTGTTTTATACTCTAAACCAGTGGTCCCCAACCACCGGGCCATGGATTAATATGGGGCCATTCATAATTTGGTACCGAACCGCGGTATCCGCCCCTGTTGTGCGGTTTTTCGCCCGGAATGTCCACTGCGGACATGCGGACTAGAAATGGCAATGCTATGTCATTGCATCTTGACATTACTTTCCTTTTAGCTTATCTTATTGAGCTCCATAAGTCTATGAACAGACACAGTGCACTGAAAGAATCGAGGTGAAAATGGGTTACTGCAACTGGATGGGACAATCAATAATCACAGTTTGTACAGCAAGGGACCTTGCTTATAATAATTTACTCATTCATTTTTGCTCATATGTGGTCTGTAGTGTCAATAAGGGTATGTTTACATGCTGTAACGTCTGTGGTCGCTGACCACAAACTCTTCTCATCCTGCCGACGCCCTCTCCAGAGATGCCAGCACATGTGGCCGTCCTGTCCCACAGTGACCACTAGGGTGCGCGCGAGCTCAGTCCAGCCTTAAAGAGCCAGAGCGCAGACATGTGTGAGATTGAGCTGATTACTCCCAGATGACCCTGGACTATAAGAAGGGCCCTGCCCCCTTCCTTCATTGCCTGAGCGTTGTTTGTACCCACCCGTGTCAGTCTCTGGAAATGGACCCTTGAGTGTTCTTCAGTTCCCAGTGTTCCCATTCCTACTACCTGTATCCTGTATGCCGTGCTTCCGTGTTCCTGTGCTGAACAGAGTTGGAGTCGTGTTGTATCACCTGCTACACCTGTGTTTCACCGCATCCGTTGTATGCCTGCTGCCAGAGTTCCATCCGTGCCTAAAATATTGCTACTGTCTGAATTGCCACAGGTACCTTTATTCGAACTATAGACATAGACTATGTACACTGTTTGGCCAGCTACGTCGGTACGGCCCAGTGGGTCCACATACCCACAGATCGTAACACACGCAGTGTTTTCAGGCGTATTTCGGTGTGTAAACAAAAGCGCTACTGAAACGCCAACAAACACCTTCTCATTGAAATCAATGGGGAAAATGGCGTTTAGTTCAGACGGGCATTTTTTTACGCCGCTGATTTTAAAAAAAGGGTCATAGTCAATTGAAAAACTCCAAAAGCATCTAAAAAAAAGCGGTTTCTGCTTCAAAAACGGCTGAAAATCAGAGGCAGTTTCGCCTTGAAGACCGCTACGTAATTTTCAGCCGTTTTTAATTCTGCATGTGAAATTACAGTTACTCTATGTGCACAGTATTTTTTGTACTTGCACAGTTTATATAGCATTGCATTACAAGCAGATGTTGACCTGATATAAAGTCAATATCAATATTTATATAAAGTCGTATCTTTATATCAATTTAGATCAGTGTTAGACCCCATGAACACGAACATAAAAACGCCCGTAATTACGGACCGTAATTACGGCCCGCAATAACGGGCCTATAGACTTCTATTGGCCACGGGTACCTTCCCGTTTGCTTGCGGGAAGGTGCCGGGGCCGTTAAAAAATATGGAACAGGTCATATTTCAGGCCGTAATTATGGCACGGGCAGGCCCATAGAAGTCTATGGGGCTCCGGTGATTACGGGTGGCTACGTGTGTGCACCCGTAATTACGGGAGCGTTGCTTGTCGACGTCAGGGGATAGTCACTGTCCAGGGTGCTGAAAGAGTTAACTGATCGGCAGTAACTCTTTCAGCACCCGGGACAGTGACTACCGCTGGAGTTAATAGTATAAAAAGTTAACTTACCCAGAACTCCCTGCTTCTTCCTCCAGTCCGGCCTCCCGGGATGACGTTTCATCCAATGTGACCGCTGCAGCCAATCACAGGCCAATCACAGGCTGCAGCGGTCACATGGACTGCCGCGTCATCCAGGGAGGTCGGACTGGATGTCAAAAGAGGGACGCGTCACCAAGACAACGGCCGGGGTACGTATGAACTTCTTTTACTTTCAATCGCTGTGGAAACTCTGCCCGAAATGGCTGCCCCTTCTCTCTATCCAGCACTGATAGAGAGAAGGGGCTGCCGATTAGTGCAGAGAAAACGGGTCCGTAAATACGGGTGGAATACTGGTGACAACGGATCTGTATTTATGGGCACAGGTCCGTAAATACTGGTGGAATACGGGTCGAATACATGTGACAAAGGACCCGTATTTACGCCAGTATTTACAGGAGGAAAAAAATACATTTGTGTGCATGGGGCCTTATAGCTTGTTTATTGTAGCTTTGTCTGTTTTCATTAGAGGTTAAATACATAGTGTTTGAGGGGTATATTGTGGAATAACATTTATAAACATATATGTCGCTAAAGTATTCAGTCTCTCAGGCTTATTGCACTGGTAGTTAGAGGTGTGGTCACCTAATAGCGCATGGTACGTCGGCCTCAGCTGTTTGGCCATGGGGACAGCCCGGCGCTTGCGCACCTTCAGCGGGCAGATGCCGCTCCCCATAGCGGTTACATTGGCTTCTGCTTGGGGTACTGAGCATGCACTGGGGGCCACATCACGTATCCGTGGTCTCGGCCCCGGTGCGTGTGCTCTGCGCCCGAGTGGACGCTGACCTGGGATCCACATGGTGACCACCGGAGAGAGGTAAATGTGCCAAAGGGTGCACACTATTGTACAAATTATTACAAGTCATTAAAGGCCTATATAAGCAAGGTCACACCGCTTTACAAAAATAACCCATGAGGAAGCCACATTGTGGCGATATGCGTTGGGCATTAAGTCCCCTTCTCCCCTCTTGACATATCACATAAATATGTTGGTTTGATGCAACATTTGTATGCGCATAGATTAGGATTGCATATCTAGGGGACTAGGTGGTATTGTGGGGGTCTGCATTGTCTGCCACTTATTAGGGTGGCTACCACCCAGAGACTTAACGTAGCATGTTGATGCTATTTTAAATGTAATTTTTTCATGTGGTGTATTTACTTCTAATAAAAACATATATTTATAATATACATAGTTATTTCATGGTATTTTTCTTGTCATATATACATACCCGTTTGTGTAATGTGTTCAGATTACCTAATAGCTCATGAATTACAACAGTCTGAGCTGCTCAGTCCTTTGCAACCAGAGGAATCACTTGCAGCATCTACTGCAGATAAAAAAAAAATGTGAAAAAGATGCTTTGAATCAAACTGAGAGAGCGAGTGTGGGAGCGTGCAATAGTGTTTTGTGCTAAAGTGTGTTTTTACTTAAGTGTTTGAGTTGCGATTAAGTAACTTTAGATTCAGGGAGTTTAAAAGGGAATTACTGATATCCGTTCACTTTTTGTTTCCATTTACTTGTATAAATTACTTTGTTGTGAGCTACTGTATCTGTGACATCCCCATTAGTACCAATGTGCTCCATACTTAACAATGCTGTCCCGTGCGTGTCTTGTGCAATGTATGCAGTCTTTGAACAGCTGCTTTAAGGGTGCATACTGCTGTTTAACCCCTTAACCCCTTCCCCCTGCTTGCATTCTGGGCCCTAATGACCAAGCCATTTTTTACGTTTTTCCATTCGAAGAGCTATAACTTTTTTATTTTTGCGTCGACATAACTGTATAAGGTATTGTTTTTTTGCGGGACAAGCTGTATTTTTTAATAGCACCATTTTGGGGTACATATAATTTATTGATTAACTTTTATTAACTTTTTTGGGGGGGGGGGGGGATAGTAGAAAACCTGAAATTTTGCCACTCTTCTTTGTGTCCTAAATCTACGCCGTTTACCATGTGGTATAAATAACACAATAACTTTATTCAGCGGGTTGTTACGATTGCAACGATACCAAATTTGTATAGATTTTGTATGTTTTACTACATACACAGTAAAAACATAACTTTTTACTGTTCTGCTGATGCAGTTGTATGAGGGCTTGTTTTTGTGGGACGACTTGTAGTTTTTATTGGTACCATTTTGGAGTAGATGCGACTTTTTGATAATTTTTTAACACTTTTTTTTAAGTCCGGATTCACAGAAAACAGCAATTTTTCCATTTGTTTTTTATTTTATTTTTCACGGCGTTCACCGTGCGGGTTAAATAATGTAATAGCTTTATAGTCGGGGTCGTTATGGACGCGGTGATACTAAATATGTGTAACTTTTTTGCTTTATGTTGTGGTTTTTCATGTTTTGTTTTTTTCACATTTTTTTTATTAACTTTTTTATTAACTTTATTCAACTTTTTTTTTTTTACTTGTCCTACTAGGGGACTTTAATATGCGATCATCCGATCGCTTTTATAATACACTGCAATACTTAAAAAACGGACAGGTATGACCTAGCAGGCATTCACTACAGGCAGACCTGGGGGCCTTTATTAGGCCCCCCGGCTGCCATAGAAGACACAGACACTCGGCGCTCTTATAGCCAGGTGCCGGTGGGATGAGAGGGAGCTCCCTCCCTCTCTCCAAAACAACTCAGATGCGGTGCACGATATTGAGCGACGCATCTGAGGGGTTAAACAGGTGAGATCGATACTAATATCGATCTTACACGTTCGAGCAGGGATGCCCCCAGCCCTCAGCTACCTCTGGTAGCTGAGAGCAGGAACATTTAACGGCTCCCTGCTCTGTTTATTTATCCTGATGCAGCGCCGTGAAAAGGCTATTACATCAGACTAAAGCCCACTAATGACCGCGGTGAAAAGGCTTATCGGCGGTCATTAAGGGGTTAAGGACACAGCCAGGGGCGTAACTAGGAAAGACTGGGCCCCATAGCAAACTTTTGACTGGGGCCCCCCCTCCCCTGGGTGTCACACAACCCCCCCCCCCCCTTGTAGATAGTGCCTTTTTTACAGCCCCCCCTGTAGATAACGCCATACAACCCCCTGTAGATAATGCCATACAGAACCCCCCTGTAGAAAACGCCATACAGCCCCCTCTGCAGATAACGCCATACAGCCCCCCTGTAGATAATGCCATACAGCCCCCTCTGTAGATAACGCCATACATCCGCCTCTGTAGATAGCGCTATACCGCCCCCTGTAGAGAACACCATACAGCCCCCTCTGTAGATAGCGCCATACAGCCCCCTTTGTAGATAGCGCCATACATCCCCCTGTAGATAACGCCATACAGCCCCCTTTGTAGATATCTACAGAGGGGGCTGTATGGCATTATCTACAGGGGGGTCTGTATGGCGTTATCTACAAAGGGGGCTGTATGGCGTTATCTACAGGGGGCTGTATGGCGCTATTTACAAAGGGGGCTGTATGGAGTTATCTACAGGGGGGACTGTATGGCGTTATCTACAGGGGGGGATCTGTATGGCGTTCCCTACAGGGGGGGCTGTATGGCGTTCCCTACAGGGGGGCTGTATGGCGTTATCTACAAAGGGGGCTGTATGGCGTTATCTACAGGGGGGGTCTGTATGGCGTTCTCTACACGGGGGGCTGTATGGCGTTCCCTACAGGGGGGGCTTTATGGCGTTCCTTACAGGGGGGGGCTGTATGGCGTTCCCTACAGGGGGGGCTGTATAGCGTTCCCTACAGGGGGGGGGGCTGTATGGCGTTCCCTACAGGGGGGGGCTGTATGGCGTTCCATACATGTCTTTTGTTTAGTGGCAGAGCGGGGAGATACCTCCCTGCTCTGCCGTAGTGTTCAGTGGCGTCGCGCTGTAGCAGCCATAGCGGTTGCTAGCGGAGCCTCCGGCCATGGTGGGGGCCCGTGCCGGCGGGCGACACGGGCCCCCTCATGCCGCGGGCCCCGTAGCAGCCGCTGCGGCTGCTATAGCGGTAGTTACGCCACTGGACACAGCCTGTTTTTACTTAATGGACCAGGCCATTTTTTTTTTAAATCTGACATGTCAATTTACATGATAATAACTTTGGAATGCTTCTGTTTTTTCAAGTGATTCTGAGATTGTTTTCTCGCGACACATTGCACTTTAAATTAGTGGTAAAATTTGATCGATACATTCAGTATTTATTTGTGAAAAATACTAAAATGTAGAGAAAATTAGCATTTTTCTAAATTTAAACGTATCTACTTGTAAAATAGATAGTTATACCACACAAAATAGTTACTAGTTAACATTTCCCATATGTCTACTTTATGATGGCATTGTTTTTTGAACATTCTTTTATTTTTCTAGGGCGTTACAAGGCTTAGAACTTTAGCAGCAATTTCTACAATTTTCAAGAAAATGTCAAAACGCTATTTTTTCAGGAACCAGTTCAGTTCTTTGGCTTTGAGGGCCTTATATATTAGAAACCCCCTATAAAACACCCCATTTTAAAAACTGCACCCCTCAAAGTATTCGGAACAGCATTTAGAAAGTTTCTTAACCCTTTTGGTGTTTCACAGGAATAAAAGCGGAGATGAAATTTACAAATTAATTTTTTTTTGCAGAAAATCTGTTTTCATTCATTGTTTTCTCTAACACAGACGGTCTTACCAGAGAAACGCAAATTCATGTTTATTGCCCAGATTCTGCAGTTTTTAGAAATATCCCACACGTGGCCCTAGTGTACTACTGGACTGAAGCACCGGCCTCAGAAACAAGGGAGCACCTAGTGGATTTTGGGGCCTCCATTTTATTAGACTATATTTAAGGCACCTTGTCAGGTTTGAAGAGGTCTTGTTGTGCCAAAACAGTGGAAACCCCCCAAAAAGACACCATTTGGCAATCTACACCCCTCATGGAATTTATCAAGGGGTATAGTTGGCATATTAACCCAGCAGGTTTTTTGCTGAATTTAGTGGAATTAGGATGTGAAAGTTAAAATCTAAATTTTTTCCAATAAAATTTAGAAATCTTCAATATTTACAAGGCATAAAGGAGAAAAATCACCCTAACATTTGAAAAACAATTTCTCACGATTACGGCAATACCCCATATGTGGTAATAAACTGCTGTTTGGACCCATGGCAGGGCACAGAAGGGAAGGAGCGGCATTTGGCTTTTGGAACTCAAGTTTTGCTGGAATGGTTTTTGGTTTCATGTTGCATTTGCAAAGCCCCTGAGGGACTAAATCAGTGGAAACCACCCAAAAGTTACCCCATTTGGGAAACTACACCCCTGAAGGAATTAATCAAGGGGTATAGTGAGCCTTTTGACCCCACAGGTTATTTGTGAAATTAGGCCGTGAAAATGAAAATCTACGTTTTTTCGAATAAAATATAGTTTTAGCTCAGATTTTCCATTTCCACAATAGATAAAGGAGAAAAAAGTACCCCAAAATTTGTAAAGCAAACTCTTCTGAGAACGGCAATACCCTGCATGTTGTAATAAACTGCTGTTTGGACCCATGGCAGGGCTTAGAAGGGAAGGAGCACCATTTGGCTTTTGGAGCTCAAATTTAGCTGGAATGGTTTTCGGGTGCTATGTCACATTTGCAAAATTTAGTGGAATTATGCTGTGAAATTAAAAATTACTTTTCTTTTGATAAAACGTGGACATTTACAATTTTTACAAGAAATAAAGGAGAAAAAGCACCCCAACATTTGAAAAGCAATTTCTCCCGATTACGGCTATACCCATAATGGGGTCATAAACTGCTGTTTGGATACACGGCAGGGGTCAGAAATGCAGGAGTGCTATTTGGCATGCAGATTTTGCTGGCTTCGATTTTGGGCGCCATGTTGCATTTGCAAAACACTAAGGCCCTGTTCACACGGAGTTTTTTGACGAGTTTTTTGGGGCAGAAACCACACCAAAAAACTCCTCAAAAACCGCCCGAAAATGCCTCCCATTGATTTCAATGGGAGGCAGACGAGTTTTTTTTCCACGAGTAAAAAAAACTTGTCGTGGTAAAAAGAAGCAACATGACCCATCTTGAGGCGGTTTCCTCCTCCAAAACCCCATTTCAATGAGTCAGAAAGAGGAAAAAAAAACCTCGACGAGTGTTTTGACGAGTTTTTGTCAAACCACTGTGCAAAAACCTACTGGAGCAGTTTTTGCAGGAGGAATTTTCCTCCTGCAAAAAACTCCGTGTGAACACAGCCTAAAGGTACCAAAGTACAGTGGTAGCCCCCAAGAAGTGACCCCATTTTAGAAAGTGAAAATTGCAATTTTCCGCTGATATGCCATTTTAGCTCCAAATATGTTGTGCCCAGTTTGTGCCACCGAAGACAAAATACCTCATAAAATTTTAAGTGGGTTCTCCTGGGTATGGCGATGCCATATATGTGGACGTAAACTGATGTTTGGGCATGCTGTAGGTTTCAGAAGGGAGGGAGCGCCATTTGGCTGTCGGCGTGCAGGTTATGTTTGGTAGTAGTTCTATTTGGGGTATTGCTGATATTTCATTTTGTAATGTGGGGGCATACGTAATCTGTGCGGAGTACATCAGGGTATAATAAGAGGGTATAATAATGCGGTAAATAAAAAATAATCCGTAGATATGTGGCCGGTGTCGCACTGACAAATGGCACCCAATCTAACCCGCTTTTGGAGCACTCTGCACATTTTGCATCGCCATTTTTTGAGAGCCAGAACATCTTTATTTTTTCTCCACTGGAGCTGTGTGAGGGCTTATTTGTTGTGGGACAATCTGTAGTTTTCATTTCTACCATTTTGGGGTACATGCGATTGTTTGATCACTTTTTATTCAAATTGTGATCAAAAACCAGCAATTCTGTTTTTTTTTACGGCGTTCACTGTGGGCTATAAATGACCATTTTACTTTATTCTGCAGGTCGATACGATTACAGCGATACCAAATCCATATAGTTTCTTTACGTTTTGCAGCGTTTACGCAATAAAATCACTTTTTTAAATGTTTTATTTATTTCTTGTGTCGCCATGTTCTGAGAGCCATAACTGTTTTCTTTTTCAATCAAAAAAAGCTGTGGGAGGGCTTGTTTTTTGCGGGACTAGTTGTAGTTTTTATTGGTACCATTTGAGGGTACATGCAACATTTTAATCACGTTTTATTCCATGTTTTGGGAGGATTGGTGATAAAAAAATAGATTCTGGCATGCTTTTTTACTTATCTTTTTTGCGGTGTTTACCGTGTGGGAAAAAAAAACTACAGTCTTATAGTTGGGGTCGTTACGGACGCGGCAATACCAAATTTGTGTACCTTTTTTTAACGTGTTCATTTTTTTTCCTATAATAAAACACTTATTATAGGGAAAAAGGCAATGTTTGTTTTTATTAACTTGAAACTTTTATTCAACTTTTTTTTGTCCCACTTGGGGACTTGAGGGCCTGCACCTTTGATCTTTACTCTAATGCATTACACTACCCACGTAGTGCAATGCATTAGAGCTGTCAGTCATTTACTGACAGCAAGCCTATTAGGTCCCATCTGTGGGCGGGGTCTAATAGGCTATCGTACATGGCAGACCAGGAGGCTATTACTAGGCCTCCGATTGCCATATCAACGATCGGCATCGTCATTATAACATTGTGTCAATGCCGATCCCTACAAACTACCAAGATGCGGCGATCGCTTTTAATAGCGGCATCTAAGGTGTTAATGGCAGGGATCGGAGCTAGCTCCATTCCCTGTCGTTACAGCACGGTGTCAGCTGTAACATACAGCTGACACCGGAGGCTGATGTCACAGGCTCAGCTTCTGAGCCTGCGCCATTTTTCTTTAGAGACCGGAAGCCTTTTAGGCCCCGCCTCCGGGCGGGATCAGCAGGCTTCCATACTTGGCAGACAGGAAGCCATTGTTAGGCTTTCCGTCTGCCAGAACAGCGATCGGAACCCCACGATTTGCATTGCGGGGTTCCGATCTGCTAGGAAACACCATAGATGCAGCGCTCGCTTTTAAGCGCTGCGTCTAAGGGGTTAATCGGCCAGATCGGAGGCTAGCTCCGGTACTGACCATGCAGCAGGTTGTCAGCTGTAATATACACCTGACACCTGCTGGCGATGGTGTGGGCTCAGCTGCTGAGCCCGCACCAGCAACACAACATACCCATACATTGTGTTGCGTTAAGTCCTTAACGACAGCGACGTACCCATACGATGGATGTTGTTAAGGGGTTAAAATGCATGCACATTCCCTATTTTGTAGCCCAGATCCTGGATCTAAATGAGCAACTTGCAACACTGAGATCCATTGATAACATGAAAAGGAGTTTTCTGGTAACTGAGCGGAGGCTTACTGGGGTAAATGCGGGGGAGAATAGTAGAATGTTTAGGCTGTTGAGTCAGATAGCTGGGTTACAGTTAGAAGGAGGATATAGGGAAGAGTGTCAGGGAGACTAGTCCTGATATAACACACTCCGACAAGTTTAAAAAATTGGCAAATGAGGGGGACGTCAGTTCAGGGGTTGCATTGCTGCAGCAAGACACTTCCTCAGGCCAGTGGAATGTTTGCTTCAGTAAGGAGAGGCATAGGAGTACAGGGGACGACAGACGTTGGTAGTAGGGGATTCAATTATTAGGGGAATTGATAGGGCAATCTGTCACTCGAATTCGACATATCGGTTCGGGTTAACAGATTATTGGGATGGCCCGTGAGGACTTAGTGGTCATGGTGCACATTGGCACTAATTGCAAAACTAGAGTAAAATGGAAGGGTCGTAAAAATTATTTCAGGGACTTAGGCTGTAAGCTTAGGCAAGGAACCTCAAATGCAGTATTTTCTATAATGCTAGCTGCACCACGTGCCACACCAGAGAGGCAGCGGGAAATTACGGAGGTAAACAAGTGGCTCAACCTGTAAGTAATTGGTTTACATTTTTGCTCACTGTAAGCTAAGAGTCCAGTCTCACTCAGTGATTGGTTTCTATTTCTGTATGCCACCTACTGGACTACTTTAGCCAAAAGTGAGCAGGAATTTAAATCAATAAATTACAGGTTACCGTGATTTTTTTCCGACAAGCTGATATATCAATCTTCTCAGCGCCTCCTTCTCTATAACATGCTGCCTGCAGATTGGACTACATTCTTAATATGACAGTTTCCCTTTAAGGATAAGTATAAATTAAAATATTGCCAAAAATCTCTAAATTGTATGCTAACCAACGCTAGAAGACTGACAAATAAAATTGACAGACTAGAATTGATAATATCAGAGGAAAAATATTAAATAGTGGGGAAAACTGAGACATGGCTACAGTGCATTTGGAAAGTCTTTCGACCTTTTTCGCTTTTTTTCACATTTTGTTATGTTGAGGACTTGTGATAAAATAAAATGTTTCCCCCACCATTCTGCACTCAATACCCAATAATGACAGGGTGAAAAAATAATATTAGAAATGTTTGCAAATTTATTAAAAATGAAAAACCCAATAATCGCATGGACATAAGTATTCAGACTCTTTGCTCTGACACTTGAAATTTAGCTCTGTGGGCCTCCCATTTCTCTAGATCATCTTAGAGATTTTTCTCCACCTTGAATGGAGTCCACCTGTGGTAAATTAATTTCCTACTCTTCCTAGTTCTGGTCGCCCCGCCAAACTAAGTAATCGGGGGAGAAGGGCCTTGGTAAGAGAGGTGACCAAGAAGCCAATGGTCACTCTGGCTGAGCTCCAAAGATCCTGTGTGAAGATGGGAGAAACTTCCAGAAGGTCAACCATCACTGCAGCACTCCACCAATCTGGGTTTTATGGTAGAGTGGCGTTTTTTGCAACTCCCGCCTAGAGTTTCAAAAAAGCACTTATGGGACTCTCAGACTGTGAGAAACAAGATTCTGTGGTCTGATGAAACCAAGATTGAACTTTTTGGCCTCAGTTCCAAGCATCGTATCTGGAGGAAACCAGGCACTGCTCATCACCTGCCCAATACCATCCCTACAGTCAAGCATGGTGGTGGCAGCATCATGCTGTGGGGATGTTTTTCAGCGGCTTAGACAGTGAGACTGGTCAGGGTTGCGTTAAAGATGAATAGAGGAAAGTACAGAGATATTCTTAATGAATAACTGATCCACAGTGCTCTGGACCTCAGACCGGGCCGAAGATTGACCCTCCAACAAGACAATGACCCTTAGCACACAGCCAAGCAACACAGGAGTGACTGTGTCGTAGAGTGGTGCAGCCAGAGCCCTGACTTGAACCCAATTGAACATCTCTGAAAAGACCTGAAAATGGCTGTCCACCGACGGTTCCCATCCAACCTGACAGAACTTGAGAGGATCTGCAGAGAATAATGTCAGAAAATCCCCAAATCCAGGTGTGCATAATTTCCAAAGATGCGTCAACTAAGTACTGAGTAAAGGGTCTGAATACTTATGTCAATACAATATTTTTGTTTCTCCTTTTCAATAAATTAGCAAAGATTACTAACATTCTGTTCTTACTTTACTTTTTGATGGGGAAAAACTAGATTTTTTTTTTTCATTTTAGTACAAGGCCTCAACCTACCAAAATGTGAAAAAATGTAAAGGGTTTGAAGATTTTCCAAATGCACTGTATATGATAGCTATGACTCCAGTCAGTTCAGAAAACATAGAAAAAGTGGAAATGGGGAGGGGTTTGCCTTTATGTAGTCCTGTCTATTGTACTACAGTAGAATATATGTGAGGGAAATGGTCATGTGGCGTCTCTATGGGTATAAATACATGGAGAAAAAAAACATAATAAAATACTGTTAGAGGTTTGCTATAAGCTACCAAATACAACAGAATTGACAGAAAATCTTCTGGTAAGGCAAATAGATGAGACATCAAATCACAATGAGGTTATTACAAAAAAATAAATTATGTAAAAAACAGATAGACACAGCAATGCTGGAGACAAAGAGGCTCATTGCCAAAAAGAGTAAAACAAACCCTAAAATGTTCTTCAATTAAATAAATAATAAAAAGATTAAAACGGAAAGTGTTGGCCCTTTAAAAAGTAATGAAGAAGAATTTCTAGAGGCTAATGAGGAAAAAGCTAAGTTATTAAAAAAAAATTCTCTAGTGTCTTCACAGAGGAGAATAAAATGTTCTGTGAAATCTAGAGGAATAAAGTAAATTCTCCATTAAACGTCACCTGTCTAACCCAGGAAGAAGTGCAGAGCCGCCTTACAAAGATTAAAATAGACAAATCACCGGGTCCAGGTGGCAAATACCCCCATGTTCTAAGGGAATTAAGTAGAGTGATAGATAAACCATTGTTTCTGATATTTAAGGATTCTATAATGACAGGAAAGACGCATAGCAAATGTTGTGGCAATATTCAAAAATGGGTAAAAAATTTGCCTTGAAACTATAGATGCTATCCTGGAGTATCTCAATGAGAATAAAGGTATAACTCCATATTAGTATTGGTTTATGAGGGATCAGTCCTGTCAAACTAATTTGATCAGCTTCTATGAGCAGGTCAGCACTAGACTAGTGAGTCATTTGGATGTCATATATCTTGATTTTTCCAAAACATTTGATACTGTGCAGCATAAAAGATTGGTATATAAAATGGGAATGGGGAAAATGTGTGTACATGGGTAAATAACTGGCTCAGTTACAGAAAACAGAGGGTGATTAATAACGGTACATACTCAGATTGGGTCACCATTGATAGTGCGGTATCCCGGGGATCAGTGCTTACCCTCTCCCAGTGTCTTCGACCTCCTGGTCAGCACCACTCCTCTCCTCCAAGCTGAGCATCTGACCCTCATTGTTGACACTCTACTCTGGGTCCTAGTGCACGCTAGGGCGATTAATCAAATTAATTTGCCCTCAAAGCCTCTGACGATTGTTTTTTAACAGAATCATTGAGTTGATTCCCTAGTGGTGTTGTCGCGGCGTGCTGCAGAAGGAAGCTCCGCCTCTCCACTTGCCTGGTCCACCCTGTCGCCTCATCTGCTTTCTGTTATGTCTCGGCACTGTCTCTACCGTTTTCACACGACTGTGATCAGGCCGTGAAAAACGGTCCGTGTGTCGGCCAGATTTCCGTGCCCAACCATGGTACATGTGAACGGGACCCCTAGCATCATTGTCATATATCGTGCTAGAAATTCCTGCTTCCGCACAAAACTGCTGTTCTGTACTGGATGAAATGATATAGTATTGAACAGCAGTTCCGTGGGAAAGCAGAGACTCCTAGTATAGTGCCACATCCCCCCTGTAGCTAGCAGCACAACCACCCTCTGTAGAAAGCACAACCCACTGTAGATAACGCCACTGTAGCTCCATTTAGGAGCGGAATCCCTGGCCAGAGCTTTGCGGATGCTCTGGCTGGGGATTCCGCTCCTAGAGAGTCCCTGACGTCTCTGTCCATAAACGGACAATGACATCAGGGGCTCCCTCTAAGAGTTGGCAAACTCTAGCCAGGGTTTTCGCTCCAGAGGGAGCCCCTGTCATCACTGTCCATATATGGATAGATTATCTATAGACAAGGAGAGAAAAAAACAAAAAACACCCGGCGCACATCGTGCATCATCTCTTGTTTAAAGTGACAAAGGGTCGGGGGTAGGCGGTTGTGCTTACCTTGTGGTGTTGTGCTAGGAGCACAACACCCAGAAGTACCTGTATGGTCTCAAAGGACTGCAGCTGGTAAATCCGTGCATGGGCTGTCAGGGCTCCCTCAGTAGATCGAGATAAATGGAGAAACAAAGGGGATAACATTCTCCAGCGCTATCCAAATGTTGTGGAATTGAAGGATTCAATCCAAGGCAAGACGTTTAAATGAGATATATGTTTAATGTATAAGAATGCTACGCGTTACGAGATCGGACCGATCTCTTCATCAGGCAAGGAAACATACATGATGCTGGAGGACCCAGCAGGGTTTAAATTTCTTAAAAAGACCGCCAAAAAGAACGTTTCTGGGGTCAAAGGCAAAAAAACAACAAACTTTAATAGCAAAGGCAATTGAACAAATACCCAAAATTGATGATAAACATAGAGACTGTACACATTAACTTTATTACTGTTCTGCAGTGTATGTGGCTCAGTGTAGGAGAAACATGAGAGGGCTTTTGCCGTTGTGCTCGTGGAACTAAAAAATGGTTAAAATTGAAAATTAAAAAATTAATTAAAAAATTCTGCCAGTATTACAGTCATTGACATTTCTAACCATGGGATCAAAGATTAAAACTTCAAGGGCTTGGGATACTAAAAGTTAAGGAATGTTCCAGAATGTGTCTTCCGTTTACAGCGGAGATCGCAGGATGTGCGTCTCAGGTCGCTATGGAGATCGAGCACTAACGCTCGGAAGCCAGGAGACGGGTTGGCGTCTCTGGTTGCTAAGGAGACGGGTTACCGCCTCTAACACAGTTTCAGGTGTCAAATGATGGTTTCAGTGACCTCATTGAGGCCCATAGGTTTGAGGGTGTCTACTTTGTAGATCCAGAAGATCTCTCTTTTACATAAATTCTCAAAAGTGTTACTGAGGGAGGGGTCTATTTGTTCAATTGGCGTGATCAAAAAACTATTAAAATCTCCCTTATGTTCAGTAGTGCAATGACGTGATATGCTGTGCTGCATAAATTGTTTCATACAGTTTGACCTATGTTTGTTGAGGCGACATTGTAGGGGTTGTATTGTTCTACCTACATACTGTTTTTTACAGGTGCAAGTGATTAGGTAAATAACATTAGATGATTTACAGTTGAGGCGGTGTCATATATCTTGATTTTTCCGAAAGATTTGATACTGTGCAGCATAAAAGATTGGTATATAAAATGGGAATGGGGAAAATGTGTGTACATGGGTAAATAACTGGCTCAGTTACAGAAAACAGAGGGTGATTAATAACGGTACATACTCAGATTGGGTCACCATTGATAGTGCGGTATCTCAGGGATCAGTGCTTACCTTCTCCCAGTGTCTTCTACCTCCTGGTTAGCACCACTCCTCTCCTCCAAGCTGAGCATCTGACCCACATTGTTGACGCTCTACTCTGGGTCATAGTGCACGCTAGGGCAAATTAATTCGCCCTCAAAGCCTCTGACGATTGTTTTTAACAGAATCATTGAGTTGATTCCCTAGTGGTGCTGTCGCGGCGTGCTGCAGGAGGAATCTCCACCTCTCCACTTGCCTGGTCCACCCTGTCGCCTCATCTGCTTTCTGTTATGTCTCGGCACTGTCTCTACCGTTTTCATACGACTGTGATCGGGCCGTGAAAAACGGTCCGTGTGTCGGCCAGATTTCCGTGCCCAACCACGGTACATGTGAACGGGACCCCTGGCATCATTGTCATATATCGTACTAGAAGTTCCTGCTTCCCCACAAAACTGCTGTTCTGTACTGGATGAAATGATATAGTATTGAACAGCAGTTCCATGGGAAAGCAGGGACTCCTAGTATAGTGCCACATCCCCCCTGTAGCTAGCAGCACAGCCACCCTCTGTAGAAAGCACAACCCACTGTAGATAACGCCACTGTAGCTCCATCTAGGCAAACTCTGGCCAGGGTTATCGCTCCAGAGGGAGCCCCTGTCATCACTGTCCATATATGGATAGAGGCTCCAAAAAGAAGCGGAATCCCCGGCCAGAGCATCGCAAGATATCTGACTGGGGACTCATGTCTTGGGAAAGCCGTTGACGTCACTGCCCATATATCTATATTGATTGTCGGGCACTGGGGCGGCTGCAGGCTGATAGTATTAGGCTGGGGAAGGTCAAAAACAGTGGCCCTTCCCACCCTGGTAATGCTAGCCTGCTGCTGCTTTATTGTATCTGGCTGGTTATGAAAAGCCCATGTCATTTAGAAAAAAAAATAATAATAATAATTGGAAAGAACGATGCGGGGTCCCCCCCAATTTTCATAACCAGCCAGAAACAACACAGCAACAGCAGGCTATCATTACCAGGGTGGGAAGGGCCACTGCTTTTGGCATTCCCCAGCCTAATACTACCATCCTGCAGCCGCCCCAGTGCCCGACCATCAATACAGATGGTCGGGTACTGGTTCATACCCGTCTCTTCCCAGTACCCCTGGCGGCGGTGGGTACCGAGGTAATAATGGGGGTTAGTGTTAGCCTCTGCACCGGCATAACAGTAAGCCCTGCCTTAGTAATGGACGCTGTCAACGTAGTCCAACGACTGAACCTGTAAAATAACAAACACACAAAAATAATTAGTAACACATAAAGAAGCAAAACAATTATTATTCTTTCCTTTCCTGGGTCCAGCGCTGGAGCCGCAATGTCAGCGAGCTGGGCCCTATATATAATCCAATCATGTGTGATATTGTCTGCTGAGCCACTGTATCTAATCCTATCCATAGTTTATAGGGTCGTAGTACTATAGACATGCTTTCTCCTACACACACATATACACACACACACATTTTGTTGGGGGGGGGGGGTACATATGTATTGGGGCTATTTCCCCTTACATTTTAAGACCTTAGTGATGCCCCTGGCTGCTAGTGCTGCATTGTTTGGTCACTTAGGAGACCCAGCGATGCAACTGAAAGTTGCAGGTTGTCTGCACTATCTACATGGGCACAGTGATGTTTTCAGTGGGTTGGGACAAAAAAACACTGACAAATGAAATTCAGTTTTTTAACGCCCATGAAAAATGGATGGCAAATGGCTGACAAAAGACCATTAAAAATGAACAGACGGACTGGAAATGGATGAAAATTTGGAGACACACTGATGCAAAACGGCTATGAAAAATAAAAAACTGACAGTTGATCAGTTTTTAATGGCAATTTTTTGTATGAATGTAGCTTAAATTACTATGATGCCAGGAGCCCCGTTCACACGGCCCTGTAAATCCGCCCTGAATGTAATTTATTAGAAACCCCATCGTGTGGGCGGTACTGCACAATGTCCTGCTCAGACCTCAGTCACTATAATGTAATCTCTCCCCAAAGTGCCCGCTCGGCGCTATCTGCCGGGCACCGCTGCACTTTACACTGCTCTTGCCTGCAATGTCGGAGACCGGCTGAGGTGGTGACGGGCAGAGAGGGATGTTAGTGCACGCCGCAGTGCATAATTGATTATAGATTCTGTTAACCTGTTCCCTGCTGGGGAACTCAGAAGTTATGATCAATTAGATATACATTTTTCGAATTGTATTTCTGATAAAAATGTATTTGCAGAGGTTAAAAGTTGTGAAGTTACATGCAATTATTATAGTAATATATGTTAAAAAGTTATTTATATAAAGAAAATAATTTGTTCAATTATCTCTTAATAACTACAGATGTAGCCATCTTTATCTTGACTTTCAACGCATTAAATACACAGTGGTAAGATCCTTTATCTTGACTTTTCAATGGCTTTTGTTGTGTGATATCACGCTGCAGCAAGTCATCAGAGTCCAGATAAACTTGCCTACATCTGTATGTATAAATATATCAAAGGTCAATTCAGAGATCTCTCTTATGTCTGAACAGGATGGACATATGTCTTTTTTCGGGCTTGCAAACAATTCTATGAAACAATGCTTTATTAAGAAACAGGAACATTGGAAAGTTTTGGAACTGATTAACATTGAACTTCTGAACATCAAAACAACACAAGAATTAGTATTTGCTGTTGTGGTCTGCCAACAAATAGCCTAGTATCTCTCCAATCTATCCTTAAAGGCTATGCATGCCTTTGAAGACTTATTTTTACTAAAACTATGTATTATAATATTTAATACAACTTTCTAATTGTTTTTTATTACAAATCTTTTTAACTTTTTGAGATACAGCTTCTATGTATCCTGGATATATAAAAGCTGTTTCTTGCGCTGAAATTCAAAACCGTCAGGTCAGCAGGACTGATGGCTTGAGTGGCAGCAGGTCCTGTGTGTCTCTGACACACAAGATCCACCTGTTATGAACTTAGATGGGATCCATAACAACTGGATCTGACACACAGGACCCGATGTCACCGAAGCCGTCAGTCCCGCTGACCTGACGGATTCGGGTTTCAGTGCAAGAAACCGCTTCTATGTATCCAGAAAACATACTAGCTGTGTCTCAAAAAGTAAAAATACATTTTAATAAAGAACAATTACAAAGTTGCATTAAACATTATAATACATTGTTTTAGTGAAAAAAAAGTATTCAAAGGTGTATATAGCCTTTAAAGTGTTCCTTAGTTTTCATCAAAAAGTTCAAAATCTTCATGCTCCTCAGTACCCAATGATGTTATGACGCTCCACCCACATTTTAGTGCTTTATTATAATGTGCGCTCCCGATAGAGCCACAAGTCATGCTTCTGTACTGTACTATACAGGCAGATTTGCATATCAGTGACCCGCCCCCTACTATGTTCTCTCCATAGTGGGGGTTGTGGGTCACTGATATGCAAACCTGCCAGTACAGTTTAGTGTGCACTTCCGTGCCAACACTTCCAAGCATGCCTTGTGGCTGCATCGGGAGGGCACATTATAATAAACCAATAGGCTGGCTGCAATGATATAATGCTGGGTTCTTACACCATTTTAAAAATGCTTTTTTAGAGTGACCTGAGAACCCAGCATTAATGCTTACATGCAGCTTTTTTGATTTTTATTGAGAGATACTCTGCAGCAAACATTAGACAGTATAGGGCAAAGTCATATGGAGTCAGAGAAATGCAGGGACATCGCAGGCAATAGAGAAATGGTGGTAAAGCAGTTTATGAGAATGATACACTAGAGAAAGAGGAAGGTATGTAGATTAAGAAACAAGAACACTAGCTTGCTGGTACAGGAAATAATTATAACAAAGGAGACAGAGAGACACTAGCAGCTACTGCAAGGATTTCATGGGAGAGCAGTTCTAAGAAGATTTTACATGTGTCCCAGGAGCCATGAACTGGCTGTTTGAAGAGTCAAGCAGACTATGACAGTCTAATAACTGCCACACTCTCTTTGATTCAATACTTCTCTCATGTCCAACCTCACCTCTCTTCTCGAACACTGTCCCTCATACCATCTGACACCAAGTATATAACCTGGCCTAAAATGTTCTCCAACCAGTATTCCAACACTGTCTCCATCTGGCATATCAAGTACTAATTGTTTCCTTCCCTGACTTATTTGATATATTCCCTATTCCTTATAGATTGTAAACTCATATGGGCAAGGCTCCCACCTAATGTATCTTGTATTGTGTTTTTGTATTTGTTACAAAGTGTTGCCCCAATGTTAAGCTAGACAAAGTGCCACGGAAGTTATATAAGACCGCAACTAATGAGAAATAAAATGGAGTATGCACATTGATGGGGAAGTGTCGAATTGGATATTTAATTGGGCACCCGCAGTTTGTGTGTAGTGGCGCATGCGTGTCAAGGATTGAGAGAAGTGATATAGGGGCGCCACAGGGAACGGTACTTTTGCCGTACTTATTTGCATTATACACAGCAGATTTTAGGTACCGGTCAGAGTACTGCCATCTGCAGATGTTCTTAGATGTCACTGTTGTTATGGGGGCTATAAAAGATGGTTCTGAAAGAGAATATAGGGATGTGGTAAGGGATTTTGTGAGTTGGAGTACCAGGAATGGATTACAATTGAATATTGGAAAGACTAAGGAAATATTTATGGACCTACTGTCGCAATGGGTGTGTGGACCCACTGGGCCGTACCACCGTAGCGGGATAGCAGCTGGCCAAACAAGATACCAAGGCAAAGTCAATAGTTCGAATAAGGGTATCTGTGGCTATACAGACAGTAGCGATGGCAGGCTCGGATGGGACCTTGGCAGCGGGCAGACATCAAGTGTGGTGAAATACAGCAGGCGTAGTATACGACACAACACGACTCCAAATTTCTCTACGGCATAGGAACAAGGTAGCACGGGATACAGGTAGCAGGAACTGGAACACTGGGAACTGGAAAACACTAAGGGACCATTTTCAAAGGCTAACACGGGTAAACACAACAAATCTCAGGCAATGAAGGAAGGGGCAGGGCCCTTCTTATAGTCCAGGGTGATAATGGGAGCAATCAGTCAATCTAAAACATGTGTTTGCTCTGGCCCATTGAAGGCCGTGAATGAGCTCGAGCGTGCACCCTAGTGGTCACTGCAGGACAGGACGGCCGCATGTGCTTTCATATCTTGGGAGGAAGACGTCTGCAGGATGATAGGAGTCTGCAGTCTGGGACCGTGGACGTTACACCTACGTAGGAAACAGGAGGATGTGATGCCAGTGTCTATTTTTGATCAAGAAGTTGAACGGGTGACATCTTATAAATAGATATTTGTGTATATCTAGATCATAAGCTTAATTGGTTTGAGAATATAGATAAGATGTACAGAAAGACAATGAGCCGGTTGTATTTCTTGCGAAATTCGAGATATTTTAATGTTTGTAATAAATTGTTAGTAATGTTTTATGACTCACTGGTCTCGAGTGACATCTTTTTTGGTGCGGTCTGTTGGGACGGTAACATCAGGGAGGCAGATATGAATAGGCTAAATAAGGTGATTAGAAAAGGAAGAGCTATAATAGATGGGGTAGTGCCATTGTTTGAGGAGGTTTTGAGAAAAAGAACTTTAGGGAACATTTATATTATTATGTTGGACGAGTCGCATCCATTACATAATATTGTGGAAGCACAGCGAAGTTGTTTTAGTCATCGTCTTTTATAGTTTCGGTGTAGTAAGGAGAGGTTTAGATTATCTTTTACGCCAACTGCTATAGCACTTTACAATATACCTGTGTAATAGAGGTATTATTTATTTACTTTTATTAGGATTCTTTTAAGTGTATTTATTAATGTATTTTTGTTTGTGTGTTGCCATAGAAATGACTATGTTTGATTCTGTACTTTGTAATATTTGGAGTTGTGAAAAACAAAATAAAGTTCTATCTATCTATCATCTATCTATCTATCTATCTATCTATCTATCTATCTATCTATCTATCTATCTATCTATCTATCTATCTATCTATCTATCTATCTATCTATCTATCTGCACAGTGGAGTCACATTATTATGACCACCTCCTACTTTCGACTTTGGTAGCACGTAACCCATGAAGTAAGTGATGTGTCGAGGGCTGGCTTGGTGGGTATATAATGTGTCTGATAGTTTGTCTGAACACATATCACTCATTTTTGTCATGGGTAAAAGGGATGATTATGGTCCTTCGGTTCAAGGGTGGATGTATTTCTCAAACAGCGCAGTTTGTGAACTGTTTTCATGCTGCTGTGGCAAAAGTGTATCGTGAGTGGAAAAATGGCACCATTGGGAATAACCGACATAGAAACTGCGGAGTACCACGTGTCATTGATGTGAGAGGTGAACGTTGGCTATGCAGGTGCGCCAGGGCCAAACGACACGCTACAACCAAGGGGCTACCAGACGTGTGTCTAAAACAACAGTTCAGCAAACCCTACTGCGTATGGGGCTCCGAAGTAGACAGATGGTAACTGCTCCTATGAAAACAAAGGTGCATCAGAAAAAAAGGCTTTAATTTGCACAGCAGTATCGGATATGGACGACCAATGATTTTGCAAAAGGTTGCTTGCTCCGATGAGTCATGTTTTCTGCTTCATCAATGGATGGACGTTGGTGTGTCAGGCGAGAAACATCAGAGAACAAACACCCTGCAACACAAGCTATTGGTGCAGCGTTATGATCTGGGGAATTTTTTCATGCCATTTTCTGGGCCCACTCATCTATGTTGACAGCGTTCTGAACTGATTTAGGTATGAATCCATCCTTGCATATCCCATCCACCCATACATGCTGTTTGTCTTCCCTGGGGCAGATGGAATTATTTAGCAAGACAATGTGTCACACAGCTAGAAATGTCCGACTGTGGTTGGAAGAGCACGATCAAGACTTCCAAATACTGCCCTGGCCCCCTAATTTGCCAGACTTGAACCCAATTGAGCATTTGTGGCACCACCTCGATCGTCTTGTTCGCTCTATGGATCCTCCCCCACGCACAAGCCAGCAAATGTGGGATGCACTGCAGTCAGCATGGCTCCAGATACCTGAGACAACCTACCAGCACCTTATTGAGTCACTCCCAGCCCATCTAGATGCTGTCTGTGCTGCACACGGCGGTTACTCTGGTCATAATAATGTGATTCTACTGTATGTATGTATGTATGTATGTATGTATGTATCTATCTATCGATCTATCATCATCTATCTATAAGTAATTACAATATTGTTAGTAAATGAGCATGCTTATTGTGTAATTTGTTGAATAAATCTTCTATTTGATTTTTATAGGTGGATTTTCTACAGAAAGCATACCAGTCCATGGTGTAATAGCTGATGGAGTAGACAACTCTAAAGAACCTAAGAAAACCTTGGAAATTGATGTTAACAATGAGAAAATGTTAATGATTTCTGGTGAAATTTTTGAATCAAATCAGGGAGATGAAAAGTTTATTAAAGAAGATGTAAGCAATGGAAATCAGATAGACTCTCTGCCAGATGAGAAAGATGACAGCAAGGCCCTGAATACAGGGTTGACAGAAGAAACAGGTTTCATTGACTATGATACAAGGGCAGGAATTGAAAATGAGCCCTTCATTAGAGAAGATTTAATGGTGCACACAAAGAATTCTGATTATAAGCACTCTGATAATGACCCTGGTTATAACAATGGCAACTTTGATGAGTCTGAAAATAAAGAATACAAAGACAATTTTGACAAGATGACACAAGATACATTTTTGGAAAGTTTGGAGAGCAGTAATGATCATGGAATAGCTGAAAATCAAGCAGGACACAGTTATGTAGAGGACTTTCTAAAAAATAATGAACAAGACTTAGATTGCAAGAACGACACTAAAAATGTCAATTCTGATGATGAAACAAGTGAGCCTGATGTTAACTACAAAGAGACTAAAGAAAACTTGTGAATAGTCAAAGAAGTCTGGCAATGGTGTGAGGAGAAAATATCAAGTCCTAAGTAAAAAAAAATGTGATGTACAGTGTGTGCCACACATACTTTTAATTGCATGTTAAGAAATTAAGTTAAAAAAACACAATGTTGTAAATGTATTCTGCAAGTACAATGTTTACTTGTGTAAAATGAAAAATAATGACGGCCCTCACTGTGAAATACATATGTTACAGCTAAACTGCAGCTCTGTGTTCTTTATCTTTATGTGTGATTTATATAACTGGGAGCGCTTCTTCTCAAAGATTGTATATCACATTTGTAGTTTAGTTGATTATTTATCACTATCGTTAACTAACCAATGTAGGCCCACTGTTTTAGCTACCTGAGGTGCAGTCGAAGCTGTTACAGCTAGTACCAGTGGCGTAACTACCACTATAGCAGCCGTAGCAGCTGCTACGGGGCTTGCGGCATGAGGGGGCCTGTGTCGCCCGCTGGCACGGGCCCCCACCTTGGCCGGAGGCTCCGCTAGCAGCCGCTATGGTTGCTACAGCGCGACGCCACTTAACACTATGGCAGAGCAGGGAGGTATCTCCCCGCTCTGCCATTAAACAAAAGACATGTATCCCCTATCCACAGGATAGGGGATACATGTGTGATCGCTGGCAGCGATAGGGAGAACGGGGGACTGAAAGTCCCCTGAAGTTCTCCATCACAAACCTCTGACTTCCGGGGTCTGTGTCGGCAGCTCCGTAGAAATGAATGGAGTGCCGGTCGCGCTTGTGCGCATGCTTGACCAGCGCACCTTTCATTTCTATTGAGCTGCGCAGACGCCGGAAGTCAGAGGTTAGTCATGGAGAACTTCGGGGGGACTTTCGGTCCCCCGTTCTCCCTGGATCCATCAGGTCAGCGGCACTGACAGGCTCAGTGTCTGCAGGTGGATTGAGCTGTTATTGATCACATCTAGGTTATGAACTTAGATGTAATAGATAACAGCTCGATCCTGCGTCTCAGAGACACGCAGGACCCTCTGACACTGCACCCGTCAGTGCCGCTGACCTGACAGATACAGGTTTCAGCGCAAGCCGTCAGTGCCGCTAACCTGCCGGATACAGGTTTCAACGCTAGATACAGCTGCTCTGTGTACAGTATACAAAGCAGCTGTATCTCAAAATGTAAAAATAATTTTTAATAAAAAGTAATTAGAAAGTTGCACAAAACACACTGTTAGACATTTTTATTAAAAAATAAAAAAAATGATTTCAAAGTTGAACATAGCCTTTAAAGAGTAACTGCACTTTCGTAAAACTTTTGACGTCAAAAAGACATATCAGAAGTCTTGACCAGTGGGGATCTGGATGCCAAGACCCCCACCATCACTGACACTCACCTTGCGTTCAGCTGAGCGCTCTGCACTTTCGGCTGTGATCGGCACTCCTCGTGAGACTGAAGATGGGATCACACACATACTCC
Organism: Rhinoderma darwinii; assembly: GCF_050947455.1. Classification (NCBI taxonomy): domain Eukaryota; kingdom Metazoa; phylum Chordata; class Amphibia; order Anura; family Rhinodermatidae; genus Rhinoderma; species Rhinoderma darwinii. Next base: position 222,737,909 of record NC_134688.1, read on the forward strand.
TCCTGCTAAGCCTTGCTTACTTTTAGAAAAGAGGAGAGATGTAAAATTGAAAAAGTAGCAAATATTTGCACAAAACAGGTGTATGAAAAAATGTACTACTTTTTTTCTGACAGAAAACTGACGCAAGGTGCTAAATAAATCTTCCCCCATGTTTTAGACATGAGCGCTAATATAACAATGCTAGAATGGTGCATGGACCAATCAAAATCAAGATATACAGGTAAGACCTTTTATGGTGACAAACATATATCCTAGACAGCTATATAGGAATCCATCTGCCAGATTGATTTATGACCTATATTATGCTGTATTTATAGAAAACATCGCTTAGCCAAGCTTCACCACGTATGGCATATATTCTGCTGCATAAGCAGGCTAGCACCAGCAAGAGCACGAAAACAGCAATAGCAAAGGTTATCTCCTTATGACCTATTAACATTAAAGAGGTATATAAAGAATATATAATTATCCTCAGATTCACTTAATACACGTAAAATGGAAAATTCCCTACACCATCACCATAAAAACCACGATGGATAGTGGATATCAGTATCAACTCCTTCATTAACCTAGAGCACCAGAGAGAATGTTTTATCTGGTAATAGAAAGTTTAAGATCACCAGGAGTATTACTGGAATACTACTACTACTACTACTACTACTACTATTACTACTATTACTACTACTACTACTACTACTACTGCTACTACTACTACTACTACTACTACTACTACTACTTCCCCTAAAACACCCATTGTAAAAATATGTGATGTAGTACATGTAACAAGTTGTCAAAGTGAGTATAATCGGGTGGCATTATGCAATTTACGGTATGTAGTTTCTGACCTTAATAATGAACCAACCCTTGGGCTGAGGTAGTGCAACAAGAGGTGCTTTCAAACTCTTAGATATAGCGTATAAGGAAGTAAGCACTAGTTCAGACAGTAACGTCAAAAAGTTAAAAAAAAAAATTTTCTATTTTTCAATGTCAATTGACAGAAAACAAGTGCAATAAAATTGCCAAATGTGAATATAATATTTCACCCATCTGAAAGTTAAAGTCGCTATCGGCGAAAGCCCCCGATCCAACTGAGAGGAATATCATAGAATTCTAACCAGGACATTTCCAGGACTCTAACCTTCAGATGGGTGAAATATTATATTCACATTTGGCAATTTTATTGCACTTATTTAATGTCAATTGACATTGAAAAATATAAAATAAAATTTTCTACTTTTCCTACTGTCTGAACGAGTGCTTACTTCCTTATACATTATGCAGCTTACACCATGGCCTCCAACAGGCTTAGAAAAATCCCACAATGTTATAGTAATGCTACACAGAGCTATCTCACTATACACATAAATACGTAATTCATTGTGATAATGTATATAGATCCTATATAACAAGACATAATGACATATAAAATATAAGTTTGCACCTAAGTTGTGGGTCCAGATAAAGCGTTCCTCCTATGCACAGGAGCTTCAAGTTTAGACACTAGGAAAGCCACTTTTAGTTGATTGTGCTTGGCATATTTGCATATGCTACTTCTTCATGAAAATGTTAATAGCTATAAAGGGACTAATTTAACCAATTTAAACTAGAGTCCAGCATGAATTTTCTCTGTCCAAGTAGCCAATAAAGGCTGTCACTTGAGCGCCATTTTTCTTGAAATGTTGTCATATCACTGAATGATTTGCCCTAATCATTTCCTCTAATTTTTTTCTTGTAAAAATATCACCACACAAAGGAATCTGCAGTATTTGATTGTCTAAGAGTCTGCTGCGTATCCCAGGAGATGGAAGGAATAAATTAGCTTCTATTCACTCACATGAGAGTTGGAGAATTCTACAGCATTTCCAGTATTACTAACTACATGCTGATTTACAGTAATTCTTTCCATTTCATTTCTAATTGAACATTTCCCATAGGATTAACTCTGACAGTGTGATCTGAGGTCTCTAGTTTAAAGTAAAAAGCAAGGCAAATTGCATGACTTCAAGGCAGAGATAGAGACATTTTGGAAGGGAATTGGAAATCAATACGTATCATCCCTTTGCACTGAACTCCATTCAGCTTTTCTGGTTGTAAGTGAGATTTCTGTAAGTGCACGGAGAGCTGGCAAATTTGGCAGAAATGCAAAGTACAATGACAGCCCATGAACTTATTGCCATTTTATGAATATTAATGTCAAGCAAGATTATGAAGAAGTGCTAAATTTTAATGCAGTCAAAGACAAGATTACTGTAGTCTTCAAAATTGAATTTCCAAGCACTCATCTGCTTTAAGAGGCATAATGTATAATATTTCTCAGATACTGGCAAGCGTCCTTTTTAGAAATATTTTAACTGACCTCCAACATACTCAACATATTCAACAGCCACTGGAAAGGGATGATGGTTTTTACTTTTATATTGTAGTTTTTATTTTAACGTGCACAGGTTCAGTTATTAAGATTAAGTGTAATATTTTTCTGTCATGCACTTATTTTTTTATTTGAAATCATAAGAGTTACAGGATTTGGAAACACCATGGTCAATACATGGTTCCTGTTTCCGCAAGTAAACCCTATTTGCTGCATAATGAAAAATTATGCAATGTTCCAATATACTTTCAGTATAAATTACTGAAGTTTTTTTAAGAGCTTGCTGTTATTCAATAGGCACCTTCATTATTTACTTCCAGGGGATAAAAATCTGTCCTAGTCATGTGATGGACACACAGGTGTATGACTTGTTACAAGACACAGCTCTGATAACTGTACTTTAACTGTAACGAGACGTGCACCTGTGTCCAGTGGATAAGAATGACCACAACATATTTTTATCAACTTGAAATAAACAATAAATATTTCTATTGAATTACAGCAAGCAGAAATTTTAAAAGCCTTAAGGAATCTATCCAGAAAGTATATTGGAAAATGATATATTGTTATATTATAAGCATTATTTGCGGAAACCAGAATACTATTTTAATGCATGTTTATAAAATGAAAGGAATTTGCTTATAATATACTCAATCCCTGCCATGGCCAAATGTGTGGCGTATAGAGGGTGAGTGATCAAATTTTAAAAATATAAATACAATGTAAGGGCTCACTCTTTATCACATTATTATATATTTTTATATATTTGACAATACTGAAAAATAATTTATATTACTAATAATACTAGTAATAATACTATTACTGGCTCTAAAATTTGCTGTAAACTCATGTAAAATTTTGAATGCCCTCAGCAACGCTCCAGCTGGGGATTCCCCTCCTGAAGTAGCCCCTCAAGTCACTGTTATCACAACCTGTGGGTATGTGGACCCACTGGGCCGTACCGCCATAGCGGTATAGCAGCTGGCCAACAGAGTACCAAGTCAATATATAAATAGTCCAAGCACAAGGGTATCTGTAGTGGTTCAGACATTAGCAATGTGTAGGTACAAATGGGACCTTGACAGCAGACACCAGACATGGTGTAACATCGCAGGCGTAACCAGTGGCACAACACGACACCAACAGATTTAAGGCACATGAACAAATAGCACGGGATACAGGATACAGGTAGCAGGGCACAGGAACAACAGGAACAGGGTAAGACTAAGGGACCATTTGCAAGACTAACATGGGAAAACACAACAACGCTCAGGCAATGAGCAAAGGGGCTGGACACTTCTTATAGTCCAGGGTGATTATGGGCTAATTAATGATAATTCCCATTTGCGCGCACTGGCCGTTTAAGGCCGGGCACGAGCGTGTGCGCGCACCCTACGGGACACAGCGGACCAGAGCGGAAGTGAGCGGTGGCGTCAACTGGGGAGGAGATGCGGGCCAGCGCTCACAGATCCATGGCTGCGGCCGCCGGGTGTGAGTAATCCCGACGGTCCGCGGCCATGCATGCTACAACTGTCCATATATGGATAGTGATGTCAGGGGCTCCCTCTAGGAGCGGAATCCCCGGCCAGAGCATCGGCAATGCTCTGGCCGGCGATTCAGCTGCCAGAGTAGCCCCTAACGTCACTGTCCATATATGTACAGTGATGTTAGGGGCTTTGAGCTGCTGGCAACGCTCTGGCTGGAGATTTCTCTCCTGGAGGAGATAACGACATCACCCTGGCCGGGGACTCCATAGTTGAAAGCCCGACATCACTGTCCAAATATGGACAGTGACGTCAAGGGCTTCCCCAAGCTCAGCGCTTAAAATATTGCTGGACCCGGGGAGTACTTGACGAGTAGAATGAGTGAATGCTGAAGCAGGGAGTTGACGGTTCCTTGCTTCAGCATTGGATTAAACTGCATCTGCATCCTGATGATGCCGACACAGTTGACAGTGGGAAATACCACCTGCAGCCCAGGACAGCGGTACATCGACCGGAATCTGGGACTGTCCCGCTGAATCCGGGACGTTTGGGAGGTATGTTAAAGTAAGCTACAATCTTTACATGGGTATGCTAATAGGCCCACATTATTTGACATATTATTTTTCTGATATTGCCTGATGTTTCCGCGATCTCCGATACATTTTTATCCCTCTTCATGAAGAGATCAACATTTTTTCTTCAAAACTATTTTTATAAGTTTAGTTGAGATGACTCAGGTATAAAGGAACTTAGAAAAGACCTAAGCCTTAGAGGTAAAGTAGAGTCTACAGTCAGTTAAAGTTATAGAGAGATTAGGGACACTGGTAATGAGGTCTGCTGAAGCCCTGGTGTTTAAATTCAACTGGAGAATTCAAAAGGTATTGCCCAGCACAAATCTACTGTAGTAAAAATTCACAACCCTTGGAGCTGCCTTTCTTGGAGATGTGGTGAGGAGGTCAAGAAACGAGTAAAATTAACCAGCTGGAAGCAAAGTAGAACACTAAGGAACAAGCCAAGGTAAAGGCCAGGCAGATAAAATCAGAGACAAACCGTGGTCCGCAGAGGACAAGCTAGGTCAAATAATCGCAGGTAACAATCACACTGGAACAAGAGGTGAAGCCTTGATCTTGCAAGAGTAGCATGACATCAAAGTCAGAGCAGGATGCAGAGCAAGCAAGAGTAAGCAAACTAGCAGAAGAAGTAACAAAAAGAAGAGGAGGGTTAAAGAGGTTCTCCGGGACTTTGATGGCATATCCTTAGGATAGGTCATCAATATCAGATGTCCATCTCCAGGCACCCCAACCGATCAGCTGACTGAAGGGGTTGTGGCAACGAACGCTGCAGCATCTTCATAGTTTAACATGAAGAGCGCCGTACAAGCCTGTAGCGGCTGTGCCTGGGATTGGGACTGGGCTGCAGAGAACTATGTTTTGCCGCTGTGTCTCAATACGATCCAAAGTGTGCTGGCTCAGAGGAACGACTAGGAGCAGTAAACTGTGGTGGTGTGCACTGGTGACAGCATTCAGCCAGGGAGTTCTGTGAACATTGTTATTGAGACTCTAAATTCTGAAGACATACGATACCACTCGGGGTCCTTTTATTAAGACCACACATGTTTGTCAAAATCCATATGTAGAACAAGATCTACTTGTTTCCTGGGGATAGATGACTGGTGAGTCTGCCAAGCTTCATTAGCTACCTTCTCTCTCGGACAAACTTTGCAGAAGTTGGGCACAGAAGTTTAAGAGACTCCTAATGACTTCAACACATGTCTTCCTTTATACAGATGTAGCCATCTGTATCTTGACTCTTAACACATTAAATACACAGTGGAAAGATCCCTTATCTTGACCTTTTCAATGGCTTTTCAATGGCTATTGTTGTGTGATATCACGCTGCAGCAAGTTATCAGAGTCAAGATAAATATGACTGCATCCGTGTATATATACAGTGAAGGAAATAAGTATTTGACCCCTTGCTGATTTTGTAAGTTTGCCCACTGTCAAAGACATGAACAGTCTAGAATTTTTAGGCTAGGTTAATTTTACCAGTGAGAGATAGATTATATAAAAAAAAAAATAGAAAATCACATTGTCAAAATTATATATATTTATTTGCATTGTGCACAGAGAAATAAGAATTTGATCCCTTTGGCAAACAAGACTTAATACTTAGTGGCAAAACCCTTGTTGGTAAGCACAGCAGTCAGATGTTTTTTGTAGTTGATGATGAGGTTTGCACACATGTTAGATGGAATTTTGGCCCACTCCTCTTTGCAGATCATCTGTAAATCATTAAGATTTTGAGGCTGTCGCTTGGCAACTCAGATCTTCAGTTCCCTCCATAAATTTTCGATGGGATTAAGGTCTGGAGACTGGCTAGGCCACTCCATGACCTTAATGTGCTTCTTTTTGAGCCACTCTTTTGTTGCCTTGGCTGTATGTTTCAGGTCATTGTCGTGCTGGAAGACCCAGCCACGAGCCATTTTTAATGTCCTGGTGGAGGGAAGGAGGTTGTCACTCAGGATTTGATGGTACATGGCTCCATCCATTCTCCCATTGATGCGGTGAAGTAGTCCTGTGCCCTTAGCAGAGAAACACCCCCAAAACATAATGTTTCCACCTCCATGCTTGACAGTGGGGACGGTGTTCTTTGGGTCATAGGCAGCATTTCTCTTCCTCCAAACACGGCGAGTTAAGTTAATGCCAAAGAGCTCAATTTTAGTCTCATCTGACCACAGCACCTTCTCCCAATCACTCTGAAAATCATCCAGATGTTCATTTGCAAACTTCAGACGGACCTGTACATGTGCCTTCTTGAGCAGGGGGACCTTGCGGGCACTGCAGGATTTTAATCCATTACGGCATAATGTGTTACCAATGGTTTTCTTGGTGACTGTGGTCCCAGCTGCCTTGAGATCATTAACAAGTTCCCCCCCGTGTAGTTTTAGGCTGAGCTCTCACCTTCCTCAGGATCAAGGATACCACACGAGGTGAGATTTTGCATGGAGCCCCAGATCGATGTCGATTGACAGTCATTTTGTATGTCTTCCATTTTCTTACTATTGCACCAACAGTTGTCTCCTTCTCACCCAGCGTCTTACTTATGGTTTTGTAGCCCATTCCAGCCTTGTGCAGGTCTATGATCTTGTCCCTGACATCCTTAGATAGCTCTTTGGTCTTGCCTATGTTGTAGAGGTTAGAGTCAGACTGATTAATTGAGTCTGTGGACAGGAGTCTTTTATACAGGTGACCATTTAAGACAGCTGTCTTTAATGCAGGCACCAAGTTGATTTGGAGCGTGTAACTGGTCTGGAGGAGGCTGAACTCTTAATGGTTGGTAGGGGATCAAATACTTATTTCTCTGTGCACAATGCAAATAAATATACATAATTTTGACAATGTGATTTTCTTTTTTTTTTTTTATATGTAATCTATCTCTCACTGGTAAAATTAACCTAGCTTAAAAATTCTAGACTGTTCATGTCTTTGACAGTGGGCAAACTTACAAAATGAGCAAGGGATCAAATACTTATTTCCTTCACTGTGTATATATATATATATATAAATAGACCTTCTCAATGAATTAGAATATCATCAAAAAGTTAAGTAATTCAATTCAAAAAGTGAAACTCCCATATTATATAGATTCATTACACACAGAGTAATCTATTTTCAGCATTTTTTTCTTTTAATGTTGATGATTATGGCTAACAGTTAATGAAAACCCAAAATTTAGTGTCTCAGAAAATTTGAATATTTTATAAGCCCAATTTCAAAAATTATTTTTAATACTGAAATGTTGGCCTACTGAAAAGTACTTACAGTATATGCCCTCAATACTTGGTGAATTACTGCATCAATGCGGCGTGGCATGGAGGCGATCAGCCTGTGGCACTGCTGAGGTGTTATGGAAGCCCAGCTTGCTTTCACAGCGGCCTTCAGCTCATCTGCATTGTTGGGTCTGGTGTCTCTCATCTTCCTCTTGACAATACCCCATAGATTCTCTATGGGGTTTAGGTCAGACGAGTGATACTGTGGTTATTAAACCAGGTGTTGGTACTTTTGGCAGCGTGGGCAGGTGCCAAGTCCTGCTGGAAAATGAAATCAGCATCTCCATAGAGCTTGTCAGCAGAGGGAAGCATGAAGTGCTCTAAAATGTCCTGCTTGACAGCTGCATTGACTCTGGACATGATATAATACAGTGGACCGACACTGCTGCTGTAATGTTTATGGCGGCGGTCCGTCGTTCTAACTTACCCCTCGACGACCGCGGCCATGGACATCCTGCTGCTGTTCTGCGTCGTCCCCCTGTGAGGCGCCGGCACTCACTTCCGGGTATCGAGACTGTCTCCCGGAGGGTGCGCTCTCGCGCCCGCTCCTAAAGGGCCAGCGCGCGTGCATGAGAATCATCATCATCAACTCACATGATTTCCTGGACTATAAGAAGGCCACTGCCCTTCTGATACTCGCCTGAGCTTTGTTGTTGTTTCCCAAAGTCTGTCTTGTAAATGGTCTCCTAAGTGTCTTCCAGCTTCCCAGTGTTCCACGTACCTGTATCCTGTATCCCGTGCTGTCCAGTACTATCCTGATCTACTGCCATGCTGAGCTGCTACTCCACGCCTGACGTCTACCTGCTGCCGAGCCTGCCTTGCTACTGTCTACTGTCTACATTGCCTCAGGTAACCTTTCTGGACTATAAACTATGTACCATACCTGTTTGGCCAGCTGCCATCCCGCTACGCGTTACGGCCCACTGGGTCCACACTCCGCTTTGTGACAGCTGCACAGTGATCCAAAGTCCTGTTTTCAGATGAAAGTAAATTTTGCATTTTATTTGGAAACCTCAGTCCCAGAATCTGGAGAAAGAGTGGAGAGGCGTCAATCCAAGTTGCTTGCGGTCCAGTGTGAAGTTTCCACAGTCAGTGATGGTTTGGGGGCCATGTTATCTGCTGGTGTTGTTCCACAGTTTATCTCAAGTCCAGAGTCAGCGCAGCCAGCTACCAGGAAATTTTAGAGCACTTCATGCTTCCCTCTGCTGACAAGCTTAATGGAGATACTGATTTCATTTTCCAGCAGGACTTGGCACCTGCCCACACTGCCAATCGTACCAATACCTGGTTTAATAACCACAGTATCACCGTGCTTGATTGGCCAGCAAACTAACCTGACCTAAACCCCAAAGAGAATCTGTGGGGTATTGTCAAGAGGAAGATGAGACACCAGACCCAACAATGCAGACGAGCTGAGGGCAGCTATCAAAGCAACCTGGGCTTCCATAACACCTCAGCAGTGCCACATGCTGATCACCTCCATGCCACGCCGCATTGATGCAGTAATTCATGCAGAGTCGGAGCCCCGACCAAGTATTGAGGGCATATACTGTACATACTTTTCAGCAGGGCAACATTTCGGTATTAAAAATAATTTTTGAAATTGGGCTTATATAATCTAATTTTCTGAGGCACAAAATGTGGGGTTTCCATTAACTGTTACCATAATCATCAACATTAAAAGAAGAAAATGCTGGAAATAGATCACTCTGTGTGTAATGATCATCTATATAATACATGAGTTTCACTTTTTGAATCGATTTACTATAATAAATTAACCTTTTGATGATATTCTAATTAATTGAGAAGGACTAGTATATATACAGTGAAGGAAATAAGTATTTTATCCCTTGCTGATTTTGTAAGCTTGCCCACTGTCAAAGACATGAACAGTCTAGAATTTTTAGGCTAGGTTAATTTTACCAGTGAGAGATAGATTATATATTTTAAAAAAAACAGAAAATCACATAGTCAAAATTATATTATATATTATATATATATCCTTAGAAAGCTCTTTGGTCTTGCCCATGTTGTAGAGGTTAGAGTCAGACTGATTAATTGAGTCTGTGGACAGGAGTCTTTTATACAGGTGACCATTTAAGACAGCTGTCTTTAATGCAGGCACCAAGTTGATTTGGAGCATGTAATTGGTCTGGAGGAGGCTGAACTCTTAGGGTATGTTCACACGAGGGCGTCCGTTACGGCTGAAATTACAGGGATGTTTCAGCCTGAAAACATCCCCGTAATTGCAGGCGTACCGGCATGTGCAGGCGCTTGAACGCCGCGTCCATTACGGCCGTAATTAGCGCTGCTATTCATTGGAGTCAATGAATAACAGCTCCAATTACGGCCAAAGAAGTGACAGGTCACTTCTTTGACGCGGGCGTCTATTTACGTAAATTACGCCTCGTGTGAACAGACAAACGTCTGCCCATTGCTTTCAATGGGCAGATGTTTGTCAGCGCTATTGAGGCGCTATTTTCAGACGTAATTCGGGGCAAAATTGCCCGAATTACGTCCGTAAATAGGCCGTGTGAACATACCCTTAATGGTTGGTAGGGGATCAAATACTTATTTCTCTGTGCACAATGCAAATAAACATATATAATTTTGACTATGTGATTTTCTGTTTTTTTTTAATATAATCTATCTCTCACTGGTAAAATTAACCTAGCCTAAAAATTCTAGACTGTTCATGTCTTTTACAGTGGGCAAACTTACCAAATCAGCAAGGGATCAAATACTTATTTCCTGCACTGTATGTATATATATATATATATATATATATATATATATATATATATCGTCGAGTCACATTATTATGACCACCTCCTACTTTCAACGTTGGCAGCGTGTAGCCCATGAAGTGATGTGTCGTGGGCTGGCTTGGTGGGTATATAAGGTGTGCCATAGGTAATTTATCTGAGTTGCAAAAAGGAATGGCTATTGGCTTTCAGGCCAAGGCTGGCAGTACTTCTCAAACAGCGCAGATTGTGAACTCTTCACGTGCTGCTGTGGTGAAAGTGTATCGTAAGTGGACAAATGGCACCATTGGTAATAACCGACGTGGAAACTGCAGAGCCATTGATGTGAGAGGTGAACGTCGGCTACGAAAGTGCGCGGGGGCCGAACTACACGCTACAGTGGAGCAGCTCACCGTGAAAATCAACCAGGGGGTTACCAGACATGTGTCTAAAACAACAGTTCAGCGAACCCTACTGCATATGGGGCTCTGAAGCAGATGGATGGTCACTGCACCAAGGCTAACAAAGGTGCATTGAAAAAAAGGCTTAAATTTGTGCAGCAGTATCGGAATTGGACCACCGATGATTGGCAAAGGGTTGCCTTCTCCGATGAGTCACGTTTTCTGATTTATCAAACAAATGGACAGTGGCGTGTCAGACGAGAAACATCAGGGAATAAACACCCTGCAACCATGCTGGAAGAACACTAGCTGGTGGCAGCAGCAATATGGTCTGGGGAATTTTTCCATGGCATTCTCCGGTCCCACTCATCCATGTGAACCGATTAGGGTATGAATCCATCGTTGCAGATCACGTCCACCCATACATGCTGTTTGTCTTCCCTCGGGCAGATAGAATCTTTCAGAAAGACAATGTGACATGTCACACTGCTAGAAATGTACGACAGTGGTTGGAAGAGCACGACCAAGACTTTCAAGTACTTCCCTGGCCGCTGAATTCGCCAGACTTGAACACAACTGAGCATCTTTGGGAACACCTCGATCATCTTGTTTGCACTATGGATCCTCCCGCATGCACCCTCCAGCAAATGTGGGATGCACTGCAGTCAACATGGCTCCAGATACCTGAGACAACCTATCAGCACCTTATTATGTCACTCCCAGCCCAACTGGCTGCTGTCTGTGCCGCACACGGCGGTTACTCTGGATATTAGCTGGTGGTCATAATAATGTGACTCAACTGTATGTGTATATATAAGTAGATTTAGCTTTAGTGCATATTTATTTATATTTAGTGGTTTAGGTGGCATTAGTGTCGCAGGGTGCTGTCACCATTCTATGTTTTGCTGTATATCTGCAGTCATGGGTGTTCTTGCACCTGCATACATTTTGTATCATTTAGTTGGAATGTGCTGTTCAAATTTTTGTTGTGTTTATGGTATCCTAAGCGTATGTGCACACACACTAATTACGTCCGTAATTGACGGACGTATTTCGGCCGCAAGTCCCGGACCGAACACACTGCAGGGAGCCGGGCTCCTAGCATCATAGTTATGTACGATGCTAGGAGTCCCTGCCTCTCTGCAGGACAACTGTCCCGTACTGTAATCATGTTTTCAGTACGGGACAGCAGTTCCACGGAGTAGCAGGGACTCCTAGCATCGTACATAAGTATGATGCTAGGAGCCCGGCTCCCTGCACTGTGGTCGGTCCGGTACTTGAGGCCGAAATACGTCCGTCAAATACGGACGTAATAAGTGTGTGTGCACATACCCATATATGTGGGGTTAGTGACTGCCTCCACTTGTTGTTCTTGCACTCCTCCCATTCTGCCCTGGGTGATTTTAATCAGTTCAATGCTGGATCCTACCATCCCCAGGTATATATGTAGGCTTAGTCCCAGTTCTGGGTGTATGTGCAGCGTAGGTTCCCACCTTACAGAGGTCGCCTTGTCGTGGCAGGTGGGCTAACACTTTTTGATCAAAATGTGCACTAAGAACCTCCCTATTTGTAAGTAGATTTAGCTTTAGTGCATATTTATTTATATTTAGTGGTTTAGGTGGCATTAGTGTCGCAGGGTGCTGTCACCATTCTATGTTTTGCTATATATATATATATATATATATATATATATATATATAAATAATGTATATAGTGAAAGTGGGTAAAAATATACATTTTATGTTTTCAAGAGTCATCTGTTATAAAATTATGCTGAGACTATCTGGGAAATTATGTGTTGGCATTCTGTTTACCACTCCTTTTTATGAGAAATGGGCCTGATGTCTCATATTGTCTGGAAACAAATTTTATTTACCATTCTTTGTTTTGAAAAATAGACCTGGTGACGTTGTGGTGACGTTGCAGCTGTAAGGGTATGTTCACACTGAGTTTTCTGCCTGGAAAAATCAGCTCCGGTTTTTTGAAGTGGTTTTACACCACACGCGTTTTTTGCCGCGTTTTTTTTTAAGGCTTTTTTTTAGCTATCTCTTCAACAGAAAGATGGAATAACCGCGAAAGTTTTTTTCCTAAAAACGCGTAAAAAAACGTGTAAAAAAATTTGTTTATTTACGTCTCCCATTGACTTCAATGGGGTTTTTAGGGGGAAAACGCATCAAGATAGGGCATGTTGCTTCTTTTTCGCGGTAAAAAAAACCGCCTCCACCTCCCATTTTGGCCGTTTTTTACCATGGTTTTTGCTGCGGTTTCCGCAGCAAAAGCCGAAGCAAAAAAACTCTGTGTGAACAGGGCCTAAGATTCCCATGAGACCTTCATCTTACTTGTGATTGACTGAGCTCGACCAACTCCCCATTGTACGTGATTGGTTGAGCTAGAGCCAACTTCCCATTTGTAAGTAAAAAAACAAGCTGGGGTGAGATGTGCCAAATTTATTAAAAGGCACAAACTTCTTTGTCGCGTCTTCGACTGTCTGTGCGCCATTGTAGGAAATCTATGTTACCCAGCTAGCGAACACTTCTGAAAGAATTCACGCGAGCTCCTGTCAAAAATTATAGCAAATGCTTAGACTATGCATCTTCCACTAAGCTCTGCCCACTTTTTTAAATGCCGAAAGCATTGGAACGTCCCTGAAAGTCGCGTCTTGCAACATTTCTATGCCAGGGCATAGAAACGTTAACTTGCCCAATGCCTTTTTTTTTCATTCAGATTTTGGGTAAATGTGAAGATTGAATTTGCGTAGGGATAGTGTAAATAAATGTCCTATAAATGGATTAAAAGATGTTGGTCGGATAATAAATGTTTTGTATTAATTGTGTATTTGTACACAAACTCTTTTTCCCAGTTATGATCAGTTTAATATTTGCTTGTGTGTGGCCAATCTAATAATTACATGGCAAATTAAAAACCATAAGTTAACAAATTCTAAAAAGTGAAAATTAAGCAAAGGCTTTAGGGCATATGTTTGGCTTTACTACACAGGTTTCCATGACAATCGTTCTAAATATAAAAATGGCTACTTCCAGTGTATGTACTTTTGATAGTACAATGATATATACTTCTTAGGACCCTGGGGGAGACATTTTAATTTTCAGAAAATGACATAGCTCTCATAGTCTAGTAGTTAAATGAATAATCCTGCAGTCACATATTTCATAGTATACTACTCTCATATCACATTCACATATTTTTAGCAGACAATTTTAAACAATGGTAAACCTTCAAGGCAATTATTAAACATAACCAGACTAATAGGTCCCTGAAGATGAAAGCAGGCCTTTGAAAGCAATGCTTGGTAAATACCAGGTAAATGTTCCTTCTGTTAAACTATTGTTTGCAAAGAGTTTATCAATCATTTTAATGCTTCGTGGCAGCTTGGTTAAAGCAAATGAATGGGTTCATCAGATCTAATGCATGTAAACCTTGCTCTGGACCTTGCTCAATGAAAAGAAACAAAAGTGCATCATAGTAACGAATAGGGTATGGACTTATTAGGCTGCATTAGTAAATGATGTCTATATATTAGAAAGCAGTTAGTTGGCACAGTGTTTAACAAGGGCTAAATATACAAAGCCTGTAAAATAATGACACATGCCACACCAATGATGAAAGCTAGAAAATAAATAATAATAATCAAAGATGAGCGAATCGATTATACACAAATCAAATTTATTACGAATTTACCAAAAGTTTCAGATTTTATCTGAAACTGTTAGAACTTGTTCCGCACGAATCGCTCAAAATGGCAGCCGCCACTTTACAGATCAGAACAGCATAGGAAGACAGAGAAGCACAAATACATGACCTGGTGGGTATTCCCATAATGCCTTGCAGGCAGCCCTCTCTCTAGCACAGCCAATAATGAGGGGTATAAGTGTGAGTCACTGATGGCTCAGTGTATGATAGTCATATGAGTCATAGCCACTATAAACAGCCCAACCAGTAATCAATAGCGACCATGGCATCTAAACCATTAAAAAGAGGGGGCTGTTGTTAAAGGGAATGTGTTGCCAGCAAAACATGTTTTTTTTTTTTTAGTTAAACAATTAGTGTGTAGGTGATTAAACATTGTTCTAATTTTTTTTATTTTTTTCACGAGTCAGGAAATATTATAAATTGGATTCTAATTTATAATATTTCCCAGCACTGGTCACTAGATGGAGCAATTCCCAAAATTGTAGCATTGCATGTGGTAAAGCAACCACATTGCTTTATGCTGCAAAATTGGGAAAAAATCCCTCGCTCTAGTGAGCTCTCAGAATCCCCCCCTCCTTTATCCTGGCTAGTGCCGGGAGAAACGAGGGGTTTGAACGGTCTAACCTCCTAAACTGTGTGTCGCCATTTTTTGAGCTAACACACAGTGTAGAAGGTTTACATACACTAGTAAACACACACTGAAACACGAACATACATAGAAATCACTTACCTGCTCCAGTCGCCGCCGCTCCCTCCGGTCTGTCCACTCCGTCTGCTGCCGCTGCTCCATGTGCACAGGTCCGGAAGCCGCGACCGGAAGTAGTAATCTTACTGTCCGGCCGCGACTTCCAGTCCACAGGAAAATGGCGCCGGACGGCGCGCATTTCAAATTGGACTGTGTGGGAGCGGCGCATGCGCCGTTCCCACACACACGGCGTACACCATAGTGGATGGAACGGGCCCCGTTCGCAGCCCCTATGGGACTGGAGCTGCCGTATTCCATGTCTGTATGTGTCGTTAATCGACACATACAAAAATGGGAAAAAAAATGGCAGCCCCCATAGGGAAGAAAAAGTGTAAAAATAGAAAAAAGTAACACACAAACACACAAATAAATATAAAAGTTTTTAATAAAACCCTAGCAGAAAACTGATATAAAAAAAAAATATTTGGTGACACTGTTCCTTTAAGGATCTGCCAGGCACAGCTTCTGTATCTACGCCCATAGGTAATCAGTCTGCACCTGCTTCTATGTCTGTGAGACTGACTCCATCTTCCACCATTCAGGATGGCAGGCTTAGGAGTGGGAGAGCCTATCACAGCCTGGCCAGTCGGAGCTAGCTCCCGCCCTCTGTCTATTTATACCTGCCTTTCCTGTTCCTCCTTGCTTGTGATTCTTCTCGTTTGGTTTCCTGGCCCTGCTGCAGCTTCTTGATCTATTTGACCCTGCTACATATTGACCCTGGCTTACTGACTACTTTCCTGCTCTGGGTTTGGTACCTCGTACACTCCTGGTATGACTCGGCTTGTTCACTACTCTCCTGCTCTGTGTTTGGTAATTCGTACACTCCTGGTTTGACCCGACTCGTTCACCACTCTTGTTGCTCACGGTGTTGCCGTGGGCAACTGCCCCTTTTCCCTTGCTTCTGTGTACCCTTGTCTGTTTGTCTGTCGTGCACTTATTGAGCGTAGGGACCGTCGCCCAGTTGTTCCCCGTCGCCTAGGGCGGGTCGTTGCAAGTAGGCAGGGACTGAGTGGCGGGTAGATTAGGGCTCACTTGTCTGTTTCCTTACCCCCATCATTACATAATCACAAGCCCTTATACCTAGTCTACCCTGGTCCCTCACACTACTATGGACCCCCTTGAGACCCTGGCTCAGCAAATGCAGAGTCTCTCCTTACAGGTCCAGGCCCTGGCTCAGAGGGTCAACCAGCCTGATGCTACCATGGTAGTGCCCCTCACCTCACCTCTTGAACCCCACCTCAAGTTGCCTGACCGGTTCTCAGGGGACCGGAAGACTTTTCTCTCCTTTCGGGAGAGTTGTAAGCTCTATTTTCGCTTAAAGCCCCACTCTTCAGGTTCTGAGAGTCAGCGGGTGGGTATAATTATGTCCCGGCTCCAGGAAGGGCCCCAAGAATGGGCCTTCTCCTTGGCTCCTGATGCCCCTGAACTTTCCTCCGTTGATCTTTTCTTTTCTGCTCTCGGACTCATTTATGACGAGACTGACAGGACTGCCTTTGCCGAGAGTCAGCTGGTGACCTTACGTCAGGCTAAGAGACCTGTGGAGGAGTATTGCTCTGACTTTAGGAAGTGGTGCGTAGCTTCTCGGTGGAATGACCCTGCCTTAAGGTGCCAGTTTAGGTTGGGTCAGTCGAACGCCCTGAAAGACCTGCTAGTTAGCTATCCCTCTTCTGACTCCCTAGACCAGGTTATGGCTTTAGCTGTTCGACTTGACCGACGTCTCAGTGAACGACAACGTGAACGTTTTTGTGTTTTCTCCTCTGACTCCCGCATGATGCATCCCGAGGTTCCGTTGCTTCGTTCTTCCACGGAAGACTCGGAGGTACCTATGCAACTCGGGGCCTCCGTGTTCCCCCAACAACGTAGAGAGTTCCGCAGGAAGAATGGTCTCTGCTTCTATTGTGGGGATGACAAGCATCAAGTGAACACCTGTCCTAGGCGTAAGAATAAGCAGCCGGAAAACTTCCGCGCCTAAGTGATCATCGGGGAGGTCACTTGGGCGCACAGGTATTTCCCGTAAATATGAAACGTAATAAAATCTTGTTTCCCTTTCAGGTCTCTTTTGGTGGTAGGTCTGCTACCGGTAGTGCCTTTGTGGATTCAGGGTCGTCTGCTAATATCATGTCTGTGGAATTTGCTATGTCTCTAGCTATGCCTATGATTGATTTGCCTAAACCTGTCCCGGTAGTGGGTATCGACTCCACTCCTCTTGCTAATGGTTATTTTACACAGCATACCCCTGTTTTTGAACTCCTTGTTGGCTCCATGCATTTGGAGCAGTGCTCTGTACTGTTGATGCAGGGATTATCGTCCGGTTTGGTTTTAGGTCTTCCCTTGTTGCAGTTGCATAATCCCACGTTTGACTGGAATACTGGGGATCTTACCAAATGGGGTAATGAATGCTTGACGTCATGTTTTTCTGTTAATTCTATTTCTCCCCCTGAGGAGGTGAACACGCTACCTGAGTTTGTTCAGGACTTCGCTGATGTTTTCTCTAAGGAGGCCTCCGAAGTGTTACCTCCTCATAGAGAATATGATTGCGCTATCGATTTGGTACCAGGAGCTAAGCTCCCTAAGGGTAGGATATTTAATCTCTCTTGTCCCGAACGTGAAGCCATGAGAGAGTATATCCAGGAATGCCTGGCCAAGGGTTACATTCGCCCCTCTACTTCTCCGGTAGGTGCTGGCTTCTTCTTCGTAGGGAAGAAGGATGGTGGTCTTAGGCCATGCATTGACTACCGTAACTTGAATAAGGTCACTGTAAGGAACCAGTATCCCCTTCCTTTGATTCCTGATCTCTTTAATCAGGTTCATGGGGCCCAATGGTTCTCTAAGTTTGATCTACGGGGGCGTATAACCTTATCCGCATCAAAGAGGGGGATGAGTGGAAGACTGCGTTTAACACGCCCAAAGGTCATTTCGAATACCTCGTCATGCCCTTTGGGTTGTGTAATGCTCCCGCGGTCTTCCAGAATTTCATAAATGAGATTTTAAGAGATTACCTGGGGGTATTTCTTGTAGTGTACCTTGATGACATACTTGTGTTTTCCAAGGACTGGTCCTCCCACATTGAGCATGTCAGGAAAGTCCTCTAGGTCCTTCGGGAAAACAAACTGTTTGTGAAGACCGAAAAATGTGTGTTTGGGGTGCAGGAGATACCATTTTTGGGTCAAATCCTCACTCCTCATGAATTTCGCATGGTTCCCGCCAAGGTCCAGGCTGTGGCGGAATGGGTCCAACCTGCCTCCCTGAAGGCGTTAGAGTGCTTCTTGGGGTTCGCTAATTATTACAGGAGATTTATTGCTAACTTCTCGGTCATCGCTAAGCCTCTTACGGATCTCACTCGCAAGGGTGCTGATCTCCTCCGCTGGCATCCTGAGGCTGTCCAGGCTTTTGAGGTCCTTAAGAAGTACTTTATCTCGGCCCTGGTGTTGGTTCAGCCCAACCAAATGGAGCCATTTATCGTGGAGGTTGACGCGTCCAAGGTGGGAGTGGGGGCTGTCTTGTCCCAGGGTACCAAGTCCCTCACCCATCTCCGTCCCTGTGCCTACTTCTCCAGGACGTTTTCGCCCACTGAGAGTATCTATGATATTGGCAACCGCGAACTCTTAGCCATTAAATGGGCATTTGAAGAGTGTCACCACTTCCTGGAGGGGGCTAGGCACCAGGTAACGGTCCTTACCGACCACAAGAATCTGGTTTTCCTAGAATCTGCCCTGAGGCTAAACCCGAGACAAGCTCGATGGGCGTTATTTTTTACCAGATTCAACTTTTTGGTTACCTATAGGGCTGGGTCTAAAAATATTAAGGCTGATGCACTGTCGCGTAGCTTCATGGCCAGCCCTCCTTCGGAGGAAGATCCTGCTTGTATTTTGCCTCCAGGTATAATCATTTCCTCTATTGATTCTGATTTCGTTTCTGAAATTGCTGCTGATCAAGGTTCAGCTCCCGGGAACCTTCCTGAGAACAAGCTGTTTGTTCCCCTGCATTTCCGGCTAAGGGTACTTAGGGAAAATCATGACTCCGCACTATCTGGTCATCCAGGCATCCTGGGTACCCAGCACCTCATTGCCAGAAACTATTGGTGGCCTGGGTTGCCTAAAGACGTTAAGACCTACGTCACCGCTTGTGAGGTTTGTGCTAGGTCCAAGACTCCCAGGTCCCGACCAGCGGGCTTACTACGTTCTTTGCCCATTCCCCAGAGACCTTGGACCCATATCTCCATGGATTTTATCACCGATTTGCCTCCATCTCAAGGCAAGTCTGTGGTGTGGGTTGTAGTAGACCGCTTCAGTAAGATGTGCCACTTTGTTCCCCTCAAAAAACTACCCAATGCTAAGACGTTAGCTACCTTGTTTGTCAAACACATCCTGCGTCTCCATGGGGTCCCTGTCAATATTGTTTCTGACAGAGGGGTACAATTTGTTTCTTTGTTTTGAAGAGTCTTATGTAAAAAGTTGGAGATTGATCTGTCCTTCTCCTCTGCCTTCCATCCTGAAACTAATGGCCAAACTGAGAGGACCAATCAGTCTCTAGAACAATATTTAATGTGTTTTATCTCTGACTGTCAATATGATTGGGTCTCATTCATTCCCCTTGCCGAATTTTCACTTAATAATCGGGTCAGTAACTCGTCAGGGGTCTCCCCCTTTTTCTGTAATTTTGGGTTTAATCCACTGTTCTCCTCCGTTTCACCGTGTAGTACCAACAATCCCGAGGTAGATGTCGTTCATCAGGAACTGTGCACAGTTTGGGCCCAGGTTCAGAAGAACCTAGAGGCATCCCAGAGCATACAAAAAACTCAGGCAGATAGTAGACGTTCTGCTAACCCCTTGTTTATGGTCGGCGATATGGTGTGGCTATCGTCAAAGAACTTGCGCCTTAAAGTCCCGTCCAAGAAGTTTGCTCCCCGGTTTATAGGGCTGTACAACGTCATTGAAGTCCTCAATCCTGTCTCCTTCTGACTGGAGTTGCCCCCATCTTTTCGAGTACACGACGTGTTTCATGCCTCCCTCCTTAATCGCTGCTCCCCGTCCTTGGCTCCCTCGAGGAAACCTCCTGTCCCAGTTCTCACCCCTGAGGGGGTAGAATTCGAGGTGGCCAAGATTGTGGACAGCAAGATGGTCCAAGGCTCCCTCCAGTACCTGGTCCATTGGAGAGGATATGAGCCTGAGGAGAGCACTTGGGTACCCGCCCGGGATGTTCACGCTGGGGTATTGGTCAGGAGGTTCCACCTTCGTTTCCCCAATAAACCAGGTCCATCTAGAAAGGGTCCGGTGGCCCCTCATAAAAGGGTGGGGTACTGTTAAGGATCTGCCAGGCACAGCTTCTGTATCTACGCCCATAGGTAATCAGTCTGCACCTTCTTCTATGTCTGTGAGACTGACTCCATCTTCCACCACTCAGGATGGCAGGCTTAGGAGTGGGAGAGCCTATCACAGCTTGGCCAGACGGAGCTAGCTCCCGCCCTCTGTCTATTTATACCTGCCTTTCCTGTTCCTCCTTGCTTGTGATTCTTCTCGTTTGTTTTCCTGGCCCTGCTGCAGCTTCTTGATCTATTTGACCCTGCTACATATTGACCCTATGTAGCGCCCAAAGCCGCGGGCCGTCGGGTTCACTCACCTCCCGACGCCCGCAGCCATGGATCTGTGAGCGCTGGCCTCCGTCTCCCTCCTAGGAGATGCCAGCGCTCGCTTCCGCTCCGTCCGGCCGAATCCCGTAGGGTGCGCGCGCACGCTCGCGCCCGCTCTTAAAGGGCCAGCGCGCGCACATGGAATCAATGATTATTAACCCACGTGATTCCCTGCTCTATAAGAATGTCCCAGCCCTTCTGATCCTTGCCTGAGCGTTCTTAGTCTTTCCCTGTCTGTCTCGCAAATGGTCCCTTAGTGTCTCCCGTTCCTGCTGTTACCCGTGCCCTGTTACCGTTCCTGTATTCCGCATTGTTCCTGTGCCTACCCGTGTTCAAGTGTCATCTGCCATGTCAAGTGCCATCTGCCACGTCAAGTGCCATCTGCCACGTCAAGTGCCACCTGCCACGTCAAGTGCCACCTGCCACGTCAAGTGCCATCTGCCACGTCAAGTGCCATCTGCCACGTCAAGTACCATCGGCTCATCGGATACTGCCCGCCACGTCTGGCGCCACTTTCCGCACCTGTCTCCATCCGTGCTGAGGCAACAGTCACCGTCCGGACTATTACAGGTACCTAAACATAACTGTCTGCTATCTACTTTCACATAGACTGTGACCTGGTCAGCTGCCTCCCCGCTACAGCAGAGCGGCCTAGTGGGTCAACAAACCCAGTGCCTTTGACAGTACGCTCAGGCCATGGAACCCGCTGGCCAGCCCAAGACCCCAGTAGAGAAAATTCAGACGGAGATGCATGACCTACGCACTCGTCAGGATCAACTCCTTGAGGCGGTGAATTCTATTCTGGTCCGCCTGGATCTACTCGCTGTTCCACCCCCGGATCTTCCTCCAGAAGCTGTTGCCGTGCCACTGCCTGTTGCTCCCCCTGTTTGTTCCGGATCCTCAGTTCCTCTGCCTCTTCCTCCTCGCTATGACGTTGATCCCAGAGCATGCCGAGGATTTCTTAATCAATGCACGGTGCACTTTAGGCTACGCCCTCATCTCTTCCCCTCCGAGGAAGCTAAAGTAGCGTTCATTATCTCCCTCCTCGCTGGCAAGGCCCTCGCATGGGCAAACCCAATCTTGGAGCAACAAGGTGCTGTATCCGCGGACCTAGCCTTGTCCCTGCAGTCCTTTCGTGCCGTGTTCGAGGAGCCGGGTCGAACATCCTCTGCCGCAGCCACTCTGTTGACCCTCAAGCAAGAAGGCTCCACAGTAGGGGAGTATGCGATCTCCTTCCGTACCCTAGCAGCCGAGCTGGCATGGAACAATGAGGCACTGGTGGCGACCTTCTGGCAGGGACTGTCCTCTCACATCAAGGACGAACTGGCAGCCCGCGACCTTCCTTCTACCTTGGATGCCCTCATCCTGTTAGCCACCCGGGTTGATATGAGAATCCGGAAGCGCTCTCAAGAGGTTCGTCAGGAGAGCCGGGTCCACAGACCAGCACCCCCTGCCCAGAGACCACAATTGTTCACTCCTAGTGCGCTACCTGAGGAACCCATGCAGGTAGACAGAGTCCGGTTATCTGAACAGGAGAAGCAGCGCAGACGCTCCTCTGGACTTTGCATGTATTGCGGCCTCAAGGGTCATTTTGTGCGTCAATGCCCACAGAAACCGGGAAACTCCAGTACCTAGGGTTAATTGGAGAGGCAACTCTAGGTGGAACGTCTCCAAACGTTAAAACCTCTTCCAAATTATCGATACCTGTGGCCATCGTCACCGGACAGGCATCACATCCTTCCTCCGCCTATCTTGACTCTGGAGCGGCTGCTAATTTTATCCACGAAGATCTAGTGGATCGGTTTCAACTACCCACAGTCTGTCTGGAGAGACCCCTGGCAGTTGCCTCTGTGAATGGTCTACCGCTGCCTGATCCAATCATGCTCATCACTGAGCCGGTGACATTACGGGTCAGAGCTCTTCACTCAGAACAGATCTCCTTCCTGGTACTACCCAAGGCTATCAATCCTATCCTGCTGGGTCTGCCATGGCTCCGTCTACACGCCCCGACACTCGACTGGAGTTCTGGAGAAGTTCTTCAATGGGGTTCCAGATGCCATAGCCATTGCCTGTCACAAGTCCGTCCTGTTGTGCCCCCTCTGCCGCAGTCACTCTCCAATCTACCTCCTCAGTATGCCAGTTTTGCGGATGTCTTCTGCAAACGAGAGGCTGAGACGTTGCCTCCACATCGGAATTATGACTGTCCCATTGAACTGGTTCCCAATGCTTCTCTTCCCCGTGGACGAGTATATCCTCTCTCCTTGCCAGAGACTTTATCGATGTCAGCCTATATCAAGGAGAACTTGGAGAGGGGTTTTATTCGAAAATCTTCCTCCCCGGCCGGGGCAGGATTCTTCTTCGTTAAAAAGAAAGATGGATCTCTCCGACCCTGCATTGATTACCGTGGTCTCAATCAGATCACGGTCAAGAACAAGTACCCGTTGCCACTCATTTCCGAGCTGTTTGATTGCATACGAGGAGCCAAAATTTTTTCCAAGCTAGATCTGCGAGGGGCCTATAATCTAATCCGGATTCGCCGGGGTGACGAATGGAAGACGGCATTTAACACCCGCGATGGGCACTACGAATATCGAGTGATGCCCTTCGGACTGTGTAACGCTCCCGCAGAATTTCAGGAGTTCGTTAATGACATCTTCCAAGATCTCCTCTATACATGTGTTGTAGTTTATCTCGATGATATTCTAATCTTCTCCCCAGATCTGATGACCCATCGGAAGCACGTTCGTCAAGTTCTTCTGCAACTAAGAGAGAATCGCTTGTATGCCAAGTTAGAGAAATGCACATTTGAAAAGAGGTCTCTGCCCTTCCTGGGCTATGTCATCTCGGATCAAGGCTTTAAGATGGACCCTGAGAAGTTAAAGTCTGTCCTGGAATGGCCACGTCCTCAAGGCCTAAGGGCCATACAGCGGTTCCTTGGTTTCGCCAATTTCTACCGGCAGTTCATTCCGAACTTTTCTTCTCTGACGGCCCCCATCTCTACCCTTACCAAGAAGGGTGTGAACGCCAAGGTGTGGACTCCGGAGGCAGAGTCCGCATTCATTAGCCTCAAGAAGGCCTTCACTTAAGCTTCGATCCTCCATCACCCTGACATATCTCGGCAGTTCTCACTGGAGGTGGACGCTTCCTCTGTTGGTGCAGGCGCACTTCTGTTCCAGAGGAGCTCCAAAGGAAAGGCAGTAGTGTGTGGCTACTACTCAAGACTATTTTCCTCTGCTGAGCGCAATTATTCCATTGGAGATCGGGAGCTACTGGCTATCAAGTTGGCCCTGGAGGAGTGGAGACATCTTCTGAAGAGCGCTGCTCACCCCATTCTGATCTTCACCGACCACAAGAATCTCACTTACCTTCAGTCCGCTCAAAGACACTGAACCCTCGTCAAGCCAGGTGGTCACTGTTCTTCACCCGTTTCCAATTTCTGCTCCACTACCGTCCCGTGGACAAGAACGTGAGGGCCGATGCCCAGTCCAGATAATTTGAAATGGAAGACACGGTGGAGTCCCTTCAGACGATCATAGACCCATCCTGCGTTGTCACCGCCAATCCTCTGCAGCTTAGAGATATTCCTCCAGGGAGAACTTTTGTTCGGTTGGCTGACAGAAAAAGAATTCTCCGCTGGGGACACAGTTCTAAACTGATTGGGCACGCTGGTGTCCGTAAAACCCAAGACCTGGTCGCTCGTCACTTCTGGTGGCCCACGCTACCTAAAGATGTTCTGGACTTTGTCTCTGCTTGCACGGTGTGTGCCTCTAACAAGGTGGCTCACAGCAAGCCTGCCGGCCTGCTTCAGCCCCTGCCTGTACCCAGTGCCCCCTGGCAGCACATCGCTATGGACTTCGTCACGGACCTTCCTCTCTCAGCAGGATGCAACACCATCTGGGTGGTGGTGGACCGGTTCTCTAAGATGGCACATTTTATCCCGCTAACCGGCCTACCCTCTGCTCCTCGACTAGCAAGCTTCTTCATTCAGCACATCTTCCGCTTGCATGGCTTGCCTCTTCACATTGTGTCCGACCAGGGGGTTCAGTTTACCTCCAAGTTCTGGAGAGCCCTCTGTAAACTCCTGGATGTGAGTTTGGACTTTTCCTCTGCCTATCACCCCCAGTCCAATGGGCAAGTTGAGAGGATCAACCAGATCATGGAAAATTACCTCCGCCACTTCATTTCTTCACAGCACGATAACTGGGTACAGCTTCTTCCATGGGCAGAGTTTTCATATAACAACCACACAAGTGAGTCCACCACCTCCACTCCGTTTCACATCGTGTACAGTCAACATCCCAGAGTTCCTCTTCCAGTGTCGACTTCTTCTCAGGTACCCGCTGCTGACTCTGCATATGGGGACTTCCTGCAAATCTGGCAACAGACCCGGTCCTCTATTTTGCAGGCGGTCGAACGCATGAAGCGTAAGGCAGATACCAAAAGAAGAGAGCCGCCTCAGTATCTTCCTGGGACTAAAGTCTGGCTGTCCTCTCGAAACATTCGCTTGAGGGTGCCTTCATACAAGTTTGCTCCCAGGTTCCTTGGTCCCTTCGAGATCCTGCAACAAATTAACCCTGTTTCCTATAAGCTGCGGCTGCCCCCTACCCTCAGAATCCCTAACTCCTTCCATGTGTCCCTCCTGAAACCAGTGGTCCTGAACCGCTACAGCAAGACCTCTAGTTCCACAGTTGCTTCCAGCGGCCATTCCGATGTATTCGAGGTAAAGGAGATCCTGGACCGCAAGAGGGTAGGAGGAAGGACTTTCTATCTGGTGGACTGGAGAGGGTTTGGTCCTGAGGAGAGGTCCTGGGAGCCAGAAGAGAACCTCAGTGCTCCTGCTCTTATTAAAAAGTTCCTCTCTCACTCTGACCCCAAGAAGAGGGGGCGTAAGAGGGGGGATACTGTAGCGCCCATGGCCGCGGGCCGTCGGGTTCACTCACCTCAGCCATGGATCTGTGAGCGCTGGCCTCCGTCTCCCTCCTAGGAGATGCCAGCGCTCGCTTCCGCTCCGTCCGGCCGGGTCCCGTAGGGTGCGCGCGCACGCTCGCGCCCGCTCTTAAAGGGCACATGGAATCAATGATTATTAACCCACGTGATTCCCTGCTCTATAAGAATGCCCCAGCCCTTCTGATCCTTGCCTGAGCGTTGTTAGTCTATCCCTGTCTGTCTCGCAAATGGTCCCTTAGTGTCTCCCGTTCATGCTGTTACCCGTGCCCTGTTACCGTTCCTGTATTCCGCATTGTTCCTGTGCCTACCCGTGTTCAAGTGTCATCTGCCACGTCAAGTGCCATCTGCCACGTCAAGTGTCATCTGCCACGTCAAGTGCCATCTGCCATGTCAAGTGCCATCTGCCACATCAAGTGCCAACTGCCACGTCAAGTGCCACCTGCCACGTCAAGTGCCATCTGCCACGTCAAGTGTCATCTGCTACGTCAAGTACCATCGGCTGTTCCTGTGCCTACCCGTGTTCAAGTGTCATCTGCCACGTCAAGTTCCTGTGCCTACCCGTGTTCAAGTGTCGTCTGCCACGTCAAGTGCCATCTGCCACGTCAAGTGCCATCTGCCACGCCAAGTACCATCGGCTCATCGGATACTGCCCGCCACGTCTGGCGCCACTTTCCGCACCTGTCTCCATCCGTGCTGAGGCAACAGTCACCGTCCGGACTATTACAGGTACCTAAACATTACTGTCTGCTATCTACTTTCACATAGACTGTGACCTGGTCAGCTGCCTCCCCGCTACGGCGGAGCGGCCTACTGGGTCCACAAACCCAGTGCCCGTGACACCCTGGCTTACTGACTACGCTCCTGCTCTGCGTTTGGTACCTCATACACTCCTGGTTTGACTCGGCTTGTTCACTACTCTCCTGCTCTGCGTTTGGTACTTCGTACACTCCTGGTTTGACCCGGCTCGTTCACCACTCTTGTTGCTCACGGTGTTGCCGTGGGCAACTGCCCCTTTTCCCTTGCTTCTGTGTACCCTTGTCTGTCGTGCACTTATTGAGCGTAGGGACCGTCGCCCAGTTGTACCCCGTCGCCTAGGGCGGGTCGTTGCAAGTAGGCAGGGACTGAGTGGCGGGTAGATTAGGGCTCAGTCTGTTTCCTTACCCCCATCATTACAACTGTCTTCTCCGACAGCTCATCGGCGCCCCTCGCGACACAATTGCCTGGTTCTGATGGTTGTCATGGCAGACCGGTGGCTTAATGAAGACCCCCAGGCCTGCCTTCTTTCTGCCTCTGTTAATCCATGCCTGTGGGGGACTAATACAGAGTGTTAAAAAGAGTTAATATTCTTATATATGGTTCTTCCAAAGAAGGAGGCTTAAAATCTCCCAGAAGATATATATTAGACCAAAATGGTACTGGATAGGAGCATATAAACCACGATTAACACATGAATGAATTAAAACATGATCAATTTTATTTGGATTAGATTAAAAAGACAAAAAAAAAAAAAAAAAGGATGGTATCGACAATAGACTACGCTGACGGATATGAATACAGTGTCCTGATGCAGAAACTGGAGTTAATCTAACACACATATAAAAGATGGGAAACATCATAAATAAACAGTTTCAAAAACTCAGTTTTCAAACAGAAAGAAGTATGAACCAGTACAAAATATACGCTTCAGTAACGGTAGCTTGGTCATATCACAACATATGACTGAAAAAAGAGTGACATTGGATAAATTTTATTTAATTTAAGAAGATCAGGACAAGTTAACTTACATAAAGATTACAAGTACAATGTTGCCAGCGTGTTTGACCGCCTCGAAGCGCATTTCACCTCGCTTTTCCTCAGGAGGCGTGTTTAAGGGGTATTGGTAGTGACATTAAGTAGAGAGAATTGGCCAATAGGATATTGGGTCAGAAATCGACTTTATGTAAGTGAAGATCTGATAGGAGGAAGGGAAATGCGGGGACCCGGACCAATGAGATAAACACTAGATGGTTACATGACCAGTGATGTAATGACCGGGGGCCACTATGCAATACTGTGACCGAAAGATATACAGGAATATGACTGTATGTTTATTGTTAGAATTACATGTTTGTAAATATTGTCATCTAATATAGATATGCACGTTTGGGTTTCTCTCTATTACGCATGTCACATTTGCCGACGCCCATGTTGGAGGTGGTATAGGTCACGATCAAAGTGTGAATCGACTGAATGCTGGTCACGTGCGGACTCAGGTCATGCATCACATTAACGTTGGACATGGACCAAGAGAGGGGAGAGAAGGGAGCGGTGTAATTTGATACAGGCCATGTATATGATTGGCGCATATCGAGACAGGATCGGCCAAGGGAGACTGGCCTAAGGATGGATGTGTGTGAGTGGCTGCCGCCCACGGATCTGTCCGGATCAGTCCAAGGTAGTGGGGGTATGACACACACATACTCACCAAGGTGGCCACCCTACTTGACAAGGAGGAGGCCGGTGGGACATGCGCACCAACACAGGACCTATGTCAAATCATGACCAGAATTACAATCTATGTGAAGAATGAGAAGTGTGTAAAATAAGTGAATATAAATACAGAGACCCAACAGGGTTTCATATAAGTGAAAGTGAATAATAAACTATGCATAACTAGACAAATAATGAAATATATCAAAAAGTGAGGAAGAAAGTTGTATACCTTTATTAAAAGTGAAATATCATTAAGTATTATGTGCAAGATAATATTAATAATAAAAAACATTCTGAATATAAAAATACAGTGATAAAGTGCATTAGTGCTAAAAAAAAAAAAAAAAAAAAAAAAAAAGACAGCCATATTACGAATGGCCAATGATGTAGCTGTGCTGTAATAAGAATTCCATTAGTTGGATTAAAATCATATACAATGAATATTAATGATCCAATGTATGTGCAGAATATAAAGTGCAAAGAGAGCCAAGTGGTACAGCTATTAAACAGGAGCCCCCTTCAGCCATACATAGATATATCAGCCCAAATAACAATACATTGAGGCAATCACATTGTTATCAAGGTGCACGTTTGATTAAAAGAATATACTCAGGTGAGTAAAAAAAAAAATTTTAAGGTATCGACAAATACATTTAAAATTATTCGTTTCGGATGGTCATCCTGGATCTGTTCCTCTGATTACGATTTCTGTCACGATTTCACTGGAACATCTGAATCCCCCTTGTTGAGTCTTTGTCCCACAGAATTGGAGATATTTGTATTTCTAAAATAAAACTATAGAAAAAAATAGTAATTAAAATCAAATACTAATAACCTTGATCCCTTACCCCTTAAAAGAGGAAGTTCTACAGGAAGGCATTAAAACGCTGGTCATATGGCGCCAGACTTCCCAACTTATAACTCAACCAGCTTTCCAATTGGGCCAGTTTGTTCATTGCATTACTTCCTCTGGATCCTAGGTGTAGTTTGTCAATTCATCTGAACATCAGCAGTTTTAAATTACAAACTCGTTTGTGTCCCCTCTTGATGGAGTTGTTTGAGAACCCCCTTACTTGGAATCTTAAATTAAGATCCCCTGCTTGTTTGTCAAATTTTGGAGCTGTTGAGCATATTCATTTAATTCTCAGAAATTAGAGAATTTACTGATGTACTTTTTCTATACACAACCGTCTTTATGTATTCGCTTGTACTTACCTATATATTGATATCCAGAAATTATTGTTGATATTGTTGTTGTTCAATCTGTTCATCAGAACATTCAAATCATCTGGTGTGCCTTCCCATATGAATAGGACGTCGTCTATGAATCTCATCCAATTGTGTATCTTTTCCATTCCTAAAGTGGGGTCTGAGATTTCCCTTTCCCATGCTCTTAGAAAGAGGTTGGTGTATGACAGAGCACATGTGGCTCCCATGGCGGTACCCTGGATTTGTAAAAATATATTGATCTTTAAAAATGAAAAATTATGCTTTCGAAAAAATTCCAAAAGAGATAATAGTAACTTACATAAATCTTCCACCAGGTTACTTGTTCTCAGAGCCGGAGCCACCGCTTTGAGCCCATCACTGTGACATATAGAAGTATATAGAGACTCTACATTGACTATTTATATCCACAAATTTTCGTCCAGAGTGACGGTTGAGTGCTGCCGTAGAGTCTTTAATAAAAGAAGGCAATTTAGACACCAAAGGTTTTAAATAGTGGTCAATGAATTGACAAACAGTTTCGTACATGCTTTCATTACACGATACTATTGGTCTGCCCGCTGGGTTCAAGATGTTCTTATGGATTTTTGGAATGAGGTAAAATGTAGGAATTCTGGGACTGGCCACCATCAGGGCGTCAAGATATGTTTAGGTATTATACCTATATCAAAGGCTTCTTGCAGCATTTCCATAAGTTGTCTTTAAAAAGATGGCAGAGGGTCAGCAATTGGTATAACAGGTAAGCAGTTTAAATGCTTGTTTTTCATAAACATTTTTTTCTAAGCGAGTTAGGGTAGTTACTTACCTGTTCGTCGATTGATTCAGCTTGTAGTGCTTCCAATGCTGCCAAAGCTTCTAATTCTTCTCGAGTTCAAAAGATGGCTTCTGTGTCTTTTTGGTGGTGTAATTTTTTTAAAACCAGTTTTCGAGCAAAAAGATGTACATCGTTAATCACTTTAAATAGATTGAGACTATTAGATGGAGAAAAACCTCAAAACTTTTGCTAGCAGATTATTTTGTGCTGGGGTTAGGACATATTGGGAAAGGTTAATTAACTGTGGCCCATCCCCTTTTCAAAATTAGCTTTCATTGTTCGAAAAATCTCCATATTGTTGTTGGTTTGTGTGTCTACTTCTAGTTTCTCTACGATCCTGTTGATTTTGACTTGTCCTCTGTATGGATCCTCTGACTTATTACTTTCAATTGTCAATGCGATGGAGCTTAGAGATGTTGATCATGATCTCAAACCCTGCATTCTTTCCTGCCATCTGTATACTCTATTCTGTGCATAGTCATTAACATCTCTCTGTAGTTTCTTAGTTTTTATTTCACAGATCCCCTTCTTCCAGATGGCAAAATCTTTCTCTAGAAATAGTTAAAAAGAGTTTTCAGTAGTGTACAAAAAAATAAAAAAATATTAAAAGTTCAAAAACCCCCCGCTTTTCCAATTGTTTTTCTAAAGTAATGTAAAAAATAATAAACAGAATTGGTATCGCCACTCCCATAAAAGTACGAATTATTACTATAATTTTTAATATAACATTATTTAACCCGTTAGTGACTGCCAATACGCCTTTTCACGGCGGCCACTAATGGGTTTTATTCTGATGCATATGCCTTTTCACGGCGCTGCATCAGAATAAATAAACAGAGCAGGGAGCCATTAAATCTCCCTGCTCTCAGCTACCTGAGGTAGCTGAGGGCTGGGGGCATCCCTGCTCGAACAGGTGTGATCGATATCAGTATCGATCTCACCCGTTTAACCCCTCAGATGCGGCGCTCAATAGCGTGCACCGCATCTGAGTTATGGAGAGAGGGAGGGTCCTCCCTTTCTCTCTCACCGACACCCGGCGATAAGATCGCCGAGTGTCTGTGTCTCCGATTGCAGCCGGGGGCCTAATAAAGGCCCCCAGGTCTGCTTGTAGTGAATGCCTGCTAGGTCATGCCAGAGGCATGGCCTAGAAGATACCTGTCCGTTTTAAACGAACAGACAGTAGAACACTGCAATACAAAAGTATTGCAGTGTATTATAAAAGCGATCGGAGGATCGCATATTAAAGTCTCCTAGTGGGACTAGTAAAAAAAAACAAAAAAAGTTTAATAAAGTTAATTAAAAAAAAAGTGAAAAAAAAAATTAAAAACCCACCGTTTGCCCTTACAAAATGCTTTACTATTAAAAAAACTAAATAAAGTAAAAAAGTTACACATATTTAGTATTGCTGCGTCCGCAAAAATCCCAACTATAAAGCTCATCATTTAACCCGCACGGTGAATGCCGTAAATAATAATATAAAAAAAACTGGAAAAAAAAAACTGTTATGCCTTACAGAATATGGTGACACAAAAAAATATATATTTTTTTAACAAAGTTTTTTCTTCGTAAAAGCAGAAAAAAACTGATATAAATGTGGTATTTCCATAATTGTATTTACCAGTAAAATATGGTTAAGTTGTTGTTTTTACTGCACAGTGAAAGACGTAAAATCAATGCCCAAAAAAATGGAGAAATCTGTTTTTTCCAATTCTACTCCACAAAAAATTATTTTTTTTAGTCTTCCAGTACATTATATGGTACTTTAAATACTGTCAATAGAAGCTCCCATAAAAAAAAAAGCCTTCACACCACTCCATTGTTGGAAAAATAAAAACGTTATGGAAGACGGGGAGTGAAAAATGAAATAAACAAATACTGCCTTGGAAATCAAGGGGTTAAAATATGTATATAAGTTATGTATATTTATTATTGTATTTGATCTTGTTCACATTTATGCTGCATGTACTTACATAGTTACATAGTTTGTACGGTTGAAAAAAAGACACATGTCCATCAAGTTCAACCGAGGAATGGGAAAAGGGAAGGGAAAAATTAAAAGGGAAGGGAAAAATTATTATACCATATTATACTATATGATATCTTTTGATGGGGAGCTTTATTGTAATTTTCCACATATTTTGTGGACACACCAATCCTTTGTGTGTGTGTTTGTGTGTGTTCTCCCAAGTTTTACATTTTTTTAAAAATGTTTTTGATGTAATATTTATTCTTTGAATAAAGATACATTTGGTAGATTATCTTAAGGTTAAGAGCCCTGTCATTTTGATGTTCGTTTTTTATTCTTTTACTTTTTTTCACATTCTATAGGCATTCATTGGGGCGCTCCCTCATGTCTTATTCGTTTTTAACCATCATATGATCTTTTGTGGTGGTACTCACCGTTTTCTAAACATTGTATACCTTTACCAACTAGCTGCCTAGCCCTTGCTGTCCCCTCCCCTCTCATATTGTTAGTAGTGATGGTAATCTTAAAGAGACAGACATTTCCTAAGTCTAGCTTCTGGGCGGTTCTGATTGTAGTTGTAGAGCCTAATTCACTTTTCTGTCTTTCTTCCTATCAGATCGAAGGGTGGAGTATTTAAATCTGGGTTGGTTCTGTTTTCATTGCTTGTGATTTTCCTTGTCTCCATATGTTTGATCAAGCTACTGATTATACCCTGTGTCTTTGACTATTTGCACTTTTTGGAACTGGACCTAAGCTTTTCTCTGGTTTAGCCTTTGATTACTGATGAGGACTTTCTGCTCCCAGCTGTTTTTGACCTCTACTATCCCTTATATCCACTAGCTTTGTGATTTGGACTTTCTGTTTACCCTCGGGCTGTCTTGTTATCTGCTCCGGTATTGCTTTCATTGCACCTCTTATCCAACACCAAACTCTGTTAAAACAACCTGGGTTCTATGCTGCAAAGTCCAACCAGCCTTGCGGTGGGCTCTGGCGAAAATCATAGAGTAGCCTTAGATTCTGTTGATCAGAGTTGTGACGGATTTGGGGTTGTGAATTTATTTGCATGCTCATTCCTGACAGTCTTCAGCAGCCTTTGGGGAATCGCTCACCTAGCAATTCCATAAACGTGCACCCTGGGAATTGTTCAACTGGTGATTCCATAACATAATCACAAGCTTTTAGTATTATATATTTTTTCAAGATGGAACCTTTGCAAGCCATTGTGGAACAGATGAACGATTTGACTCAGCTAGTACAAGGTCTGGCTGTAAGGATTCAACATCATGAAACTGCGCAGACCCAAGCAGTCGTTCCAGTCGCAACTCCGGTTGAACCTAAAGTGAACTTACCTGATCGTTTTTCTGATGATCGTAAGTCTTTTGTGAATTTTCGGGAGAGTTGCAAATTATATTTTCAACTGAGACCTTTCTCCTCTGGAACTCAGCTGCAGCAAGTTGTTGTCGTCATTTCACTTTTGCAGGGAGGTCCTAAAACCTGGGCCTTTTCAGTGGGACCTGATGCCACTGAACTTTTTTCTGTGGAGATCTTCTTTGAGGCCTTAGAGTTAATATATGGAGAACCAGATATCACTGCAGTGGCTGAGGCCAATCTATTATCTCTCCAGCAAGAGAGTTTGGAATTTAGACGGTGGTCTATCTCGTCACAGTGGAGTGACGCTGCACTCCGATGTCAATTTCGCCGAGGCCTTTCTTAAACCTTAAAAGATCTCTTAATAAATTACCCTCCACCCTGGACTTTAGAGGATACTATGACGTCTAGACCGACAACTACGAGAGCACAAAAAATTAAAGATCTGATATAGCCTCTCGCCTTCTCTGTGCTGAGGTCCATTCATCTGATGCACAAGAGCCCATGCTGTTGGGCTCCACTAGGTCTTCTCAAGAACGAAGACTTTATCGGAAATGCAGAGGGCTGTGCTTCTATTGCGGGGACACTTGTCATACGTTCAAGAACTATTTCAAACGTCCAGAACGTCCAGCTCCGGAAAGCTTCAAAGCCTAGATGGTCCCCGGGAATGCCATCTGGGCAGTCAGATTTTTCCCCACATTTCTCAAAAAATCCTTTTGCCTGTTAATGTATGCTTTAATAATGTGTGTATTTCTGGTCAAACTTTTGTAGATTGTGATTTCTTGGATTTCCAGGTTGCAAACAGATTGGCTATCCCCCTTGTTCAGCTGAGTACCCCGGTTAAGGTATCTGCTATAGATAATACCCCTCTCTCTCAGGGGTCGGTCAAGTTCTCCACTCCACCAGTAACTTCGGAAGTGGGTACTTCGCATACTGAACTAATCTCTTTCTTTATCCTAGAAAATTTGCCTTCTGAGGTAATGTTGTGTATTCCATGGTTGCAGACACATAATCCCATTATTGATTGGGTAAAAGCAGATTTGATTAAGTGGAATTCTAAATGTCATGATTCTTGCATGTCTTTGTTTACCACTAACATATCGTTGCAGGAGTGTATTCAAGAGTTTTGAGGATGTCTTTTTTTAAATTGGTTGAGAACCTCTCCCTCCTCATAGGCCATATGACTGCCCCATTGTACTTCCCCCCTAATGCTAAGCTGCCTAAGGGGCGTATTTATAATCTTTCTGCTCTGGAAAAGCAAGCCATGCAAGATTACATTATAAAGACAGTCTCTGTAAGGGTCATATTCATCCATCTACTTCTCCGGTGGGTGTAGGCTTTTTCTTTCTGGAAAAGAAAGTTAGGGGTTTAAGGCCCTATATCGACTACCGTGAATTAAATAAGAATACTGTTAAGAATCAGAATAAACTTCCACTCATCCCGGACTTGTTTAAGCCCTTAAGGACACGGGCAATTTTGGCCTTGAGGACAGAGCAATTTTTTTACATTTCCCCTCTTTGCATCCCGACGCTCATAACTCTTTTATTTTTTGTATGACGTAGTTGTATGAGACTTTGTTTTTTTGCGGGACGAGTTGTACTTTATGTAGGTACCATTTTTTGGTACAAATACATTATCGTTTAATTTCTATACATTTTTATATTGGCGAAAATGCAGAAAAAAAAGCAGCTGCAGTTTTAATATTTTTTTTTTACACCATACACCGATCATCATAAATAATGTTACACATTTGTTGTACAGGTTGTTACGGTCGTGGCGATACCAAATATGTCTATATTATTTCATGTTTTGGGACTTATATTTGAAAAAGTTTATTTATTATAAAAAATGTGTGTTTCTGTGTATTTTTTGAACTTTTTATTTATTTATAATGATTTTTTTTTTTACATTCATTTAACTTTTTTTTTTAATCCCATAAAGGGATTTATCATTTTTATTTTTATTTTGTAACTGTAATGTACTGGCATAGATCTATATGCCAGTACATTAGCCTGTGTACTGATTGTACACAGGCAGTTGTTACGGCACACCTCAGTATGCCCTAACAACAGGAAATATGTTCAGACAGCCCTGGGGTCCTTCACTGGACCCTGGGCTGTCTGGCCATATGAGTTGTGGGCTTTGATCGCGTCACAGTAATTTTCTGTGACGTGATCAATGTGCAGTCCCCCCTCTTTGAACGCCGCGATCAGCTGTCATCGCGGCGTTCAAAGGGTTAACGGTGGAGAGAAGATGTTTCTCTCCTCTCCGCTGTCAGAGTGGGGCCGTGGCTGTGTATTACAGCCGTTGCCTCGCTCTCGATCGCGCGCACAGACGGCTGTCACACAGGACGAGTATGCTCGTCCTAATGCGTGAAGTGCTCGCCGCTCAGGACGAGCATACTCGTCCTGTGTCGGCAACCAGTTAATCAGATCTCAGGAGCCGCGTGTTTCTTTATACTGGATTTCAATTGGGCCTACAATTTGGTTCATATCCACAGAAGGGATGAGTGGAATACAGCGTTTATTACTCCCGATGGTCATTATGAGTATTTATTTAGTCATGCATTTTGGTTTAAGTAATGCTCCAGCAGTTTTTGAGAACCTGGTTAATGATATTTTCAGAAATTTTATTGGACGCTCTGTGGTTGTGTATCTGGATGACATTCTTGTGTTTTCTTCCGATATGTTCTCTCATGTTCAACATTTAAGATCCGCCCTTCATGTGCTAAGGGAAAATTGTCTTCTTTTTGGAGTTCAAGGAGTTAACTTCTTGGGATATGTGCTGTCTCCTCATAATTTTCGTATGGACTCCACTAAGGTTCAGGCGGTTCTTGATTGGGTCCAACCCACTTCACTAAAAGCTCTGCAGAGGTTCTCGGGTTTTACTAATTATTACAGAAAATGTAGTCATAATTTTTGCACCATTGTCAAACTTTTGACGGATCTTACAAAAGTGGGTTCTGACCTTGTAAATTGGAAGCCTAGTGTGGTCTCCGCCTGCGAAACCTTAAAACAGTGTATTCTAGAAGCGCCTGTACTTGTGCAACCAGACCTTTCTAGCCCCTTTATTGTTGAGGTTGATGCCTCAGAAATAGTTGTGGGGCTGTGTTCCCTTAAGGATCTTCTGTATTGATTAATTTGCGTCCCTGTGCTTTTTTTTTCTCACAAATTTTCTGCCACTGAGAAAAGTTATAATATAGGTAATCATGGGCTTTTTGCTCTTAAGTGGGCGTTTGAAGGGTGGCACCACTTTCTAGAGGGGGACTAGACATCAAATTACTGTACTGACTGACCATAAAAACCTGACTTTTTTTAGAATCAGCCAAAAGACTCAATCCTAGACAGGCTAGATGGGCCTTGTTCTTTTCCAGATTTTACTTTATTGTAACCTACAGCCCGGGATCTAAAAATGTCAGGGCCGACGCATTATCTCAAAGTTTCTGTTCCTCACAGGTCCCCGACATTCATCCGGAAACTATTTTATCTAAAGGGATAGTGGTTTCTGCAATATCGCCTGATCTTGTAACTGAGATTAAAAAGTGTCAGCAACTCGCTCCACAAAACATTCCTGCTGGAAGATTATTTGTTCCTCCTCAGTTCAGATTTTGTTTGCTCAATGAGTTACATGATTCGGTTTTGTGCGGTCATCCAGGGATAACTGGTACTAAAAAATTAGTCTTACGGCTCTACTGGTGGCCGTATTTGTCTCGTGATGTGAGTTACTATGTCTCTGCTTGTGATGTCTGCGCTCACGCTAAGACTCCTTGAGTTCATCCTATGGGTAAACTACTTCCATTGTCTGTTCCACAGAAACCTTGGTCTCATCTGTCTATGGATTTTATCACTGATTTGCCTCCCTCTGAAGGGAAAACTGTCATTTGGGTTGTGGTGGACCGGTTCAGTAAAATGTGTCATTTCATTCCATTGCATCAACTTCCTGATTCCAAAACTCAGTCTAGATTATTTGTTGATCAGGTGGTCCATCTACATGGTATTCCGGAAAATATTGGATCTGATAGAGGTGTACAATTTGGGGCTAACTTCTGGAGAGCTTTCTATAAGAAACTTGGCGTGCAGTTATCGTTCTCTTCCCCTTTTCATCCTGAGACTAATGGTCAAACTGGGACAGAAAAACAGATTGTGACCCTGGGTAGTCAGCAGGTGCAGGTGCAATATATATAGTCAAAAGAAGGAATGCCTGCAGGCAAACAGAACCCTTTTCCTGACTACCCAATTTATGAATAGAAAATAAATTTGTTAACACTTTTACATTTTTATTAGGCTACGTATAGCAAGGAACAGACCACATATACAGTTTAAAATTATCACTGCCAATTGCCGATGTGAAGTGAATGCAAACAGCTGGCAGAGCCCAGCGTGGTGTGCAAACAGCCAAAGGTAAATGCTGACTGACAACAGCAGGACAGTCACGAAGCAATGCTATATGGTCCCAGGCAATGCCCGGATACTCAGAGCAGTGTGATCGGCTAAGGCAGGAATTAAAACCAACAATTAGAGCCCCCCCGACATGTTTCGCTACCTAGTAGCGTCCTCAGGGGTACACGGGGCTAATGGCGGCGCGACGAAAAACTACTCCTCTTAAGGAGGTGTAAAGTGACGTACATGGGAGGTGGGCGTGAGGCCAAACCGCCAATAGAGCGGAGCAAAACACAGCAAGCGTCAGACAGAAAGATATAGCCAATAAATGGCAACGTATCAAGCAGCCAATAGCAGACACCTAGCCGCGCAGGCGCCCAGTAAAGACTGCAGAGACAATGCAGAGTACGGGCGCCTGCGCAGCAGGGCAGATAGGGAACTTAGAATAATGCCGAGTGACAGATCGGCGCAGGCGCCGTAGAAGTCACTTCGGACATAGTGCAGAGGCCAATGGACCCGACAATGGAACAAGTCAGCGCGGCATCTGAGCCTGCGCAATAGGGCAATCAGACAACTTAGGCAACACTAGGTGGAATCAGGGAGACAAAAAAGGAACGGTGAAAGCATAGTGAATCTAGACTCAGTGCAGGGAATAGTACACATGTCCCATCATTATAAAACAGTAAGACTGCAGTCAATACTGCAGGAACATCCCAGAGCCAGAAAATGTGCCCAACGCCTCAGGGACATATCAAATTCCACAAGTACCATCAGTGTCCCCTTAAGCTTGGCTCTAAGACCGATATTACCTACCACTGCGGCAAAGACATAAACGCATGTATATATCGCCAGCTGTGGATACAGCCACACACAAAAACCCAAAAGTAATAATAATAAAACAAAAAATATATATTAACAGACCTCAAATAATAATGATGGAGGCCGCCACACTAAAAGATGAATATATGGTCAGATGTTAAATTAGTAGATGAAATAAGTGGTGTATCAATGTAAAACTGCTCCGTTGGGAGAGGACATGACATGGTAAGTGTAAATAGAGACGATCGGACAGGCCAAGGAGCGACATATGAAAAATAAAAATAAAAATAAATATGAAGAGTAAAAAATAATAAGAAAATTATAAATGTCCACAAAATACGGGAAGAGCGGGGGCAGAAAACCAAATCACAAGAACGCACTGTACGTGAATCCCTCATTAAGCCCCTGAGGGGTCATAGAGCCAAGACGGTGGATCCATCGTGCTTCCTCCTGTAGAAGTTTACAGTCCAAGTTACCAGCCCTAGGTCCCAACTTTAGCTGTACAATACCCCAAAATTGAAGCAATTTGGGATTGTCGGGATGAAACCTATGCATGTGTCTGGAGAGAGTGGTATCTTCCTTGAGGTTGATGGTACTAAGATGTCTAGACACTCTCCTCCTCAATTCCTGCAAAGTCTTGCCCACATATAATTTTGGGCAAGGGCATCTGGAGAGATACACGACCCCGCTACTCTGACAGTTGAGAAATTGTTTTATCTGATAAGACCTCCCGTCCAAAGGGTTAGTAAAACTCTTAACCCTGGGCATCAGGGGGCAGAAGGAACACCTCCCACAGGGGTGAAATCCCGTGACGGGTGACTTCAGCCAGGTGGATGAAGTTTTGGAAGGCGTCGTTGAATAATGGCTGTGCACCAAAAGGTCACGTAGATTTTTCCCCCTGCGGTAGGTGATGGCGGGGTTGGCAGGAATGACATATTTTAGATCAGGGTCAGCAGTAAGGATGGACCAGTGTTTTTTCAAAACACTAACCACCTGTGAAGAACATACATCGAAGGTGCCAATGCAACGAATAGCACTGGACGATGTTGGCACGGCAGACTCAATACCACGGTCAGAGAGTAGATCAGATCTATGGGACGCCCTAGCCCTGGCATAGGCCCTATGTAGCCATTTTTTGGGGTACCCCCGTGCCCGAAATTTTAGATAGAGTCCATCGCATTCTCTCTGAAAGGATGACTCGTCAGAGCAATTACGTTTGGCTCGCAAATATGGTCCGATGGGTATCCCTCGTTTAAGGGCAGGGGGATGATAGCTATCCCAATGCAGAAAGCTATTGGTGGCTGTGGCTTTACGGAATATGTCAGTTTGGACACCCCCACCAGGGTCCAGAGAGATCTTGAGGTCAAGAAAATCGATAACTCGGTCATTAATTTCATAAGTAAATTTCATACCAATGGTGTTGTTGTTGAGCATAGACATGAAGTCAATAAATGTGTTGGCATCCCCATCCCACAGGATGAGAATGTCATCAATATATCTTCCCCAAAAGGAGATATGTGACGTGAAAAAGAGAAGGTCCTCAGAGAAGACAATGGTGTCTTCCCACCACCCAAGAAAAAGATTCGCGTAGGTAGGTGCACAAACAGTGCCCATGGCTGTGCCTTTTATCTGATGATAATATTTGGCATCAAAAGTGAAAAAATTATGAGTGAGTAGAAACCGTAATAGTGACAGAACAAAATTATTATGCCGTTGAAATTGGGTGCCTTTTGTGTTTAGAAAATATTTGACTGCTGTGAGACCTAAATCGTGTTGGATATTAGTGTAGAGTGACTCCACGTCTATGCTCGCCAACATAGTGGTAGAAGTGACATTGATCTCCTGGATCCTGGTGACGGTGTCCTTAGTATCCCTAAGGTGGGACGACAAAGCAGAGACAAAGGGGGACAAGATCTGATCAACGTAAAGGCTTATCCCCTGTGTGAGGTTGTCGTTTCCCGACACTATGGGTCTGCCAGGGATAGGGCGTTTATTCTTATGAACCTTTGGTAGTGCATAAAAAGTGGGTA
Organism: Rhinoderma darwinii; assembly: GCF_050947455.1. NCBI lineage: Eukaryota > Metazoa > Chordata > Amphibia > Anura > Rhinodermatidae > Rhinoderma > Rhinoderma darwinii. Next base: position 222,778,845 of record NC_134688.1, read on the forward strand.
GAGTAGGAGTGGGATTATATAGACGTTTAAATGAGCCAAACGTAATTGCTCTGACGAGTCATCCTTTCAGAGAGAATGCGATGGACTCTATCTAAAATTTCGGGCACGGGGGTACCCCAAAAAATGGCTACATAGGGCCTATGCCAGGGCTAGGGCGTCCCATAGATCTGATCTACTCTCTGACCGTGGTATTGAGTCTGCCGTGCCAACATCGTCCAGTGCTATTCGTTGCATTGGCACCTTCGATGTATGTTCTTCACAGGTGGTTAGTGTTTTGAAAAAACACTGGTCCATCCTTACTGCTGACCCTGATCTAAAATATGTCATTCCTGCCAACCCCGCCATCACCTACCGCAGGGGGAAAAATCTACGTGACCTTTTGGTGCACAGCCATTATTCAACGACGCCTTCCAAAACTTCATCCACCTGGCTGAAGTCACCCGTCACGGGATTTCACCCCTGTGGGAGGTGTTCCTTCTGCCCCCTGATGCCCAGGGTTAAGAGTTTTACTAACCCTTTGGACGGGAGGTCTTATCAGATAAAACAATTTCTCAACTGTCAGAGTAGCGGGGTCGTGTATCTGGCCAGATGCCCTTGCCCAAAATTATATGTGGGCAAGACTTTGCAGGAATTGAGGAGGAGAGTGTCTAGACATCTTAGTACCATCAACCTCAAGGAAGATACCACTCTCTCCAGACACATGCATAGGTTTCATCCCAACAATCCCAAATTGCTTCAATTTTGGGGTATTGTACAGCTAAAGTTGGGACCTAGGGCTGGTAACTTGGACTGTAAACTTCTACAGGAGGAAGCACGATGGATCCACCGTCTTGGCTCTATGACCCCTCAGGGGCTTAATGAGGAATTCACGTACAGTGCGTTCTTGTGATTTGATTTGGTTTTCTGCCCCCGCTCTTCCCGTATTTTGTGGACATTTATAATTTTCTTATTATTTTTTACTCTTCATATTTATTTTTATTTTTATTTTTCATATGTCGCTCCTTGGCCTGTCCGATCGTCTCTATTTACACTTACCATGTCATGTCCTCTCCCAACGGAGCGGTTTTACATTGATACACCACTTATTTCATCTACTAATTTAACATCTGACCATATATTCATCTTTTAGTGTGGCGGCCTCAATCATTATTATTTGATGTCTGTTAATATATATTTTTTGTTTTATTATTATTACTTTTGGGTTTTTGTGTGTGGCTGTATCCACAGCTGGCGATATATACATGCGTTTATGTCTTTGCCGCAGTGGTAGGTAATATCGGTCTTAGAGCCAAGCTTAAGGGGACACTGATGGTACTTGTGGAATTTGATATGTCCCTGAGGCGTTGGGCACATTTTCTGGCTCTGGGATGTTCCTGCAGTATTGACTGCAGTCTTACTGTTTTATAATGATGGGACATGTGTACTATTCCCTGCACTGAGTCTAGATTCACTATGCTTTCACCGTTCCTTTTTTGTCTCCCTGATTCCACCTAGTGTTGCCTAAGTTGTCTGATTGCCCTATTGCGCAGGCTCAGATGCCGCGCTGACTTGTTCCATTGTCGGGTCCATTGGCCTCTGCACTATGTCCGAAGTGACTTCTACGGCGCCTGCGCCGATCTGTCACTCGGCATTATTCTAAGTTCCCTATCTGCCCTGCTGCGCAGGCGCCCGTACTCTGCATTGTCTCTGCAGTCTTTACTGGGCGCCTGCGCGGCTAGGTGTCTGCTATTGGCTGCTTGATACATTGCCATTTATTGGCTATATCTTTCTGTCTGACGCTTGCTGTGTTTTGCTCCGCTCTATTGGCGGTTTGGCCTCACGCCCACCTCCTATGTACGTCACTTTACACCTCCTTAAGAGGAGTAGTTTTTCGTCGCGCCGCCATTAGCCCCGTGTACCCCTGAGGACGCTACTAGGTAGCGAAACATGTCGGGGGGGGGGCTCTAATTGTTGGTTTTAATTCCTGCCTTAGCCGATCACACTGCTCTGAGTATCCGAGCATTGCCTGGGACCATATAGCATTGCTTCGTGACTGTCCTGCTGTTGTCAGTCAGCATTTACCTTTGGCTGTTTGCACACCACGCTGGGCTCTGCCAGCTGTTTGCATTCACTTCACATCGGCAATTGGCAGTGATAATTTTAAACTGTATATGTGGTCTGTTCCTTGCTATACGTAGCCTAATAAAAATGTAAAAGTGTTAACAAATTTATTTTCTATTCATAAATTGGGTAGTCAGGAAAAGGGTTCTGTTTGCCTGCAGGCATTCCTTCTTTTGACTAATGGTCAAACTGAGCTCTTTAATCAAACCTTGGAACATTATCTGAGGTGTTATGTTGCGGATAATCAGGCTGAATTATCCTCCGTCTTTTAAAATCCATGACGTTCTTCGCAAATCTCTCGTTAAAAAGTTTTTTTCACCATCTAATCCACTCAAGAGGTTCAGATGATTGTGGATTCCAGAAGGCTCAGGGGTACTCTCCAGTACTTGGTACACTGGAAGGGGTATGGGGGCCAGAAGAATGAACTTGGGTTCCTGCCTACTCAGTACATGCTAACCGTTTAGTTAAATTCTTTCATTTGAAGTTTCCTTTGAAACCTAGACCAAGGTTTAGGGGTCCGGTGGCCTCTCGTTGAAAGGGGGGTACTGTTAGGAAATGTTCCTCCCATTAAGATTACCATGACTACTAGTCTAGCTTCTGGGCAGTTTTGGTTTCAGTTTTTTAGCCTATTCCACTTCTCTGTCTTTCTTCCTACCAGATTGAAGGGTGGAGTATTTAAATCTGGGTTGGTTCTGTTTTCTTTGCTTGTGATTTTCCTTGTCTCCATGTGTTTGATCAAGCTACTGACTATACCCTGTACCTTTTGACTATTTGCACTTTTTGGAACTGGACCTCGGCTTGTCTCTGTATTACTCTTTGCTTACTGATTTGGACTTTATGCTCCTGGCTGGTTTTGAACTCTGCTATCCCTGATATCCACTAGCTTTGTGGTTTGGACTTTCTAATTACCCTCGTGCTGTATTGTTATCTGCTCTGGTATTGCCTGCATTGCGCCTCTTATCCAACACCGAATTCTGTAAAAAGAACCTGGGTTCCATGCTGCAAAGTCCAACCTGCCTAGCTGTGGGCTCTGTAGAAAACCATAGTGTAGCCTTATATTCTGTTGATCAGAGTTGTGACGGATTTGTGGTTGCGGATTTATTTGCACGCTCATTCCGGACAGTCTTCAGCAGCCTTTGGGGAATCGCTCACCTAGCAATTCCATAAACTTCCACCCTGGGAATTGCTCAACTGGTGATTACATAACACATATCATGAGTTTCACATAGGCAGAGTCTACAAACTTTCAGTTTAATCCCTTTTCTCTCACTCGTGTTAATGAAAATGTTTATATAGAGCCTACAAACAAGGAATAGGACAATAGTCTGGTGCAAGGTGAGGAAGATGCCACTTTCCACTAATAAGTTATTTTACAAAGTTTAAGGGCGGATTCAGACGAGCGTGTGCGTTTTGCGCATGCAAAAACCGCGGCGTTTTGCGTGTGCAAAAGGCACTTGACAGCTCCGTGTGTCCTGTTCATATGGATGCGCGGCTGCGTGCTTTTCGCGCAGCCGGCATCTTTATAACACTCTGTTTGGATGTTTGTAAACAGAAAAGCACGTGGTGCTTTTCTGTTTACATTCATTATTTTACTGTTATTGCGCGAATAACGCTTGTCCCACGGAAGTGCTTCCGTGGGGCATGCGTGATTTTCACGCACCCATTGACTTCAATGGGTGCGTGATGCGCGAAAAACGCCTAAATATAGAACATGTCGTGCGTTTTACGCAGCGGACTAACGCTGCGCCAAAAACACGGACTGTCTGCACTGCCCCATAGACTTGTATTGGTCCACGCGAGCCGCGTGAAAATGACCCGGGCTGCACGGACCCAAAACACGTTCGTCTGAATCCGGCCTTATACATTCACATTTACTACTGTAAAAAGAAATGTAAGGTCTGGTATTCTTAAAGGAGGGCAGTTACTTATTCACATGTAAAATATTAATTATGGGTAATTTTGTTCCTGAAACAAATAAAGTAATCATTAAAAAAAAAAGTTAGGCATTGTATCTGTAAAAAGCAAATGCCACATACCATAAATCATAGTAGACAACTTGAAAAGGGCAACATCCCTCAAATTTAAACATGTTGCACATTCCACTGTATCTTGTGGTATTGATGCCCCAGAGGAAGCCGGAAGGGCGATACCCAGGGTTGGGCTAGAGAATTTTGGCGTGCTGCATGATGTTGATCGTGATATGTTTATTCATCCTGCAAGTATGGAATAAAAAGCGTGAAGTGATACAAAATGTGTTGCACTATTTGTTCCTTTGCTCTCTTGGAGATATAGGTTGATGGAGAATCTGGATCAAGAGACTTCCATATCGCTCGTGGAACTATAAGGTGAACAACACCTGAGAGCACACTAGGAGGACTTGGAACTATATTTTTGCATACAGGCTGGGGGAAGTGTACCGAAAATACCATTGGACTGTTGGACTGCCTTTCTAAATGACAATCTGAGCGGTAAAAACCTATACATTTGTTTGCACCTTGAGGTATTAGTTGATGATCTTATTTAATATGCATTCAGAATTATATTATCTCTTTCCGTAATAGTCATGAAGCAGAATGAATTAAAATTTCTCACATTGCACTTGTTGTCTATAGTAGATTTATAAGCAGCAAAGCCGTAGGGAAATTGAAAAATAAATATGTGAACGAAAAACAAACTGACAGCAAGGAAAGTAATAGATTGGCTAATAAAACGAAAATTTTATGAAAAATCTTTTGTTGGACCCTTGTGGAAAAAAACACCCTAATCCATGATTAATAAACAAGTGTCCCATAAAGTGTAATATATCTAATATTCAGGTTAAAAGATTGATTGCAAGTCAGAAATATTTCATTTAACCACTTATATGGGAATAAACAGTCCCAGTCTCAGTAAATCAGGTCAGGCGTCTGCTTTTAGAAATATCCCTTTTATTGTGCAGTAACGTGAAATATATCTACTGAGTCTGCTTAACATACTGTAGTCAGATTCACAGGGAAGAAACATACAGAAAAATAAAATACTGTGTTGTTATACCGGTTCACTGCAAGATTATTTTTTTTATTTAGTAAAAATTTGCTATTTGTTTTATAGTCATTACTACATTTGGCACAGAATATATAAAGACAGCCTATTTAGGTCGGGTTCCCACGTACCATAAATGCTGTGGAATTTCCGCAACGGAAGTCTGTGATGAAACTCTCCAGCATTTACAGTAGCAGCAAAGTGGATGAGAGTTTGAAAATATCATGCCCACACTGCAGAATAAAAACGCAGCGTAAAACACACCATAAATTGACCTGCGGTGCGTAATTTAATTCTGCGCAGCATGTCAATTTATGCTGCGTTTTTGTTGCTTTTCTGTTGTGGGTTTTCCCCATTGAATTCAATGGGGATGCAAAACCCGCAACAAATGATTACAATTATACTTATCCAGAGTTCTGCTTCTTCCTCTAGTCCGGGCTCCTGGGATGAAATTTCATCCCATGTGATTGCTGCAGCCAATCACAGGCTGCAACAGTCACATGAGCTGCAGCGCCATCCAGGGAGGCCGGACCGGACAGCAAAGGAGAAACACACCACCATGACAACGGCCAGGGTAAGTCTGAACTTACTTTCCGCTGCGAAAATTCCGGCCAAAAAACTGCACCATAATGTGGTGCGTTTTTTTGGACGAAATGTGCTGCAGGGTCCAGGTCAGATACGCTGCGTAGATTTTCGCAATGTATATGACACGTGGAAACCCAATGAATATCACAGCCTTTCAGAACTGGGGTCCTTGGTTTGAATACACATGGAACAGTCTTTGTATATACAGTATATGTTGTAGCAGTGCAGCTACTAAGAAAACTTGGAAAGGGCTGGGCTGCTAAAGTGGAAAGAGAAAAAAAAGTTTCCACTCCATCTTTTAGGGTAGTCCAGGGTTTGGACTGTCTAATAAAGCTCGTTAGGGGCCAGCTGAAAAGTCTCCTTAAGAAACCTGTGACCGCTCACAGAGGGCTCCCAGCCTGGAGAAGATAGGCATTGCCAGCCTGTGGGAGGCAATTATTCTGGTAAGAATAATTGTTTGTTTCGAGTTGCTGGCCTGTAGGCTTTTCACCCTGATAGCTAGGGAAGTTATGTGTTTAGTTAAAGGCTGGACAGCCTTTTATGTATTTTACATTGTGTTGAATAACTGGTTCCCCATGTAAGAAGATGGTCGCGGCCAGTTGTAAAACGAATCGTCTATGTTGGAGCTTGAATTTTCTAGTATGCCAACCATCTTACCACCGTCTTATTCCGATCTGGTGTGCTAACTTGCCCCTAAGTTGCATATATATATATATATATATATATATATATATATATATATATATATAAAATATACTCTCCTCTATAAAATGATCAGTGGTGTAATCTTACCTATCTTTCTAGTTCTAGCAGCACAATAGACTTTTCGTTAGGTGACACCAATCCCACCCTCTAGTGTTAGTGGAATGACCTCTGCTGACATTCCGCTTACACATCACCACTTAAAAGAGTGACAAACTATTGTGTATGCTTTAGTAGCAAGTAGGAAAAATGTAAGAATTCCAAATACATTTCTTTAGTGACCTCAATCAAAATGGAAAAATGCAGTAAAAGAAAATTTTTTTTCATAAAAATCTATTTTTTTAAAAAAGTGAGTTATTTTCTACGATTCCCTTTAAGTGAGAGATCACTAACTTGGCATCAGATGTACCTTCAGTGTATGTTAATCACCTCACCTCGTTGCAGCAGTGTATCCCCACTGCTGGCCACGGTTCTCCTGGCTTCAGCTGCGGCCACGGGAGCTTGCCTTAACAAGGCAGTCTGATGCTGCCCTCCTCACTAATGGATTGTCCTCCTGCTTGTGGCCTTCCCTCCCTGCTTCTAGCCGCTGCAAGCACCAGGTTGCCATGGCAACCAATATCTGCCAATGACATCAGGCCTGGCAACCTATTTAAAGAGGAATTCAGCATGACATCCTTCTGTCCTGACTATGATTTTGCCTTCTTTCTGGATTACGCTCTCTCGCTTCTTTGGATTTATCACCTGGTTCCTAGGCTGCTGCTATATTTTATAGAAATAAAAGCCTCCACACAATCCTCGTTAACCATTTTATTGAAAATAAAAATGCCGTCATCCAAGTAGTCCTCGAATCCGACACATTTGTAACACTTATAACTAAAAAAGCAAAATGATTATTATACTTACCTTCCTGGGTCTGTGTCTGTAAACTATAGAGTGACAGCTCTAAGCTGTCATTGGTTATTTTACATCACATGGTCCCATGTTACCTCCATTCATTGGCCTACTTTTAAAAGTAGGACGATCTACTGAGTTAACCGGCAGGGCGTTTTTTGCTCCAGTCGGGAAGGGTGTTTTTTTTTTCTAAAATATAATGAACTGTGACCTGATCAATAATAGGGAGAATGGGTCCCAGTGTTCATGTGGCAGTCAGGGGAGGAAATGTTAATGGGGTAGCACTGATCATTTATTTCTATGGTATGTCCACACGTTGCGTAGACCCTGCGGATTTTATGCAACTAATTTCATTGCGAAAAATCTGCAGCGTAATACAGTAGTAGTAGAGTGGATGATATTTGAACAAATCTCATCCACACTCTGCTTAAATAACCCACCAAAAAAAGTTTATAAATTGACCTGCGGTGTGTTTTTTTAATCCGCAGCATGTCAATTTATGTTGTGGAATCGCTGATTTTCTGTTACAGGTTTTCTCTATAGAATTCATTGGGAGGTAAAACACGCAACAATTAGCACATGTTGCAATTTTTGCAACGGAAAAGCTGCGTTATCGGGAGCGTCAGCCCTAAAATTGCCTACGGCAGCACAAACCCTAAATGTGGCCCTTCCCGTTGCCTGACTACATCTTTGTCTACCTCCTTGCCTTATCCTGACAGCTCTCCTAGTGAAGACACTTTGCTCCATTCTTGACTGCTACCGTCATGCAGCTGCCTCCAATCGGTAACTACTTTGATGACTGTGACTTGGTAATTCGACCGGTAATGTCCATACCTCCTTGCGGGGGTTAACGGTGAAGAACGAGTAGATTGCTTAGATTCTGCACAACAGATTAGCCAGTTTCAAACTGATTGTGGCTAAAAGTATTCACTTCTCTGGTGGGACTACTGTGTTTAACTGTTTACATAAACTATGGCCTATCCATACAGCTTCTCTGTATGGGACAGATAGATAGATAGATAGATAGATAGATAGATAGATAGATAGATAGATAGATAGATAGATAGATAGATAGATTAGATAGATAGATAGATTAGATAGATACACAGATCAGCTACAACATTAAAACCACCTGCCTAAAATTATTTAGGTTCCCCTTTAAGCAGCCACAACAGCTCTGACCGGTCGAGGCATGGACTCCACAAGACCTCTGAAGGTGTGCTGTTGTATCTGGCATCAAGACATTAGCAGCAGATCCTTTAAGTTCTGTAAATTGTGAGGTGGGGCCAGCACATCCTACAGATTGATCAGATTGAGATCTGAGGAATTTGGAGGCCTGGTCACCACCTTGAACTCTTTTTCAGGTTCCTCAAACCAGGGGCAGACACTGACAGCAGAGGGCCCATGTGCAAGAAGAGTAAATGGACCCCTTGCTCTCTAAGGCCTTATTAACATGGGTCAGTATTTTAAATCCATATTTATAAGCCAAAACAAGGACTGGGTCCAAAACATGGGAGAGGATCAAATCTTTCCATTAACATTATTCTGTTTCTGTTCCACTCCTGGTTTTGGTATACATACTGGTGTAAAATACTGATCCCCACTACTGGCTACGGTTCTCCTGGCTTCAGCCGCAGCCAATATACACCAATGTTAGTGAGGCCATATAGCGCTTCATAGAGCTTCCTCCTTATGTTTCTCTAACAATCCACCAGTAATTACATGCTAGCTGCTTATACGACGGCCCTCTTACCTACTGGGCCCATGTACTGCTGCACAGGCTGCACCAATAGTATATTCGTTCCTGCTTCAAATTTAACCTGAAATTCTTTTGCAGTGTGGCCGGGCACCTTATTCTGCTGAAGCGACTCACACGCAGCCACATGATGTAAAACAAAACGTGATTCCCCAGACCAGGCTAGCTTCTTCTATTGCTCCTTGGTCCAGTTCTGATGCTCACGTGCCTGGTGCAAGTGTTAATGATGGTGGACAGGGGTTAGTACGGGCACTGTGACCGGTCTCCAGCTATGCAGCCCCCCATACACAGCAAGTTTTGGAGATGCTCTGACCCATTTGTCTAGCCATCACAATTTGGCCCTTGTCAAAGTTGCTCAGATCCTTATTTTTGCCCATTTTTCCTGCTTCCAACACATTAACATAAAGATCTAACTGTTTACTTGCTACCTAATATATCCCACCCCCTGACAGTTGCCCTTTTCACAAGATAATCAATATTATTCACTTAACCTGCCAGTGGTTTTAATGTTATAGCGTAACGATGTAGGCAGATATTAGATAAATAGATAGAGCATCTGTAGGGTATTGTGTGGACTGTTATTTTTGTATTTTGTTTTGTGGTTGTACCACAATAATTTGTTATGGGGCTGTGGTTCAGGGGGGGCCCGAGGACTATGATCCCACACCACATCAATTGTATGCAATATCCAACCCTGTTATGCCACCCGGCCCTGTGTATGTTGAGTTCTGCTGCCTGTGTTTCTCTGTTTTTCTCTGTTCAGCCACTATCATAGACACAGCCAGACAGCCTTTTCGTCATGGATGCAGCCATAAATGTCACGAGATTGATTTATTTGACCAATAAGCAGAGAGGCTTTGCTTATTGGCCAGCTGAGTTTTGTAAAATTTTTGGCCCATCGCATTGGTGCTGTGGTTCTGCCTCTTTCTTATAGCGCTGGCCCTCTCAACTCCAGGAGTCAGGAAAGGAATGCCCACAGGAGCTGCTTTAGGCTGAGGATAACACAGTGAGGCACTGTATAGTCACTTACTGTGTTGCTGATGTTTTGTTTTTCTTTTTTAATGTGGGGGTTAAAGGGGCAGGATTCCTGGAGCTGCATTAAAGGAGGGAACTGGAAATAATGACGGCTAATTATGGCTAACACTATTAGGGTATGGGGAAACTGCATGGCACTAGTAATGTGGCTGGCACAATGAGGGGCAAATTATACAATAAATGGTGCATTAGTGGTTGACATTGTTAGGGCCTGGGAAAACGATAGAAAAGTAAATAAATAAAAAGATAAATGGGTTGATAAATAAATAGGTAGATAAATAACAAAATACATATTTGGTGCCTAGGGAACACTGTAAATATCTCTAATAAAATGCAGGAAATAATCCTATTCACAAAGTAAAGCAGACATATTAGAGAGACATTTAGGAGCCATTTGTTGCTTTAGAGCACACACGCTTAATTCCTATCCTAATACTAAGACAATCATTTCAGCAATCCACATGAATGATATAGCATTCAGACTATTCCTATCTGACAATTAAGGAAATGTTTGACAGGAATTGTCGGCAGCACCTCCTGACTGACATTTCAAGGGCATAATCTTGTGTATTCATTCTTCCAGAGAATGCTCCAGACACTGTGTATTTAGATAAGTTGACGGATGCGTTTATTAAGAACATGCTTTGGGCCATATTACCTTGCCTTTATTTTCCTCATCAATCCCATCCTGCTGCAGCTGGAAGAATTCCCCACGGTAAACACCGTCTGCATTATCGCTATATTTTATAATGGCTTTGCCGTGGGTGCACTTTAAGAATACTAATGTACTTCAGTGGGAAGTGTTCTTTGTTTTAAACAGCTACTCAGTATATTTCTGTACATTGTCAGTAATACACTATGTATGAAAAGACGGAATGGCGTCATATTGCTAGTTGTTTTTTTTTTTGTTCTTATATATATAAATATATATATATATACACACACCCGTTTCTCTTAGTTTATCAACTAAAGTTAACTAAATACGGCTCTATTTAAGGGCCTGTTCACATCAGTGTTGTCTTTCCATTGAGGGGGTTCCGTCTGAGCTTTCCATCGGGGGAACCCCTCAGTGGAAAAGGCAAACGGAAACCATAGCTTCCATTTGCATCACCATTTCTGTCAATGGTGACGGACACTGTGCTAATGGTTTCCGTTTGTCACTGTTGTGAAAGGGTTCCGCTTTTTGACCGAATCAATAACGCAGTCGACTGCGCTATTGATTCCGACAAAACAACAGAACCCTTTCACAACGATGACAAACGGAAGCCATTAGCAAAGTACCATTCAGATCAGCGGTGATGCAAACGGAAGCTATGGTTTCCGTTTCCCATTCTGTTGAGGGGTACCCCCGACGAAAAGCTCAGACAGAATCCCTCAACGGAAAGACAACGCTGATGTTCACATGCCCTAAGAACTATATTCCCTTGATTATTCTGCTAAACTAAAGGAAAGTCCCTGCATTTTTAAAGGTTTCCAACATATATATTTACATATAATACTGTATGTGTTTTCGGAGAGCTCTAAATAAAGATGTCATTACTTTCAACACTGGTTTTCACTGTCAAGTGAATGCGACTGAGCTGCAATCCCAGGCCACAGCCGCCATGGAAGTGTATGGCGCTGTGCCTGGTAAACTTCGAAGAGTCCCCCTCAATCAGTCGATCGGTGGGGTTGTCAGGAGTTCGACCTCCACAGATCTGATATTGATGACCTGTTCTAAGGATAGGTAATTAATATAAAAGTCCCAAAGAATCCCTTTAGGCCAAATGCATATGATGCGTATTACGTGTGGATTTGCTGCGTATATTTTCGGGCGGCAAATCCCAAGCATAATACAGTACAGCAAAGTAAATGAGTTTTCAAGAATTCTCATCTATACGCGGAATTATCTGTGGTTTTGATGCTGGATTTTTTGCACCAAATTCGGCAACGTGTGCATATAGCCTAAATGAACAAGATATATATATATTTTTTCATTACTGCTTTCCAAGAGTCATAAGGTTTTTATTTTTCTGCCACTGTACTGTAGCTGTATAAGTACGTATTTTTTGAAGGCCGATTTTTTTAAAATAATTTATTATTCTTATTATTCTTATATTTTTATTATAAACTTTATTGATCTGTATATACTTTAAGTCTTTAGTTCCATTATGGCACATCACTATGCTATTGATTGATCACTTTTATAATACTTATGTATTGCAGTATATTAAGCCTGTCAGTGTTTGTAGACCTGGGGGACCCACGACGCATATATGAATTCCTTGGGGGTGTAGTTTCCAAAATGGTGTCTTTTTGTGGTTTTTCCTTTTTTTTTCCACACCACAAGAACTCTTCTTCAAACCTGATATGGTGCCTGAAATATATTAGAATAAAAAGAAGGCCCCAAAATCTACAAGGTGCTCCATTTCTGAGGCCTGTGTTGCATTCAAGTAGCACACTAGCGCCACATATGGGATATTTCTAAAAACGTCAGAAACAGGGTAATGCGTTTATCTGTTAAAACTTGCTGTGTCACAAAAAAAAAGGATTACAATTTAATATCTGGGGAAAAAATATTAATTTTGAAATTTCACCTTTACTTTGCTTTCATTCCTGTAAAGAGCCTAAAAGGGTTAAGAAACTTTCTAAATGCTGTTTTAAATACTTTGAGGGATGCAGTTTTTAAAATTGGGTGATTTATGGGGGTTTCTAATATATAGGCTCTTCAAAGCCACTTCAGAACTGAACTGGTCCCTAAAAAAAATAGGCTTTTGAAATTTTCTTAAATGTGAGAAATTGTCTGATATTACAGGAATTACAGTTGCTCCTTCCCCATCGCTAGCACTGCTCTTTCTAAACATTGAAGACATTCCGAGAGATTTCAGAGTAATTGCAGCGCATATATTTATTGCGACCAAATTAGTAATAACCCGGTGTTGGAAGAGTCAGACAATCCCCCCACTAACGGAAATTATTGCCCATGTCAGCAGTACATGCTCGCACGAGAAAATAATGGCACATAGGGGTCATTCTATCCCTAAATATGAGAAAGATTGGGGTCCATGGTTGGGTAGCGTTCACTACTTTGCTAACTAGAGGAAAAACCGTAGTGGTATCTCCTAGAGCCCGAGGCACCTTCACTTGCTAGGACATTGAATGAGAGATCTTGTATTAATTCATGTATATTGTATTACTTCTTTTGTATTGTATTACTTCTTTTGTATTATATCTGTATGACAATACTGGTATTTCTCACTGATGGCATTGGAATGCAAAATGTCTGTTATTATGTATGTTGGAAAAATGTTCAATAAAAATGTATTGAGTAAAAAAAAAAAAATGTGAAAAATTGCTGCTAAACTTATAAGCCTTGTAATGTCTTAGAAAAATAATAGGAAGTTTAAAAAACGATACCAACATAAAGAAGACATATGGAAAATGTTAACTAGTAACTATTATGTGTAGTATAACTATATGTCCTACAAGCAGATACATTTAATTTTAGAAAAATGCACATTTTTCCAAATTTTCTCCAAATAGTTTTTCTCACAAATAAACACTGAATGTACAGACTAAATTTTACCACTGACATAAAGTACAATGAGTCACGAGAAAACACTCTCAGAATCACTTGGATAAGTAAAAGATATCCAAAGTTATTACCATACAAAGTGGCAAATATCAGATTGGAAAATTGAGGCTCTGTCAGGAAGGTCCAAACTGGCCGCAGCGGGACGGATGATGTGTTTTATATATTTGCAGTAAAATTCCCTTAATGCTCTATCAAGGGGACATATACGTTACCTTTGTGCTGGATTATGAGACAGTCATATAAAAGTATATAAAATTCACTTGTAAGTTTATAGAACCTTCATACAGAAAGCCGCAAAAATCATCACGATAATAGAAATTTGGATGTGAGTATATTAATACTTAAAAACAGACTCTGTAAAAGATGATTCCATTTATAAAATCCCCTTATTCACACATTACTTTCAAACATTTCTTGGTTTTGTGGAGGTGCCTTTTGTGTTATACATGCTAATACTAGTTGCTTGTGTGATATTGGTGGTCATGGTGACAGATGATCCATTTACCGATTACCCCATAAGACACAGCGGGAAGAAATAGTGTAAAACTTTCCACACAGACTCTGCTATATCTAGTGAATGGAGCGGTGAGGAAGACAAATGTGACTGACATAAATTACATGTACCTGTATGTACAATAGAATTAGTTGCCAGGAAAGATTTTTCCTTATTGCATATAAAATTCAGAACATAGCAGATCTAAAGGCCGGAGATATGGTTCATATTACTGTATCAATATTAATGTAAAAACAACGTCAAACAGACTAGATGTCTGAAAAGTGAAATAAATCCCTTTTTAGGATCTGGTATAAACATTTCACTTTGTGTATAAAAGTTTAAGAAACAAGAAACAGGGATTATGGATGGAATTGTTTTCCTGCACTTTAGTTAGTAATGGTTGGATCCTATCTAACAATATTTAAAGTGAATGTGTACCCTTGTACACCATGTTTTTCTGTACTATAAATAGATCCATAGTTTTTCCTACTGATTACTCTACCTTTATAAGTGTTGGAGCTCTGTTTTTCTGATACAGCTTTCTGCAGTCATAATAAGATTCTGGTTGCCTGCAGGCACCACTGGGGGGCACTTAGGAGCTTACGGCACACTGCTTATACGACAAACTCAATAATAAAATAGTATACAGTATGCTCATAAGCTCCCTCTAGTGGTGGCTGCAGTAAACCAGAATAGTATCAGCACATAATATGGTCCATAAAATCAACAATGTGTGAAAAGGTTAACATATAATTTAAATATAGATTTCTATAGGTTTTGTGATATTACAGTAGAATTATCCACATTACCTGTATAGCTACATCCATCTTACAGAACACTAACACAGATATTCAATCTATCAATAAGTCACACTGACAGAATGTAATTGTTAATAATTACCATCACCAAATAATTCCTTACAGAACCACAGTAATTAAAAAAAAAAAAAACACCAACATTTTGGATAAACTGGAGATGAATGAAACCTAAATTATTATAGTCCTATTAATTCTAATAGAAGGACATAAAAGAACATCTAGTATATGGCTTAATGATATTTTCATTACCTGGAAAGCCGTCTTCAGTAATTAGTTACTTTCTTTTAGGGAATGACTTTCTATAACCTACTTACTAATGTTAGGCATTATTAGCCAGAAAAATAGAGTAGAGAAATAGAGAAAATAAGACTCAGGATAAAAACATGACATGTAAAGTCTTACCCACAGAAGGTCTTGATGTTATTCAATTAAAACAATTTATTTCTATTTCAGCATTGATATTACATTTTATTAAGATTTACAGAAGTACAACTAATCTAGATTATTAAAACCAAGCCCCATCTCTTCCTATTCTGGTTGTATCAGTGTAAAATGTAAATATATTAAAATTTCCTTTAGACATGTATTGCCTGCAGTGCCGTTTTGCTGAATCGGGAATACCAGTTGTACCCCCCCTCTGCCCCATAGTCTATTTAAAAAAAAATATTATTGCATGGTGGAATCTGACTGGAATAACTGGTAGTTTTCTAATGGAATGACGTCATGGCAAGTTACGGCTGTCACGGCTCCATTATGAATGAAAAACATTAAACTAATGTGAACAGAGCCTCAGTGACTGTGCTTGCTAAATCTTTAAATGCATTCCATTAAAAATGGTCAAGACCTGTGGGTATTGATCCATTAGCTAAATCTTGAATGGGTGGTTGTGATGCAAGTGTGCTGCCAATGTACTACAGGGGGCAGATGATGTTGAAAATACAGGACATGAAAATAGGATAAACCACATATAATTGTCACTTGGGGTTTGGAGTGAGATTTATGGGCCCTTTACTAGAATATTAAACATTTGATGTGTCTATGAGATTGTCCTGAACAATTACTTTCTGTAAATCGGTCTACTATATACTGTATTGTGTTCTTGATGATGAACTGACATTTCTTAACGTGTCCTGTACATACATAGACTGTACAGGCAATATCAGGAATTCCCTATGGCTGGTAGCATTATATGGGCACTTTGACTATGGCATTGTTTTGTGATGGGCACATTTATTTTTAATACATTAATATGAAATTTATTATTTTACATTAAGATCGTGTTATATTTATTTTACATATAAAAAGTAACCTCTGCCGGACATAATGCAGCAACTTCCAAGAAAAGCAATGATTGTCCTTGAGATAACTCACAAGGCAGTTGTCAGTATAATCCAGAAGTAAAACTGGCAAGCAGAACCGGCCCTTTCAGACAACTCGCTTTGAATGCAGAATAATAGAGATAAGTAATTGTTTCAGAAAATTAACTTTTATCTAATAAAGAGAAAAGGCAATGAATTAAGAGTATGGAAGAAAAAGACTAGAAAGACCAAAAGAGTATGTGACTTGACATTGTGTTCTATAATTGCATAAATATTATATTAGAAATATTGGAAATATTTGATTTAGCTTTAGGACTTTTTGCTGTAAGGGAAAAAATAAGTTCTGAAAGAAAATGTGAAATGAGAAATTTTAATGTAGCCAATGCATCCGTAGACAGTAGAGCCACAGCTCAAGAGTCCAAAATTGCTACTGAATGTATGTATAAAGTATACTGCGGCATTTGTGGTGTAGTGTGTACGCCATACTTTACACAGGCTCTGCAGTGCTATAAAGGCTTAGTAGACTATTGATTTACCCATACTGACTTCTGATATCTCTAAATGACTGTAATATTGCATGAAGTGATGTCTGTTCCCAGTTCCATTTCGGTCAGTTCGAGTTGTTTAGAGGGCTGCACCCTATTCTTCCCAGCACAGTGCTTACAGGGCAATGAAGCCGCTTACAGTCACAATGCTTTCAGTGAAGTTTATTATATCATTATCATGCTACAAATGCATATTGACACCTATTTGCACTGCAGCATGAGGAAGCTTATGATGATCATGTATTATTAAACGGGATTATAGGATGTATGACAAAAAAATAATACCAATGTTATGTGATCAAATGGAGTTAGTAAAATGGTGCCCATCTGTTTTATCATCTTTAGCACTAAATCTTCATGATAACAGGATCTCCTTCTGAGACACAAAAGAGATGAATTATAAATTCTCTACTAACATCTTGTAAGCCAATGAATCAATACCTACGAGTCTTCACCATTTTTATTTACATATACCAATAATAAAAAAAATCAGCCCAATATACAAAATTGTAAGCACCAGGTGACATCATGAGATAATATACAGGGTGCAGTGTCGTAGCTATAGGGGTTGCAGCGGTCCCAATTGCAACCGGGCCCTGAAGCCAGGGGGCCCGCGGCCCTCTGCACCACATCATTAAAAAGTTACTATAGTAACTGGGGCCGCGGGCCACTGTTACTATAGTAACTGACAGTACTTACCCGTCTGGTTCAGGAGCGCAGTTGAGGTCCTGACGGCACAGCGCTGTGCCCAGCGCACAACATCCCGTCCCTGGATAGAGTCAGGACCTCCGCTGCGGCTGAGGAGGGGGTAAGATTAATATCCCTGTCTGCTGAAACTGATAAGTCGTGTCCGACTCCCAGGACCCCGCCAATCAGCTGTTTTGAAGGGGCCGCAGCGCTCATATGAGAGCTGCTTCCCCTTCATTCTGGTCACTTGCTCACACTGTGAATCTGTGTCGGCGACTCACAGTGTGAGCAAGTGAGGGGAATGAAGGGGAAGCAGCTCTCGTGCGAGCGCTGCGGCCCCTTCAAGCAGCTGATTGGCGGGGGTCCCGGGACTCATCAGCTATTGATGGGCTATCCTGAGGATAGGTCATCAATGTTTAGGGACTGGACAACCCCTTTATGCCTATGATGTAGCAGGCTTAGAGGGCTCAGGAGACAGGATCACAGATTGTGTGATGCTGTCTGCTGGTCCTTGTATCTAAGCCAATCACATGGTAGGCTTAGATACAGGGCCCATGTGTGATCCTATCTGATGGGCCTTGTATATAAGCCTACCATGTTGTAGGCTTATATACAGTGCCCCAGCCGACCGTAATTTTATACTGTATAAGATTACTGTCTGCGGGGGCCCTGTATCTAAGCATCTTACATAACAACATGGTAAGCTTTAATAGAGGGCCCATATGTGATACTGTCTGTTGGACCCTGTATCTAAGTCTACCACATGGTAGGCTTAGATACAAGGCTCCAGCAGACAGTAATCTTGTACTGTATAAGATTACAGTCTTCTGGACACTGTATCTAAGCCTACCTTGCGGTAGGCTTAAATACAGGGTCCAACAGACAGTATCACACATGGGCCCTGTATCTAAGCCTACCACATATCTTACTAATCATTTTTTTTGTGTTTGTGTTTCTTTACAGGTTCGGTCGTTGGACTACGTCGGATTCCAGGACTACTTCGATGACGGCTTTTTTTATTATCAATAAAATGGTTAATAAATGTTGTGTAGGGTTTTTTATTTCAATAAAATATTTTGTCTTTGTGTTTTTTTTAAACTTTATTACTACTGCCTTAGTAACGGCTGCCGGCTGATTGACAGCGTCCATTACTAAGGCGGGGCCCATGAGCCCAATAAGAACTTTTGCATCGGGGCCCATGAGCCTTTAACTATGCCCCTAAAAGGGTGGGTGCTAAAAGGAATTTAAAGCCTGATACTTTCTGGAGCAATGTAATACATTTATTAATGCAAATCTTTTAAACGATCCCAAAAGGTGGCAAAGAGAGAGAGAGGTCAAAAGTAGAATCCTATGGTTTGTATCAGCCATGGTTATACTATTCTGAGAATCTACCATACATATCCCAATATGGCCGTTGTTTTTAGGGTTTGTATATAAGAGATATATCTGTACTGTAAAAAATATAGTATCCATTTACCATATGCTTATATTTTCTTCAATCTACAGTAGGTACTGAAGCATAGACTCAGAAACAAGGTATCACAAATACGAATTATACTTTTATCTAAGTTATGCTATTTACGCCTTTGGTTTGCATTTACATTATGTTTCCTATCGTCATATATTATTCATAAAGTCAAGTAATCAACAAAAATGAAAATTATTTTATTCTATCATATATTCTTGCTTAGACTTCTTAGAAACAAAGGATGGCAGAAGAGAGCTGCCAAACATATTCTCACTATGCATTCTCCTATCTAGACATCACAGTTGTTTGGAAAATTTGATAAAAACCAGACGGCTTAGATGAAGTGCGAGGGGAGACATCTTGTCCTTTACAAATTCTCAAGTAACACTACACAGGACTCCTATCCTTTCAAACCGGGTATATGACTTCCTGTTATAAAGTCTCACAAATTACTAAAATTGCAGATTATTGTTTCCTCAGGCACTAACTGGAACCACGACAATACATTAAGATCATTTTTCCAACAGGATTTTAATCGTCTTAGGATGCTGAAGATTTATTATCATCAGTGAATGGCAATACAATAAAGTCAATCAAGTTCTGTCTTAAGCTGGAGCTATAATCATGGTTATTAAGTAGTTTATGAGTTTGTTAAGATACTATTGGCACCCATTAACCTGTACACCACATTGATTCCTTAGTAAGTTATCATGCTGCAGAATCCATTTACTGACTCCGGGGATAATCTTATTGATCGATGCTTGTAATGTTTCAATAACAATGCACGGAGAGAAGGACCAGTCAAAGCAAAAAGCAGGCAATTGCATTTCAGGGTCGCGTAGTAAAGAACGATTAAGGCTATCTGTCAGAAGTGTTATTTATTCGTTTCCTTTCAACATTGAAAAAGGACTAGTATGGCAGTTTTTGTTTCTGCTGAAATAAAATCCTTAGACGGAAACCCTTGGTTAGTCAGCACACCATAATAACTATTGATTGATAACCTGTCACAATCAATAATAAATGTGCAGATATAAATGTACTTTTGTAATAGGAGCAGAAATTTTACATTGCAACATTGCGTATGAGTATTACATACTCGATATGCTGAACCATTGTATTACCATGAATTTAATAAGATTTGTATGGTGCCACAAAGGTTACCAATGTGCAGAGTCGAACTGGACCACCAGAGTACCGGAGGATCCTGCAGTGGGCCCAGACCCTGTGTTCCATCACAAGATAACCCTATTTGGAGATGACTTTGTAACCAATGATATGCCACTAGCGTCGATTTCTCATAGGTTGATTCACAAGCAACCTATTAGGCCTAACTGATGAAATATGTCCTGTATGTACAATGATAACAATAAAGTTTACAAAGAAATTCAAAGTGAACGTGCACATGCTCTGTACGGATGGAGAGTGAATACTCAGTCCGACAATGCTATAATGGACTAGCATACTGTATCTCAGCTCATAGTTTATGATATCAGTACTATCTTCATGAACTTTGTGTTGTCTTCTCTTGTTCTCTGTGTTGTCTGTGGTTCGTAAAATAAATGGAAAGAACTTCAGTAAGTTAAGCCCCTATTAGACCGGCCGCTGTAATGCGCCAATTTTGGCCGGTGCAGCGAGCGCAATCAACGAGACATCTTTGATCGGCGCTCATCTGCTCCTGTCACAAGGAGCTTCGTATGGGGATGAGCGGTCGTTACTCCGATCGCTCGTCCCCATACGTTATTATCATGTTGGCAGCGCGTCTCCATGTTTACACAGGGAGACGTGCTGCCAACATCAATAATATTTAACTTTTTTAAAACGATACAATCAGCAGATGATCGAGCGTTTGCTTGTTCATCTGCGGATCGCTGCCCTGTTTACGCAGGACAATTATAGTCAACGAGCGTTCTATGAACGATCGTTTGCTCGATAATTGCAGAGTGATATAGGATTTAGAAATGCGTTGGCTCAAAATAGTGAGGGAATAACTGCATTTGACAGCATATTTAGCCCATTCACCTCGGTCATTCAGGGAATGCCCTGTCTGTCCAACTGGAGTTAGGGTTGGTCTGCTGTAGCAACATTGTTAGGCACAATTGCCTCCAAGCATCATACTAGTTTGTTCATCTATAGGATACACAACTGGACCAAATGATGAATATATACTGTATTTGTCTGTTATTCTTATTATTTTGAGCACATTGGGTTATGACAGGGGGATTGCTTTGCCTGTTTTTTAACGAGATAATTAATAAAATTGTTCTACTCTTAGTCACTGTCAGTGAATTGAATACCAATCCTGTTGAAAGTCTCTGAAGACAGAGTTCTGCAAAAAAGAGAAAGTGTAATGTGAGCGGCCGCGTATAGGCTCCTCCTGTCAGTTAGGGGGGCTAAAGGGAACAGAGGGACTGGTGTTAGAGCATGGTTCTGTGCTGTTCTTTATGAGTCCTGTCCCTGGCATAAATACACTATGGTTGGAATATATGAGGGAAATTATTATTATTAAAACTGGCGTTTCAGACCCTAATCTTAATCTAAAGACTTTTGGTGTAAGGTGTACCTAATTTATAAAGTAGCATACATCTCTTAATAAATTAGGTGCATCTCTGGCGTCCCTGCACAATAATTTATACTATAATTTACATTATTATTTAATTACGATATTATTTAAATTATAGTAAATTGGTCAGGCCGTTGAAGGGCACATCCCTTCTGCTAAACCCCGCTCACTTTAGTTTAAAGTACCATGAGAGGTGCAAATAGCTCAAAAGTCGCAATGATTTTGCATAAACTGTGCCTTTTAAAGGATTTGCAACTTGCGAATAATAAATTCCCCCCTAGGTCTGATATTCTATATGGACTATGGTTGGTATGATATACACGGACTCCCTTTTAGATGCACACGACTAGATCAGTAATTTCTTTTCAGTGAGCCCTTACTCACGTATTTTGGAATGGCAACAGGACATGTCTCGCCTCTTATGATGGAGGCGTTGGCTGTTGAAAATATGGGCACTGAAAATTTTGGCATTACTGAAGGTGTGGCAGCCCTGGTTCCCTTTTCAAAATTCCTCTGATTTTCAGTCACTTTTCACATAAATTCACACAAATTATTTGTGTCAGCTTGATATACTGTATCATATTGCTACACTGCCCTTTGTTGGGAAAGATACACCTGTGACCTGAGATAGTGGGCCTTCCTATAGCTTTCTATGTGACTGACTGTTTTCAAAGTTACTTCCATACTATCATTATTGCTGTATTATCTCATGGGGAAAATGGGGGAGGAGGGGGCTATTGTTTGGTATTGTTTGTATTCCATTTATATATGTTACCCTGATATTTGTTTATTTATACTGAAATGTTTTTAATAAAATTACATAATTACAAGGGAACTAGTATATCTGGTATTATTTAGGCACTATGGCTGATACTACTGGGTTTGTAGCATAGTACCAATACTGGTAGAATGAGAAATTCAGATGTGATAAATCTGTATGGTGCATTAACAGGTAAGACTATTATTTTGATGAAATGCCATCTGTTGGATCAAATTAGAAAAGCTGTATTCCTATTTTAATATGTCTGGATGTGGTATAAAATAAAACCTGTAGCTTTTGGAATATTACTAGCTCCACCTGTATAGATAAAGTTGAGAGCAATTGTCCGTGCTGGCAATAAAGTGAAGTTGGGCTATCATGCTGCCAGCAAAGCTAAATCAATATCAACTAAGGCAGGCAGAAAGTGTAGAAAATGCTATCAGCAACCAATCAGATTACAGCTTTCGATTTCTTACCTGCACTAGAATAATAAAATATGGAATCTGGTTTGTATGGGAAAGGCCTGCACTTTTTCAGTTTTTAGACAAGCTATGAAAGAACCATAGAATAGTTTAGATGCAAATTAGATGAGCAAATTTGCCAGTTGTTCATTTGGAGCCAGCGCTATCATTATTAGCTGAAGACAGGATAATAGTATGTACTGCTGTTCATTTTCAATGAGTGTTGATGTTGAAATAGCATCAAATTTGTTCTCGTGTTGATCATTGATCGCTTTTCTAGGCAGTGGTGTGTGTCTTCTCAAGAAATGGAAAGCATATATTATAAGTTAATATCTTCACAATATGATACATATGGTCATATCTTACAGTTGTTATTTGGAAATACACTTCACACTTGCAGTACTATCATTTGCTTCAATATTGATGACCCTGTATGTAAAATATGCCCACCATCAATGGTGAAACATCATATGGGCACATAATCTTAAATACTATGCTATCTGTCGCTGCAGAGATGGTTAGAAGGTGCAGGGAGAGCAATTCATGGCGGGCTTAGCCGGGATAGTGAAAGCTAGCAGACATTAAAGAGGCTCTGTCACCAGATTTTGCAACCCCTATCTGCTATTGCAGCAGATAGGCGCTGCAATGTAGATTACAGTAACGTTTTTATTTTAAAAAAACGAGCATTTTTGGCCAAGTTATGACCATTTTTGTAGTTATGCAAATGAGGCTTGCAAAAGTCCAAGTGGGTGTGTTTAAAAGTACAAGTCCAAGTGGGTGTGTATTATGTGCGTACATCGGGGCGTTTTTAATACTTTCACTAGCTGGGCGCTCTGATGAGAAGTAACATCCTCTTCTCTTCAGAACGCCCAGCTTGTGACAGTGCAGATCTGTGACGTCACTCACAGGTCCTGCATCGTGACGGCCACATCGGCACCAGAGGCTACAGTTGATTCTGCAGCAGCATCAGCGTTTGCAGGTAAGTCGATCTTACCTGCAAACGCTGATGCTGCTGCAGAATCAACTGTAGCCTCTGCTGCCGATGTGGCCGTCACGATGCAGGACCTGTGAGTGACGTCACAGATCTGCACTGTCACAAGCTGGGCGTTCTGAAGAGAAGAGGATGTTACTTCTCATCAGAGCGCCCAGCTAGTGAAAGTATTAAAAACGCCCCGATGTACGCACATAATACACACCCACTTGGACTTGTACTTTTAAACACACCCACTTGGACTTTTGCAAGCCTCATTTGCATAATTACAAAAATGGTCATAACTTGGCCAAAAATGCTCGTTTTTTAAAAATAAAAACGTTACTGTAATCTACATTGCAGCGCCTATCTGCTGCAATAGCAGATAGGGGTTGCAAAATCTGGTGACAGAGCCTCTTTAAGCACATCTGCTAGTGTTTAGGACACGCCTCTATACATAAAAGTGCTCCGAATACTGTTACATAGTAGGCTAAAGGACCTTTGATGACGTCATGCTCATGTGACCCCGTTCACCAATCAGGTCCTTCTACCACAGAATATCTGCAGGGGAGATGGCCCGCCCACCAGTCAGGTCTTTACACAGACAGAGCCCCAGGCTGGTGAGTGCTTTTCCAAACACCCATCCCTTCATTCCTCCCTCCATCTCTTCATCAATTCATCCCTCCATTACCCCCTCCCTTCATCACTCACTCACTCACTCACTCACTCACTCACTCACTCCCTTCATCCCTCCATCACTCCCTCCCACCCTTCATCCCTCCATCACTCCCTTCATCCCTTCATCCCTCCATCACTCCCTCCATCACTCACTCCCTACATCCCTCCATCGCTCCCTCCCTCCCTTCATCCCTCCATCACTCCCACCATCCTTTCAACCCTCCATCACTCCCTCCCTTCATCCCTCCATCACTCCCTCCCTTCATCCCTCCATCACTCACTCCCTCCCTTCATCACTGCAGTGTGTGACGCTATCTACAGGGGGGCGGTGTATGGCGCTATCTACAGGGGGTGATGTGTGGCGCTATCTACAGGGGGTGGTGTTTGCCACTGTCTACAGGGGGCGGTGTGTAGCACTATCTACAGGGGGCAGTATGTGGTGCTATCTGCAGGGGGCGGTGTGTGGCACTATCTACAGGGTGCTGTGTGTGGCGCTATCTACAGGGGGCAGTGTGTGACACTATCTACAGGGGGCTGTGTATGGTGCTATCTACAGCGGGCTGTGTGTGGCACTATCTACAGGGTTGGTGTGTGGTGCTATCTACAGGGGGGGTGTGGTGCTATCTACAGGGGGATATGTGTGACGCTATCTGTAGGGGGTTGTGTGTAGTGCTATCTATAGGGGCTGTGTGTGATGCTATCTACATGGGGATATGTGTGACTCTATCTATAAGGGGCTGTGTGTGGCGCTATCTACAGGGTGTGTGTTTGGTGCTATCTATAGGGGGCTGTGTGTGATGCTATCTACATGGGGGTGTTTGTGTGGCGCTATCTACAGGGGGTTGTGTGGCGCTCCCTACAGGGGTGTGTGTGTGTAATGCTCTATACAGGGGGGGGCCGTGTGGCACTATATATAGGTAGGGCTGTGTGTGATGCTGTCTACAGGGGGATGTGTGTGGCGCTATCTATGGGGGGTGTGGTGCTATCTATAGGTGGTGTGTGCCGGTATCTACAGGGGCTGTGTGTGTGACGCTATCTACAGGGGGTTGTGAGTGGCACTATCTACAGGGGCCTTTGTGCATGTGGTGCTTTACTTTACAGTGTTTGACACAATTATATTCAGGGGAGCAGTGTATGGTGCTATTATATTTAGAGGCACAGTGTGTGGCACCATGATAATTTTATCTTCGTTTATAGGTGTGGAAATATTGGAAAAGTGAGGAGCAGAAGACATCTGCGTGGTAAATGCTTCAGAAATGGGTCATGGTCGGGAGAAGTCGTCATGAAGTCTGGACAGGATGGAGAAGAAAAGAGGAAGAAAGTTACTAGAATCTGAGAAGTCTTCACCTGTGAGTCACTAGATTTATAAAGAATCTGTCACCGTGCCTGACATGTTTATTATAGGAAATCCTTGTATAGACTGATAGACAAATGCGTGTTACCATTCCCCTTGTCAGGAGTGGTACTATCAGCGATGGTTGGAGACTGTCAGTATGTAGGGACACAGCCCTTTGACAAGGGGAATCGTAACACCCACTTGCACAAAAAAGTAGTGTTAACAATAGTTACGGCGTGGCAGGGTAGCGATGGAGAAGGGGGGCTGAAGTTTGGGTAACAGCCCAGGGCCGATAGTGTACTTAATCCACCAATGCCCACCATATTATCTGACATATGAGCTCCACTTTTGTGTGTTACAATAATTGATACGGGAGTCCCATATATTATGTGGACTGTATATTTTGCTCTTGATTTCAATAATATTACTGAGGTATTCTTGTAAAAGCCTTATATAGTATTTTAGTGATTAGAGCTAAACATTTCAGCTCTGAGGTCAAGCCTGTTGTGTTCACAGTTAATGAAAAATCTAAATTTCTCCACAGACCGTTTCAAGTTTGACCTTTTGAATGTTTTGTGTGTTCTGTAAAATACTGTAGTGCCTACATTGCTAATCACTGTACCAAATCTGATACCATAAAACCATTTTCTGTCATTGAAGTTCATGAAACAATAGAATATTTAAGATATTCATATTTGCTAGACATTATTTTAAGAAAAAATAAATAAAATGTATCTGAAAATCTACTGTGTACTCCTAGCTAGAACCCAAGCTTCACCTGGCAAGCTACTGGCTATCAATAATATACAGAGAAATCTAAGGCAGAGTTAAGTATTGTTTAATAGCTTAAAGAGGCTCTGTCACCAGATTTTGCAGCCCCTATCTGCTATTGCAGCAGATAGGCGCTGCAATGTAGATTACAGTAACGTTTTTATTTAAAAAAAACGAGCATTTTTGGCCAAGTTATGACCATTTTCGTATTTATGCAAATGAGGCTTGCAAAAGTACAACTGGGCGTGTTGAAAAGTAAAAGTACAACTGGGCGTGTATTATGTGCGTACATCGGGGCGTGTTTACTACTATTACTAGCTGGGCGTTGTGTATAGAAGTGTCATCCACTTCTCTTCACAACGCCCAGCTTCTGGCAGTGCAGCACTGTGACGTCACTCACAGGTCCTGCATCGTGTCGGCACCAGAGGCTACAGATGATTCTGCAGCAGCATCGGCGTTTGCAGGTAAGTCGATGTAGCTACTTACCTGCAAATGCTGATGCTGCTGCAGAATCAACTGTAGCCTCTGGTGCCGACACGATGCAGGACCTGTGAGTGACGTCACAGTGCTGCACTGCCAGAAGCTGGGCGTTGTGAAGAGAAGTGGATGACACTTCTATACACAACGCCCAGCTAGTAATAGTAGTAAACACACCCCGATGTACGCACATAATACACGCCCAGTTGTACTTTTACTTTTCAACACGCCCAGTTGTACTTTTGCAAGCCTCATTTGCATAAATACGAAAATGGTCATAACTTGGCCAAAAATGCTCGTTTTTTAAAAATAAAAACGTTACTGTAATCTACATTGCAGCGCCTATCTGCTGCAATAGCAGATAGGGGCTGCAAAATCTGGTGACAGAGCCTCTTTAACTTGCAGTCTACTGCTAATCTTTTCTTGTATATCGCTAGTGCAGTCTAGGCAGGGATTTCAAACGGCCATTTTCTGAATGGCTTGTCGTCCATAGTTGGTCTGTGGGGTTAAATCTCTGCTTTGATCTATGGCTTGGTCCTGGCTTCTATTGATGGGTGGCAGGTCTGTCATATAGCACGAATGACTTTACAAGACTGCATTCATCATTGACTCAAAAAATCCAACATGGGAGAGCAACTTTTCCATAGATGTCTGTCATCGTTCAGCGTCTGTCACGCTGGTTCATGTCGTGAAAAGGCTCTAACAGTTGTCATAAATGTATTTAAATTGTCCTTTTCTGCCATACAAAACCTCTAGTGTATGGTAAGCTTTAGGCCCTATTCACACGACAGGGATTCCTGACCGTGTGATGGCCATTTTTTTGAACGGCCACAGTAGGAACAATAGACCCCAAATGGGGCTATTCACATGGTAAAATGGGCCATCAAAAAATGCCCTATTATAGGCCGTTATCCCAGCCGCACAGCTCCCATAGAAGTCTAAGGGGCCGTGTTAAGCACGGCTGTCACTCGGATGTGATCCGAGTGACGGCCGAGATTTCAGCCACTCGTTCGCTCTCTTCTCCTTCTCACAGTGCGAAGTGCATGTGAGGAGGAGGAGGAGGGTATTTTTTTGCTCCCTGTATCCGAAATCCCTAATCACCGGCCACAGCGTTGCCAAAGCTGTGGCCGGTGTTTCCACACAAGGAAAAGTCCCTGACTTCATTGTCCATATTTGGACACAGTGACATCAGGGACTTCTGAAGCGGAATTTCTGACACTGTGGCCCGTGATTCTGATTCAGGAGGAGTCCCTGTCTTCACTCTGCATATTTGGACATTGAAGTCAGGGACTTCTCCTGGAATGCTTCCCTACAGTGGCACTATCTACAGGAAGGTAGAGGGGTGCCATCTATGGGGGGGGGGGTGCTATGTAAAAGGGGGCTGTGTAGCACTACCTACAGCGGTCTGTGTGGCATTACCTACAGGGGGCTGTGTGGCATTACGTACAGGGGTCTGTGTGGCATTACCTACAGGGGGCTGTGTGGCACTACCTACAGGGGGGCTGTGTGGAACTACCTACAACTGGGGCTGTGTGGCACTATCTACAAGGGTGCTGTGTGACACCACCTACAGGAGGCTGTGTGGCATTACCTACAGGGGGCTGTGTGGCACTACCTACATGGGGGCAGTGTGGCACTACCTACAAGGGGGCTGTGTGGCACTACCTACAAGGGCGGCTGTGTGGCACCACCTACAGGGGGGCTGTGTGGCACTACCTACAACTGGGACTGTGTGGCACTATCTACAAGGGGGCTGTGTCGCACTACCTACAGGGGGCTGTGTGGCATTGCCTATAGGGGCTGTGTGGCACTACCTACAAGGGGGCAGTGTGGCACTACCTACAATGGGGCTGTGTGGCTCTACCTACAAGGGGCTGTGTGGCACTACCTACAAGGGGGGATGTGTGGCATTACCTACAGGGCACTACCTACAACTGGGGCTGTGTGGCACTATCTACAAGGGGGCTGTGTGGCACTACCTACAGGGGGCTGTATGGCACTACCTACAGGTGGGCTGTGGCAGTATCTACAGAGGGCAGTGTGTGACATTATCTACAGAAGGTGTGGCAAGAAATTTACAAATGAAATTCATCTGTTTTTAAATCGGACAGGGAAAAAAACGGATGCAAAACGGGTCAAAATTGTCCGTTAAAAACGAAAACACGGTCCGGAACGGAAATGGAACGGATGCAAAGTGGATGCAAAATAGCCAAGAAAAAAGGAACAAAATTGCAGTTTTTATCGGCCGACACTCGGACCCTGTCGTGTGACTAGAGCCTTACTGTTACATGTCAAGACCTCAAACTAAATATTCAATGATGCTAGTTTTTTAGAACAGGCCTTTATGTGTCTGTTTCTTCACACAAATTTGCAAAAATCTCAGCTGCCTGTTGTTAATATTAGGGGCAGACCTAAATAGAAGTCTCATGCAGATTGACCCTCTAGTGGCAGAAAAAGAACCAAAGCACTGTAGCCTTACCAAATACGTTAGGAAAATCTTACAAAACAATTGTAGCATTGTAGGTACATTTTGAAATTTTGGGCTACAGTCTGCGGCTTCTTAGGATTTGTATTTGGAAATAATATACTGTGCACCTGTGTTAAGGCTGTCATGTCCCTCGACTTAGGTTTCTATTCACTGTCATGTTATGTTATATGCTCCTATTGCAGTTGCTTTGCTTTATTTAGTTTGTCCCTGCTATCTCCCTGTAGCTAGGCTCTGAGGTAATAGCTCCTCCCTTCTTTCTGTGCTTAGTTGTCTTTCCTCATGGTTCCCATACTGTGTAGTCATCTCCTGCTCTACTCTGGCAAAATATCATCTTTTCACCTGCTGGTTTGTGTACATTACAAGTATTTCAGCCTGAAAATAAACTTCTCTGGAAACTTCCCACGTGCCTCTTCAGCTGAGTTGACGCTATCTGACAGTGTCTTGGTGTAAGTACCGGTTCAATACAGACATATACAGTGAGATTGTCTCAAGGGCCCTACAACTTACAGCCTGGTCATGGAGTCAGAATAGTGAAAAGATGCTTATATATCTGCCAGATCCAGCTGTATAGTCAGTGTGCAGCTCCTGCAGAGATAGTCACAGACAAGCAACTGCCTGCAGAAGAAATCATCAGTGTGTGTGACCCCACAGCATAGACCCTTCTAGCAAGCTAGCACCCCCACCTCTGTATTATCCACATCCTGTCTGTGAGGTGTCATGTCTGAAGAGAACATTGCACAGTCTTCTCAAGGTGAACAGTACCTACAGTCAGAAGAAAGTATGGATCCTAGTCTGCAGTACAGTGAGAGAGCTAAACGCTCTGCTAAGCCTACATGGAAGGTTACAGAGAATCTAGAAGGTGCAAAACATGAACTTTCTTCTGCTGTCTCAAACTTCTGGCAAAGATTGCTGAGTCACATCTCCACCATCTCACAGCCTGCTCACAATGTTTCACCACTAGAGGGAGCTCTAGAACAGCTTTGTACAGCATATGAACATTATTCACTGAAAAGCCAGGAATATGTTGGCATTTTGAAGAAACTTAATACAAAGGATTCTTTAGAAGAATTTGAAAGCTTCCAGAAACTTAATTTGGAACGAGACAGCCTAGTATGCAAAATTAAGTCTAACACAGAGGCAAGAATCACGCAATTACAGGAAACGTCGTCTCGCATTTCTAAGTCTACCAGTCGTTCAAAACTATCTTCTAAGTCAAGATCTTCAAAATATTCCACGCTCAGCGAACAGCTCATAAGAGCGCGGGCAGAAGCAGAGGCTACTAAAATACAGGCCGTCTTTGCGCAAAAGAAGGCAGATATGGAAGCCGATGCAGCGCGCCAAAAGGCGGAAATAGAAACTTTAAACAAACAATGCGAGCATGCCACAGCTATGGCAAGGTTAAAGGTTTTAGAAGAAGCTGCCAGGGGAAGTGAAAGAGACAGCATCAGTGTATGTGAAGTGGAGGTAGAAGATCCTCTTAAGCGCACAAGAGACTACGTACTAAGCCAAAACAGTGAACCTGTGATTGCTGCTAATGATCCTGACAGCGCAAATATTTCTCCAGAGCAACGGGGCACAGATTCTTCTGCAGCATTCTGCATCCAAGGTCAGTACAATGCATTACCAATTTGTCATCCTTACCTTTCTCCACATACCACATTGCACCAGAACCCTGCACCTCAGCAAGCTCATTACACAGACGCCCAGGTGAAATCCAATATGCTAGCAAGTCACCAGACTCCTGACAACCACATAGTTCCAGTTCCATGTGTAGCTAAACCTATGGACTTTAAACTATCTCCTGGATTGAACGCCCGTGCAGACCCGTATTTCCCTATGTCTCTTAGCCAGAACACCGCAAATAATATGATCAGCACTACTCAGCCAGCAATACTCTGCCCAAAGTCAGAGAGAACTGACATGACAGAGTTTGCAAGATACATGGTTCGCCGCGAACTTACTAAAACCGGCCTCACAAGGTTTGACGACCAGCCTGAGAACTACAGGGGCTGGAAATGTGCCTTCAGAACCGTTATTAGTGACCTTGGCATTACTGCTGCTGAAGAACTAGATCTGCTGATCAGGTGGCTCGGTCCACAGTCTACAGAACGTGTCAAGAGATTGAGATCTGTCCACATTGAGAATCCAACTGCAGGCCTCATCGCTGCTTGGGAGAGACTGGAACAAAGCTTTGGCAGTCCTGAAGCCATAGAGAATGCTCTGTTTAAACGGCTGCAAGGTTTTCCAAAAATATCTGGCAAAGACAATGAAAAATTCCAAGAGCTCAGCGACCTACTCTTAGAGCTCCAGCTGGCCAAGGCAGACCCACACCTACCTGGCCTCAGTTACCTAGACACAGCTCGTGGGGTAAACCCAATAGTTTCCAAGCTGCCGTACAATATTCAAGAAAGGTGGACTACACTTGGGTCGAGATACAAAAAAGAAAAGCAAGTCTCCTTTCCTCCATTTTCTTACTTCTGTGAATTTATCAGGAACATTGCAGAATCCAAGAATGACCCAAGCTTTACCTCCAGTGAGTCCAGTGGTCCTGGTTCACCCCATCCTAAGTACGACAGCCCACGTTCTAACTATAGAAACCACAGAGGTCCAGTGTCAGTGAAAAAGACTGATGTCCTTCCCACACCCTCATCAGCTCCAGACAAGTACAACCAAGGTGAAAAGATTGAAAATCCTAATCGCCTATGTCCTATTCATAAGAAGCCACATCCTCTCAAGAAATGCATTGGCTTCAGAAAGAAACCGCTCCAGGAACGCAAAGAGCTTCTAAAGAAATTTAGGGTATGTTACCGATGTTGTGCGTCTACTGAACATTTCGCTAAAGACTGTAAAACTACTATTAAATGCATAGAGTGCGGCTGTGAGGACCATGTGCAAGCGCTCCATCCATCTCAATTCAGTCCTGCTCCACCTGCACATTCCACTCCTGCGATAAATCATGGCGGGGAGAATGCAGAGCAAGCAGCAAATCTTACTACTGTATCTTCTTCATGCACAGAAGTCTGCGGAGACGACCTTTGCGACAAGTCCTGCGCAAAGATATGTCTAGTCAACGTATACCCCAAGGGTCAACCGGAAAGGGCCGTAAAGGTGTATACCATCCTGGACGATCAGAGCAACCGTTCACTCGCAAGATCAGAACTCTTTGACCTGTTCAACTTAAAAGGAGATGCTTACCCTTACACCTTGGGTACTTGTAGTGGCATTACAGAGGTCTCCGGAAGAAGAGCCAGTGGACTTATAGTGGCTTCTCTCAACAATCAGGAGATACCCTTACCCACACTTGTTGAGTGCAACCAGATACCATCCAACAAAGATGAGATTCCTACGTCAGAGGCTGCTCTTCATCACACTCATCTAAGGGCTATAGCGAAAGAAATACCAGCCCTTGACAAGAGTGCAGAGATCCTACTTCTGCTCGGTAGAGACATTCTCAGGGTACATAAGGTACGCCAGCAAATCAATGGACCACATGATGCTCCGTTTGCCCAACGCCTTGATTTAGGTTGGGTTATCATAGGCAACGTCTGTATAGACAAGATGAAGAAGCCTACCAAGATTTCCTCATTTAAAACTCACATTTTGCCAAATGGTCGCAACACTTATTTTCAGCCATGCCCACACCATTACTGGGTGAAAGAGAAGCTGAGCAACAGTAAGTGGCAGCTTGACCACCAAGATAATATGAACACATTCCTGTCCTGGGATGACAGTCTTGGAGCAACAGTGTTCAATTCTACAAGTGAAGACAATAAGTTGGCACTTGCAAGAGAGGATAAAGAATTTCTCAAGGTTATGGACAAAGAATTTGCTCAGGATGAGTCTAACAGCTGGGTAGCACCTTTGCCTTTCCGTTCCCCAAGACCAAAATTACCAAACAATCTACAGCAAGCAGTTTCGAGATTTTCCTCTTTAAAACGCACCCTAAAGAGGAAACCAGAGATGGAAAAACATTTTGTAGACTTCATGCAAAATATATTTGATAGAGATCATGCAGAACCTGCACCCCCACTAAAGGAAGGAGAAGAATGCTGGTACCTTCCATCCTTTGGCGTGTATCACCCTCGCAAGCCTAATCAAATCAGAGTGGTGTTTGATTCCAGCGCTCAGCGTGAAGGCGTTTCTCTAAACAACCTGCTCCTCACTGGGCCTAACCTAAACAACAACCTCATAGGAGTACTCATCCGCTTCAGACAAGAACCTGTTGCAGTAATGGCTGACATCCAGCAAATGTTCCACTGCTTCATTGTCAAGGAAGACAACAGGAACTACCTCAGGTTTCTATGGCACAAAGACAATGATGTCAACAACAAGGTCACAGATTACCGGATGAAGGTACATGTCTTCGGCAACAGCCCCTCTCCTGCTGTAGCAATCTATGGATTGAGAAGGACAGCCCAGGAAGGTGAGAAGGGGTATGGATCTGATGCTCGTCAATTTGTTGAGAAGAACTTCTATGTAGACGATGGACTTAAATCCTTACCCACAAGTGAAGAGGCAATCGATCTCCTCACCAGAACGCAGGCAATGCTGTCTGTAGCAAATCTCAGACTTCACAAGATTATCTCTAACAGCCAGAAGGTAATGAAAGCGTTCCCCTCTGAAGATCATGCAACCAACTTGAAAGACCTCGATCTTGGTTCTGATGTTCCTCCTATACAACGAAGCCTAGGTTTGCTGTGGGACATTAAGCAAGACACATTCACCTTCCAAGTGTCAGCCAGTGACAAACCTTTTACCAAGCGAGGAGTTTTATCTGTTGTGAACAGCATCTATGATCCTCTTGGCTTCATAGCCCCCGTCACCATTCAAGGCAAGAAATTGCTGAGACAGTTTACCACCGAGAACATAGACTGGGATACTTCTCTGCCTATTGAGAAACAACAAAGGTGGAAGATATGGAAGGAGTCTCTGAAAATATTAGAACAACTCCAAGTCTCACGTTGTTACGTTCCCAGCTCTCTTTCAGCTGCCATCAGAAGAGAAATACACATTTTCTCTGATGCGTCTATCGAAGCCATAGCTGCAGTAGCCTATCTGAGAATCCCAGGAACCAACAAGCCTCACTGTGGATTTGTCCTGGGTAAGGCCAAACTAACCCCAAAACCTGCACACTCTGTGCCAAGACTTGAGCTTTGTGCAGCTGTGCTAGCAGTAGAGATTGCTGAAGTTATTAAAAACGAAATGGACATTGCAATTGATTCATTTGCTTTCTACACAGATAGTAAAGTTGTGCTTGGTTATATATACAACCAAACAAAACAATTCTATGTATATGTCAGCAACAGAGTAGAACGCATTAGAAGTTTTTCTACTCCTGGGCAGTGGCAGTACATCTCCACTGACCTTAACCCAGCTGATCGTGGAACAAGACCTGAACCGGCAGCAGGCCTATGTGACATGTGGTTGTCACCTCCAAGATTCTTGTATGAGGATCCCTGTTTAATTCCTACCAACACCACCTATGAGATGGTGGATCCCGAGTCTGACAAGGAAATCAGGCCTACAAATACCACGCTCTTCACTTCTGTAATTCCAAAATTGAAGCTGAAGTCACATCGCTTTGAGCGCTTCTCAAATTGGTCATCTATTGTGCGAGCTGTTGCTCACCTAATTCATATCGCTCACTGCTTTGCTAAGGACACATCAGAGTGTCATGGCTGGCATATCTGTAAAGAACACCCTACTGTCGCAGACATCGAACATGCTGAAGAAGTCATTACCCGTTGTGTGCAACAAGAAGTATACAGTCAGGAGATTGACAATATTACAAAGGGTATCAATCTTTCCAAGAGCAGTGCACTCTTTGAACTGAATCCAGTGCTTGATCATCACAAATTGCTGAGAGTGGGCGGCCGTATAGTGAGATCTGATCTAAGTAGCAAGGAACAAAATCCTGTCATTATACCAGGTCGGCATCATATTGCTACACTATTGGTCCGACACCATCATGAAAGAGTGCAGCACCAAGGCAGACAGTTTACGGAAGGTGCCATCAGGTCAGCCGGCTTGTGGATCGTAGGGATGAAGAGATGCATCTCTTCCGTGCTCCATAAATGTGTCAAGTGTCATAAGTTAAGAGGAAGACACCATCAACAACAAATGGCAAATCTCCCAGCAGACCGACTAAGTACGGAACCGCCCTTTACTTATGTTGGGGTGGATGTCTTTGGCCCATGGTCAGTTGTTACACGAAGGACCCGTGGTGGAGTCGCAAACAGCAAACGGTGGGCTGTGCTGTTTACATGTCTCAGCATCCGAGCAGTACACATCGAAGTGATTGAGTCTATGGATTCTTCTTGCTTCATCAATGCCCTCCGAAGATTCTTCTCTATCCGAGGACCCGTCAAGCAACTGAGGTCTGACTGCGGCACTAACTTCGTGGGAGCCAGCAAAGAACTGCAGTTAGACAATTTCTTGTCTAACAATGGGTGCACATGGGTGTTTAACCCTCCACATTCGTCTCACATGGGAGGATCATGGGAACGCATGATTGGAATTGCACGCAAAATCCTTGACTCCATGTTGCTGGATCACAAGTCTTTGCTTACTCATGAGATCTTGGTCACCTTTCTTGCAGAGGTGTCCGCCATAATCAATGCAAGGCCACTAGTCCCAGTATCCTCGGACCCTGATTCCCCAGTTATTCTTACCCCAGCTACGCTTCTTACCCAGAAGATCGGGACTGCTGCAATCCCTCCGGGAATCTTTGACCACAGCGACATTTACCGACGCCAATGGAAACAGGTACAATACCTGTCCAACGTGTTCTGGCACCGCTGGAAGACAGAGTATTTGCACATACTTCAAAGCCGTCACAAATGGCAGACGTCGAGACCTAACCTCCAGGAAGGTGACCTTGTTCTTCTAAAGGATAAGGAAGCCCATCGCAATGAATGGCCAATGGGTCTTGTTACCAAGGTTATGCCTAGTGATGATGGAAAGACTCGAAAGGTAGAGGTCAAGGTGACCAAAGGAGGCTCAGTGCGAGTTTTCTTCCGCCCAATCACTGAACTAGTGCTTCTTCTTCCAAAGAAAGAAGGCACATAAAGGACACAGCCCCCAGCTGGCTGCTAGCTGTGTTATATTTGGAACACCTTACCATTTGGAATATACAGTGGGTTGGTGGAAGTATTGGCAAGTTGCGGCTTCCCCGATCCGAAGATGGGTTTCTTACTTGGAACTTGTACAAGCGGATACCTACTGTTGTGGACTATCGGCAACAGACTTGGACTATAACTATTGTCATTGTTTGCATGTTCCTTTTGTCTTTCAGGTTCCAGGATCCACTACTGGACATTATTCAAGGACATTCTTTCAAGTTTGATTTTATTGTGAAATCTAAAGATTTCAGACGGGGAGTGTCATGTCCCTCGACTTAGGTTTCTATTCACTGTCATGTTATGTTATATGCTCCTATTGCAGTTGCTTTGCTTTATTTAGTTTGTCCCTGCTATCTCCCTGTAGCTAGGCTCTGAGGTAATAGCTCCTCCCTTCTTTCTGTGCTTAGTTGTCTTTCCTCATGGTTCCCATACTGTGTAGTCATCTCCTGCTCTACTCTGGCAAAATATCATCTTTTCACCTGCTGGTTTGTGTACATTACAAGTATTTCAGCCTGAAAATAAACTTCTCTGGAAACTTCCCACGTGCCTCTTCAGCTGAGTTGACGCTATCTGACAGTGTCTTGGTGTAAGTACCGGTTCAATACAGACATATACAGTGAGATTGTCTCAAGGGCCCTACAACTTACAGCCTGGTCATGGAGTCAGAATAAAGGCCCTTTTACACGGGACAATTATCGGGCAAACGAGCGTTCATGTAAATGCTCATTCCCGATCATTGAACTGTGTAAACAGGGCAACGATCAGCGGATGAATAATCAAACACTCAATCATCGGCTGATCACATCTTTTGTGCAGCAAAAAATATTATCGTTGTCGGCAGCACATCTCTGTGTAAACAGGGAGAAGTGCTGCCGACATGATAGAAATGTATGGGGATCAATGATATTAGTAACAAGCTCTCGTCCCCATACATAGCTTCTTGTCAAAGGAGGAAACGAGCACTGATCAAAGAGCTGTCTAGGCCCATGTCGGACTGTGTAAGTGAACCCTTACTGTTACTATTACATTATGACCGCTGAGTCGCTCACTGATGCTTAGCGCTGTGCAGAAATACTTAAGTGAGCCTGTGTAACAATTCCTAAAACTATGCATTATTGGAGCTGTTTTGTAAATAAAATATCAGAATGTATAGGTCTAGGAGGTATAATTTAAGGCATTGATAAATAGTTACATAGTACTGTTGAAAAAAGACATGTCCATCAATTCATACCTAAATAGAACAAATAATGCTCAATTGAGGCCTGCTATCCATATACAATAGAAAATCTGTTTATGAATTATAATTAAAAATGGCAACATTAGTAAAAAGTGTACAGTGTTAAATCTATAGAGTAGATCTTACCATCTCGTCAAGCCAATTGACTTTTCACTCTGCTACTGTTTGCCTGGTTCTTTTCATGTACAGCATTACTAAAGCTCCATATTATATTTGCATCATTATTTCTTACCATTCTTGTCGGAGTATTAAAATTTACCTCTTAAAACCTCTACAGATAGTCTCAATTCATGTATACTGCCTAATACCTTTACTGTGCATAGAAAAATGGAGAGCTTGCTCTTTTTCCTAGGCTTCCATATTCAGTACCCAGCACTTGCTCCAAAGCTCCTATTATAATAAATTATATAAAAAAATAATTCCAGTTTACTAAAGCATTTGACATGTCATAGACAAATATCAGAAGATCTGATTGGTGTGGTTTCAGGGGCTGAGCACCCCACCAATAGCTAGAATGAAGAGGCTATAGGACTTGTAAGAGCACTGTGCCTCTCCAGCTCCCGTTGGCCTCTCGACTTCACTCTAGAGTTAAAGACAGGCCATTAGCATAGAGTATGGTACAATATATAGCCTATTTGTTTCTCCTAAGTAAAGCCAAGAAAGGCCAATGGGAGCCAAATAGGCACTACATTCTGAGTTTTACAGCCCCTTTATCAATGGTTATCAATAGGGTCTCAGCACCTGCCGTCAACTGATGAGAAATTTTTATATTTAAAAAGATTGGGATCCACTAGTAACGGTTTCCTTTTTAATTAAACACTTATCAGATCAATGCAGATGGCAAAACAAGTGGGAAAAACATAAATGTTTTTCAGAGAAGCCCTTTAAGATGTATTAATTTTAATTGGTTAGTTCCTAATATCAAATTTAGAATTTCCATAACTCCCAAAGAAGTGAATGGAGAGAACCGTGTAGATGCGCGGCCACCTCTACATTCACTCTCTGCCGAAATGCAGTAGTAGCGGCCACCTAACCAGGCGGAACAGGGTTTGGCTGACCCCATTCTAGAGATAGATGCAGGTCCCAGAGCCGCATCTATCAGATATGTATGCCATATCATAAATGATTAAGTTGGGCATAACCCTTTAATACTCATGCAAATATATAAAAAAGCGCCCCAATATACTTAAATCTTTAAAACATAATTTTCTAGGTTCAAGCAGGGAAGGCTTCACCTGTTATATAGAATATAAGTAAAACCAAAGTAATTTCTTATCTGGTGCAAGTAATTGGTAAATATTTTTACACTATTCTTTATTGTGAGACTTTTATTACTGAGAAGTTGTGTTTGGCTGCAGCTCTGAAAGGGTGCGTTACATTGAATAACTGCTGTAATCACCAGTGACATCCCTCTGGCGGTGTCCATCAGGGCTGGAACACCAATTTATCATTCTGCTTTATTGCACATTCACTTCTCTCATCTCTGAAGGCCTTTGTAAAGGGCATTTGGGCAAGATTTCTTTAGGCTGATATAAAAGGGTAGAATAATGTGCCTGCCACTCAGCTTATTTGCTTCTGAATATATGAGAAGATATGGCATGATGTAATTAACAGGGCTCCGTTGAATGCTTGTGGCCTACGAGCTGTACTGCATATCATTACTGACATTGCTGTCTCTTTTATGGGTCGTACTTTAATTATGTGCCGATGACAGTTACACATTTACTTGAAGTGCATATGGCATGTTGTAAACAGTAAACACAGAATTAATAGATGTAAATTCAGAAGTCATTTATTTGAAGAGCCCTTAATGTCCTCTTTGCGCCTATCTCACTGACCAGTGCCAGCACTATAATAATATCTTTAAGAAGTTCTAAAGCCTCTTACACTATGAAGTTAATTTATATTTTCTATGATTATAATTAAACATCTTTGTGTAGACCGTTAAGTCTATAACTTTTCTTAATAGTTTATAATTCTTGGTGATAATCAGTAAATTACATTTTCAAGTTCTACAAGGGACATTTTTTAATTAAATCTCCACCTTTTAATTTAATGTTTTTTTGGTTCAACATTCTGTACTGATTAATTTCTTAATACATTTTTATAGTGGACAGAGCTCCATTTTTTTCTGATACAGAGCTCCAAATCCTCTGCATAGCCAGAGTTAAAGGGACACTAATGCTACAACTCTATAATTTACTGTTAAAATTTAGTTTTATCAATGCAAATTCTTTCTGAAGTTACTAACACTAGGTGTGTAGGAGGGACTACAGTAGTTGGTACGCAATGAACGAGACACACCATCTTTTGGGCAACTTCATTACTGCAGCGAGCAGGTAACAATAAATTCTTCTCTATGGAGCAGACAGGAATCCTGAGGTTGAGGACTACGATCCCGCTGGAAGTCCCCCAGAGAGAGGTTGTGCCTGACCCCACGTTGCCGGGCTTGGCTAAGGACACGCCACTGTCAGTCACGGCGGGAGCTACCCGCTACTGGCAGCCTACCCTAGGGTAAGAGTCACACTCTCGGCCCACGGGTCACGTCGTGGGAATCAGCGACTAACGTACCTACTAGCACCGTCACGGGTCCTTGCGGAGCTATCCGCTACCTTTTATGACCCTCTCTCTCCTCAGTCGGTGGTCCGAACGGTGGACCCCCTAGGACGCAACTGAACTGGTGGGCTGACGCTAAGGTTTACACAAAGTCCAACTAATAGTCCAATAAAGTCCCGTCAACCCGACCGTTCTTTCTGTCTGCTCCTGTTCCAACAATTTTCGTCAACAACAATTCCATGCAAGTATTACAGACGGTGCTTTATCAACAACAGTTTCATGCAAGGGTTACAGGCGGTGCTTTATCAACAACAGTTCCATGCAAGGGTTACAGGCGGTGCTTTATTCTGGAGGACACGCAGGGACACTGGCGCGGTTACTGAGGTGGCGAGCCTGTACTAGGCCTAATTCAGGCTACAACATCCGAGGTTAGTGTAAGGCTAGTCTTTCACGAACTTGGTGACCAGGATGGGCGAGGGCCGTACTACTCTTGGAGGGTCAGGCTGTACTGCGGTTACTGGGACTTTTCCTGGGGAGGTCTGAGGGTTCTAGTTAGGATACGTGTGTGTGGCTGGTACCTGTAGTGGAGGCTGATGCTCCACTCCACTCCTGCTCCGGTCAGTCCTCCCTATTGTCGCACCCCTGCTTGTCACTCTCCACTGCAGGGGCACGTTCTTCCTGTGGATTCCCTGCTGCGGCCACACTGCGTTCTCTCTTTCTTCTGATGCTGGTCCGGCAGCCTCTATTAACTCTCCTCTTGCTCCCACGCTGTCGGCTCCTCTCTCTCTTAGTTCTCTCTCTCCCGACCCGTTACTTCACCTTCCTCCCCCTCTTAGTCTTGCTCCCGGGCTCTCTTGATTTCTCCACCCCCTCTGGCTTCCCGCGCTCGCTTCCCTTCCGGCCGTGTTCCTCCTCCTCCCTCTGCCAAATCCCGGCAGCGCGAGACTTCGCCCTGTCTCCCGTTGGGCGCATGCGTCATGGCTGTCGGCAGTGCGGCCGTTGCCATGACACCCAAGACGCTCCTCCGTCCGGAGCTGCACTTCTGAGCCGCCCGACAAGCCCGTGTTCCTACGCTGGCCCCCGGGGATAGGTAAGTACGGGTGTACCCTTACAGGTGTCTCCCTGTATTCTGCTGTCCACCCTCTGTTGTCACGTAAACTCTGTCCCTGGTTTCAGAGCATATTTGACGGGCTGCAGAAGGTGGGGGTGTGTCTCTCCACCGCCTGACTATACAAGTCTATGGAGAGGTAAGCGGTGAGAGGGGGGGAGCAGGAACAGAGTGAGAAAGACACAGACATGCTGCTGCAGCTGCTGTTAAAGTTTCTAAGTCACTCCATTGCTGGATTCTCAGCTACACTTGTCCGTACTGCTGTTTAATCTCCTCCATGCTGCTGCAGCTTCGCCCACTAGCTCAGAGACAACTGAGAAGTAAAAAGGCAGCCTGTAGAAGGGAACATTTATAAAAAATGCAGAATACAAGTTATATAATGGCCATAAATAGTGTTATTCCTCATGCACACACATATGACAGCTTATTCTGAAAAGTCACCTAAAAATGTTAGGTATGCTACATACTGTACTGCTGGAGATTTGGAGCTGGAGATTTGGAGCTCTGAATGAAAAAAAAACCCTCAGATCGCTATAAAGATATATATAAAGCAATAAACAGCAAAGAATTTTGGATTTGTTAAGATATTAACCCCTTAATGACCGCTGATACGCCTTTTCACAGCAGTCATTAAGGGGCTTTATTCTAGGCCGCTGCCTTTTCATGGCGGCCTAATCAACGTCCTGCACGGGCTCCTGCTCCAACGGTAGCGATCAAAGTTTACTTAGATCACAGCCGTTTAACCCTGCAAATGTCGTGGTCATTAGCGACCGCTGCATTTGAGTTGTTTACATAGGGAGTCAGCTACCTCTGTCACCCATCAGCGGCCAGCAAATGCAATTGCGGGCATCCAATGGGGTGCCATGGCAGCTGGGGGCCTAAGAAAGGCACCCAGGTCTGCCCTGGCTATATACCTCTTAGGACGTGACAGAGGCATGTCCTAATAGATGCCTGTCAGTATTATACTGACAGGCAATAATGCTCTGGTATACGAAGTATACCAAAGCATTATATCTGTGATATAAAGTTTGCATAGTGAAGTCTCCTATTATTTAAACCGCAAGGTGAACAAAGTTTAAAAAAAAACGCCAAAAACAGTGGCAAAATTGCAATTTTTTTACCATTCCCCCCAAAAAATAATAATAAAAGGTTAATCAATAAGTCCCATGTACCCCAAATTGGTAGCAATGAAGTCCAGCAAAAAACAAGTTCCCTTCTAGGGTATATGAAAATGCATTTTTTTCAAACTGGACTATCCCTTTAAATGTAAATTAACATGTCGTTCAGCAATCTTTTATTCCACTTGGCTTAGGTAAGGTACACCAGGACTAATGTTTTTATGTGTGGAGGGAGTAAACAGCAATCAGCATATTTAGATTATAGTGTGTATTCTTAAGATTATTTGTCATATGTCATATGTAACTTAGCAGCTATACAGGATAGCTGAAACTGCTGATTAACAGAAGATTTACATAAATTAAAGGGAGTCTGTCACCAGAACTTCATTTTGAACTAGCAGTATGGTAATATCGTTCATGCTAACCTGATTTTAAATGTGTTTTCCTTGTTCCCCGGGGTGCCTGCTTTGCATTAAAAACACTCTTATTAAGTTTATGCAAATTAACATTTAGGTGCAACGAGGGCATCTCTGTTGCACCAAAATGCTAGCGCATCATCGCCCTGTTCAACCCTGCATCCCTCCCTGTTGAGTGATTGACATGGGCCAGGCACCGTAGTCGGCGAGTTCACGCCTGGCCCCCTAGTGTAGTGAACGCGCGCGTGTTCCTGCATCTTAATAGGTGCATGTGCAGTATAAACAATATGTCTGCCGTTGTAATCGGCACTACTGCGCATGCGCCGTTGACGATTGAATAAGGCGATGATGCGCTAGCATTTTGGTGCAACGGAGACGCCCTCGTTGCACCGAAATGCTAATTTGCATAAACGTAATAAAAGTGTTTTTAATGCAAAGCAGGCAACCCGGGGAACAAGGAAAACACATTTAAAATCAGGTTAGCATGAACTATATTACCATACTGCTAGTTCAAAATAAAGTTCTGGTGACAGACTCCCTTTAAAGCCACAAATCTTCACACACACATATAGAAAATAATGGAAGGCAAGCAGCTTTTCTTTCTGAGTAAAGTGTGTCTATTTTGTTATTCCCTCATTTACTGTCCTTGAATGCAATTTGCCATTTCCTGCAGACCTTGGAAATTTGTGCAAGCGACAAATTACTTGATCACATAGCATGAACTGCTTCTCAGCCTAATTTGAAAATATGAAGCTGCTGTTCACTAGAACAACAGACATACACTCTTACGGACATATTAGCGAAAACTGGATGTTTGAGAGGGTGGAAAAGACAACTCTAGAGGAGCATTCTAAAAACAATATACAGTATTTATTGAATTTCAGTTTTTGCATGCACTCAGTTTCCCATTAGACTAGAGTAATATTATGTTAGTTGTGTTGAAGGTCCACTAATCATAAAACCAAAATTATCTTACACTGAGAAGCTTTTATTAATCTTTTAAATAAATGGAAAACGTTTCATATTTTTATTTCCATTTTTACCTTATTGTTATAGACCCAGAAGTCCCTAAGGATTTAGAGGACACCAAATATGGGTAAGTTATTTTCTATTATAGCAATTATTGAAAATTACAAAATTATTTATTTTTTCATGCCTTTTTCTTTAACATTTTTTTTAAAATATTTTTATTTCTATTAAAGGATTATTGGTTTAGATTAACATTTTAACTATTATTTATTGTAAACAAGCAGGAGAAGTAGCCTAGTGTTTGATGAGCGATGGGATGAGATCTCTGATGTGGTGATCATTCAAGATGTGTATAAGGGCTATGCTAGGGATTTGCTATTTAGTATTGATGGCACATATGGTTTAGCGCCACCAGTGCTAGACTGGGGTTCCCAGGGCCCATGAAAGAAAATTATTCTGAGGACCCCGATGTTCATCTACAAAAAGCATGATCAAATTATTATTATTAGCTATTTTTAATTGTTAAAATTGCACTAGCAGGACATTTCATCATTGTAGTTTCATAGATTATTTTTGAAGAAACCCATAAGAAACAGACCCTAGTGGAAATTCCAAAGTTATCTCCAAAAGGTGCAGTCATCTGCTGGACCTATCACTATTTCAGGGCCCAGGTCCATCAGAGAATCCACTGGTAACCTGGTAGGCCAGTTCAACCCTGAGCATGACCAGCATTCTAGCTTTTGAATTGAACACCTCTTGATCACCACAAGAACATGAAAATCTTGTTACTCACTGGCAATGGCACCTGTTATTAAATAACCTGAAACTTAAGCACTGCCATGGTAGCACAGTGCACCCAAATATTATTAATTATGAACAAAAAAATATTTCCTTTTTTGTTTTTACTAAAGTTTC
Source organism: Rhinoderma darwinii (assembly GCF_050947455.1). Taxonomy (NCBI): domain Eukaryota; kingdom Metazoa; phylum Chordata; class Amphibia; order Anura; family Rhinodermatidae; genus Rhinoderma; species Rhinoderma darwinii. Next base: position 222,823,783 of record NC_134688.1, read on the forward strand.
ACAAGAGCTCATACATTTCCTGATATGATATTAATAAAATGCTACAACTGAACAAAACTGCTCTCACACTTTATTGGATATTTTTAAGTGTCAACTTGAATACAAATTGCGAAGTCCTTCACGATGATTAAAAAAACAACATTGGGAGGAAATAAATAATGAAAAAAATTAATTATGATATACAGTATGAAAATTATGATAGGGTATATAAATGATTTGGCCATATTAAAGCCTTAACTTGGTTGTGCCAAGTTGGAGTCATGGACAATGGAAGATCTCCCAGAAGCAGCTGCCTGCTAAAAATGGCAAGAAACCTAAATACAAGCAAGTGGCTGGTGAGATACAGCACTTAATGCTTGTGTCTGCAGATGATTTACATTCATCACTTACACATGGTTGATAACAGACGGGAAATACACTAGGGAGAGTATGGCTGTAGATGCCAACCTAAAAAAGGTCCCCACAGCATCTGTGTTGGCGTAGAAAAGCTTGGCATGCAATTGCCTACAAAGTTTTCAATATGTGTGGCAAGGCTAGTTTTTGAAGACTGTTTTAAATGAGCAAATAACATAAAGCTCCTGCCAAATTGGTCATTATTTGATTTTAGCCAACAGTGAAATAGCATGGTCCCTTTAGGCTAGTAAATACCACTTTGTAGAGCATGCTGTTTTGAGTTGGTGGTAATGTAGATGTAATAAAATCTTTGCATTTGATACGTTATTTGGCTTTCTAGGTTGGACATTATTTCGTCTTTTCTTTTATTACTATATATTTTTTTATTATTATGTATTAGGAACATCAGTGATGTTAGTGTAGGGTTTTCAATGATGTGGATGTAAATTATTTTTGTAATATTTGTCACAGATTTCTGTAGTAAACTCCTCCTCTTGTGGCACAGAAATAGGATGTTACATGTGAGCAGACACTGATTGGGCGCTCACATAGGACATCTATAAGGGATGTGGAGGATGTAAGCATTTCTATTAGAAGGAGCATTGTGAGTGGCTGTATTTAAGGGCACTAGAATAGGGTGTACTATGGATGACACTGTTATGAGTGTCAGTGTGGCATTATAGGTACACTGGCTGCCATTATTATGGGGGCATTGTGAAAAAAAAATGCTACAGCACTACTTCTGCATAAACTAGAGTGTAATACTGAATATTGCAACTCTTAACTGCCGCAGAACCTGTTTGATTGTCTACTAACACAATGCCTATAGAAGAAAAAGTGTCGAGACAGCTTATCTTTAATCCACTTAGACAATGCAAAAATGATTAAAAAAAATACTAAATCATCACGTACATCACATAACCTTATTTCCTGTCTTTACAGATGGCTGACCGTGTATATTACCACAAAACTACTAGGCCTGCTTCAAGACAGTGATTGCCTGAATTGTATTGACTGAACACTGTATACTATTAAAAAATAATGACTTACATTTATATTTTCTTAAATTTTGGTGTATTCACTGGATTTATTATTAGAATGACTGAAATATCTTTCTCTGCTAGACCAAAATATGGCAACTGAGAGATGATTGAGATATTATTGTAACTACTGTGAGAGCAGTGAAGTGTGTTAAAGCCATTCAAACAACGGATCTGCGCTTATAAGAACTGTTTCCAATAAAAAAAATAAAAGTAGACTGCTTCGAGAATTATGTTCTAGATATGACAGTCAGCAATGGGAGCCTTTTCAGGTGTGAAGAACTTGAAATTCAACGCAAATACAGTCTCTAAAGCATGAACAGTTACTTGATTGTAGTATGGTGGTCACATACAGTATAGTGAATGGTGAGAAGATATCATAAACTGTGTAGATGTAAAATATCTAAACTCACTGCATTCCTTATAATTTGCTAAGAGGAACCATTTCATAGAACCATTGTCACAGGAGATAGAATTTCAGCTCTTTGTTGTAACTAAATCCCTTTTAAATTTGAATTCAAGTTTTAACACAATTTTACTGTTTACATATAGACATTTGATATTAAACACATAAAAAGTGGAATGTTTCAGCAGATCTTGCACTTATTTGCAGTCACAGCTAGTATCACAGCCAGTGTTGCCAACTGTCTGTAAATCCACGGACATATCATAAAATACTTTTGACAAGCAGTGGCAAAATAAGGACATCATGGGTCGTGGAGTGCTTAAAATGTGGGCATATTTCAACTAAAAATGTTAAAATGGTTTGCCACAATATTATAAAATAGGCATCTACTCACAAACAAAATAAGCATCTACTTAGACCCACTACATTATCCACAGCCATACACAAATGTATACATCTATATGTACATACCCAGTACATACATACAGTATATACACACACACACACACACACACACACACACACACACACACACACACACACTCACTCACAACATAAATACATACATCTTGGTCTGGGGCGACAAACATGAGCCACATGGGGATGAGTTTTTCAGGGGTATTTAGCACACGACTGCAAATATTTTAGTCTGTCACTCCCTCACCATACTGCTAAAACTATCCCCATTTATATTTTACAGTAAATAATATACTGATGTCACTTAAAGGCTATGTACACTCTTTAATAGATTTTTTTTTTCATTAAATCAATGTGTTTTGTGTAATTTTTCTAATTGACTTTTATTTTAAAAAAAAAGTCACTTGTTATGATACAGCTTCTGTGTATCCTGTATACATAGAAGCTGTATCGTTCTCAGCCGATTTCATCTGTTCAGCTTGGCTGAGAACGGGTCCTGTGTGTCTCTGACACACAGGTTCCAATTAATATCGATCACATCTAAGTTCATATTAGTGGCACCAGCTGACAAAATTAATGCGTTATTAGAGGGCAGCCATCATTGCAGTAAGGCTCTGTTCACATCTGCTCAGGGTCCCGTTCTGACGGAAACCTCCGACGGAACGTCAGAACGGGACCCCAACGCAGATGTGAACAGAGCCTTACATACATGTAATTTTCTAGGAAATCAGCTGGTAAACTGATATAAGAATCTTAGAGAACTTTCTGTCGACTTTAGCAGTCTCACCTGTTTCTAGCCCTACCTTTTGAGATCAGGCCTCTGTTAAAGCCATACCATTTGTTCCAGAACCCCCTCATGAAAGAAAAATGAGTGGAAGTGAAGAAAAATAGAGTTGTTGAAGCAGGTGCAGACTGCCGAAGAGATACTGTAAATCACCAAATATTAAAAAGGACAGTTTTTAATTTTTTTACAGTGACAGCTTTTCTTAGACTGATATAAGGGAGTTGAAATACGTCACCGCTACAATGCCTTTTAAGTTTTTGGTAGAACAGCATTGATAATGTCTGTATGCTCAGTGTTGCAATATCAAAAATAAATCTTTCCCTTATACTTGGGCATTCCCGCCTTCTCCTTGGCAGCTCACACCAGCTGCAATTGCTCCGTTTTTCTTCATTTTACTATACTACCAATGCACAGCAAAAGATCTAGTAGAGTGTTTGAAAGAGATGCAATTGTGTTTGGAAGCAAATATCAGGGTTGGGCCTGAGCTTCCGCACAACCAATTAAGGTGAGAAACTCTTGTTGTCCTACCTTCTAACCTACTACCATCTTGGCAAGAACTGCTGCACTCTTGAGTGACTGTAATATGAAAATAGGTAACATCTAAAAGGAGAATTGTAAAATACTGGGCCAACTCTTTTTTTCTTTCCCTATAAAAGTATGAAACTACAGGCTAGGGTGCCCTATAAATAAATGAAAATTGCTGCTCTTTTATAAATATATATATTGTTATGTTGTAATCAACTATATGGAAATATTTCCTTTAACAATACTTCAATGCCTGATGACCTTATTGTCCAAAAGACATGGCTTTATCCAGACATGCCACTACTCTTGTGGCATACCAAAATCAACATTATCTTGCTCCAAAAGGAGACTGTTAGGAAGTATGCAAGGGCTGGGCCCCTAATAGCTCTTTACATCAAAGTACATTAATTCTGTCTTAAAGGGTTATTCCCATCTCTTTTGTTTTTGCCCAACTGCAATCCTTTATTAAAATAAATCATATTGCTGCAGTCTTCTAATTTCTCTTACCCTGGTTTATAGCATCCTGGTGGTCTTTTCTCCTCTCCATGTTTTCTTGAGCCCGATTATATGTGTGCGGTATGTTCCCCCTGTCCCTGAAGTGGCACTGTGTGTGGTCCTGAAGCTGCTGGTGGTGGTTTGGCAACTACATGCCATATTCAGTCCTATATAACGGCTCCATGGCTACTGCGCCTGCACAGAGTTGTCCTATAGACTTCAAATGGAGCTACAGAGATGGCCGGGAAGAGAGCTACTGCGCATGCTCCAGCATGCGCGCAGCCGTGATCCTTCCTGTAAGATGAAATTATACAATGGCACGGGCGCGGACAATGCTGCTTGACTGCAGCGGTGGCCAAAATCCAGGAAAATGGCGCAAAACAATGAAGGGAAGCCTGGGTGCAGAAGATAAATTATGCAATGATAAATATTTTTACATTAGCTATCATATCAAATAGAATTGTTAGACGTGAATACCCCTTCAAGTCAAGTAAAATGGCCTCTTTAAAATACATGTCAATAAAATAAAACATTCATCAAATTGGGAGGCAAAAAAAAAAAGGGAGTGGGACAAATGATTATAACAAGCTCTAATAAGCAAATGCTAACAAGCCATTTATACAAAGCTTTATCTTTCTGTAGCGTTAAAGTGGATTTGCGGTTTACCTAGAAAAACAAATCTCGGCTAAAAGAAACCTGCCGGGCATAATAAAAAGCAGTTTCTAAATCCATCTGAAGATTTTAGAGATTTACACTTAAGTAGATTTGAAGCCTTAAAAAATCTTGAAGGCTTAATAATGTGCTGTACAAAAAATGCTATTGGAGGAAATATGTGTACACTATTAAATGCTGACATAACTAACAAGTTGCAACTCATCAGTATCAAGAAATTAATATAATCATACAGATTACATATAATAAACATATAGATAGAATGCATGTCATCCTCATGAGCGTTCAGCTTCAAGATATGACAGAGTATTCAAGCATTGTGTAATCTGCAGGTGTGGCTTCTCATTGAAGCAGTGTTGAGTATAAGTAAAGATGATATTACACGGCCCGACGTGGGGCGTGTAAATGTGTGCTGATCAACGAGATGGCTCGTTTGCTCCTTTCACAAGGAGCTAGTATTGGGACGACTGCTCGCTACTCCGATCGCTCGTCCCCATACATTTTTATCATGTCAGCAGCATTTCCCCCATGTGCTGCCGACAACAATAATAGTTTCGGCATTTAAAACGATGCAATCAGCCGATGAACGAGCGTTTGCTCATTCATCGGCTAATCGTTGATCTGTTTACACAGGGCAATGATCGGGAACGAGCGTTCTATGAACGCTTGTTTGCCCTATTATTGGCCAGTGTCAAAGGATCTTAACCGTAGGTATTCAACCACTTTTCAGATATATAACTTGATAAAAACCTAATTATGACATAGGGGGATCATCTTAAATAAGCAAGATCTCTTCTTATCATACATTTTGTGGCAGAAACTTGTTTCAGATGAGAAGTCCCTTTAAACTCAGAAGCTGTCCAAAAATCAGGTTTGACCTCACAGATACAACTGCAACCCAAAAACATCAGTCCACAGTGGTTCTCATAGTAAGAGAGAGGACATTTAAACAGGGCAGAATGAAAACATTCTTTATTCATTTTGTATAGGATTATTATTATTTTTTTTAAGTAAGTTTTTATACATTTGTTGAACTTGCTAGCTCTGGTAATTGCCATTTATTTTTCTTTTATAAATGAAGTTCTGATTAGACATCTAGTAGCAATGTATGTGGAAGTACATATCTTCAAAGTTCCTCCTGCCGACTCAACCGTAAGGTGCTCATAAGCAGTCTAAAATCTCACAAGATTTCAAACTGCATGGCAAAGTTTTCTGGAATGGTCCAGTGCACTTGTAAAACCAATCTCTTAGCTGAGAGGCAGTTCATTAGAATAGAAGGTACAAAATATCAGAATGTCTGTGCTTAAATACAATGAATGGACCATTGTATTTTTAATCACAACAGTAAAAAAGAAATTAAAAAGAAACATATTGTTTTTAATTATCTGAAATGTAAGGACTTTGTAAGAAATTAAACTGAGCACAGATGAGAGAATATGCTTCACAGGGAGTGTGGAAATAAGGAAACATATGTTCACGGGATGGTTGAAAAGAAAAACTTTAAAGCACTTGTGGACTGATAATAAAATAATACATAATGCAGTACTCAAAAAAGAAATGTTCACACTTAGACTTAAATTCCAATAGTTTAAAAATATCTTTATCACAGACAGTATCATCTTGAAAAGGAACTATAACATTTGTTCAGAACTCACAATATCCACCCAAAAAACATTAAAAAAAACAACTTGACAATGCTCCTGAATCTTTATATGCGGTATCTGTGTTAAGTCTTTATCTTGTAAACTGAGTATTTGTGCTCAAAACTTTTCCTGTCTTATGTTAATAAAACAGTAGGCAGTTATATAACAGCTATTTCCTGTCAGCCATATGACCATGTGACCACACAAAAAAAGGTCATTGGAGGAGACAGGAAACAAAATTAAACTGTGCTTTCTTGTAACCACTGGAGAGATTAGAAATCGGAGGTGGTTAAAGCTAGTAAGATGCCATCAATGTCTCTCCTGAGAATATGCCCTAAATATAGATAGCAGCCTTGAACATTAGTTCAAGAAACTAAGGTAAGAAATTGAATTGTTATCAAACATATGTAGCAGTTTTATTGTACAACCTGATATACATATCTAACTTGGATCAAAACATGTGGAATAGGATACCTATAGATGTATAGCGCTCCAATAATCTGCATCATTTGGTGGATACCAGTTACACATCTTTACTTTACACTCTAAATTCTATAGTTTCCACAGCTAAACAGATGCAGTGCAGTAATTTATAATAAAATAAAGGTATGATTGCTTTATTAATGCCTTAGCGATCCATTTACTATAAAAATCCCCTGATGTTAGTATTTTGCTATTGTCTCTTTTGAAGAGTAATGTATTTATTAGAAGGAGAGTTGTGATATCTGGTTCAGCTGTTTAAAATCTCACGTACAGTAGGCACCACTTTCCAGATAACGTAAATTATAAATCACCCATATTGTGAAGGCAGGGCTGATATAAAAAGAGAAAAATCTGATACAGCCTCCTGTAGGTAAAGACATGACATATTTGAGAGCAGATGAAACACATTTAATTTTCAGGAAAGGGGCCGCTGTGATAGCAGCTGTGGGAAATCAAATGCACAGCAGGATAGTATAATTCACAATAATTTTGTATGGCAGTTTTGATGGCATGATGTCAGGCAAAAATCTTCGCTGCTTCTTTTGCTGTTCACCACCGCTTTATCACTCTAGTCTGTGCGTCTGATTTTATTCAATCACTATGAAAACCTCTGGCTCTCAGGTAGATGAGAGTGGCAGAGAAATGTGCATTCTTTTATAATCATTTTAACAAAAGATCCTGACCATACTGGAAGCCAAGCATATGTTTCAACATTATTTATTAGAAGCCAAATTAATGTCTGGCAGGATTGTCTGCAAAATTATTATATGTATCAAATTGAGAAGTTTTAAAGGGGTGTCTAAGACTGTTGGTGGCGGTGATAAAAAAAAATGCTGCTTATAATAATCACTTTGCCAAGTTTCTTCATGTATTACATCACAGGATGATTTAAGTGATGATATTTCTGATAATATCCCTACTTGTCTACAGAAGTTTAGTTGTTTATAATTAATATTCCTGTTGGTTTCAGATGACAAAAAGGTCAATTGTATTATTTGCAATGTGAATAGATCCACAATTCTGTGCTGATTAATTTTACAATATATACGTATAGGGGTTAGAGCTTTGTTTCCCTTCACACAGTCATAGAGTTAAATGATAAAATTCTGTCCACCTGAATCTCATATCAAAAAATATATATCAATAAATATATATTAACATTAATGTTTGTATTTGAGATATATATATATGTATATATATATATATATATATATATATATATATATATATAAAAATGACAGGAATATGAATAGGACTAAACCAGTGCCGATTGCGTTTTAGTCTAAGGTAAGGTGAAGGGGTTAATATATAGTGTCAAGTGGTTTACCTACTTCCTCAGGATCCAAGAATGTGTCCTGTCTCTCTTAGGGTACTTTTACATGGCCCGACTTGGGCTGTGTAAACAAACACCAATCAAACATACAGCTCGTTGATCGGCGCTAGTTTGCTCCTTTCACAAGGAGCTATGTATGGGGACGAGCACTAGTTACTCCGATCGTAGTCCCCATACATTTGTATCATGTCGGCAGCATATCTCCCTGTTTACGCAGGGACATGTGCTGCCGACAACGATAATATTTTCGGCATTTAAAATGATACAATCACTTTGGCTGATCATTGAGGGTGTATTTTCAAACAAATCGTATTGTTGTGTTGTTTCAAAAAATGTTGGACAAAAACGGCAATATAACTGCAATGTGAGAATACACCCTAAAGGAAACTCAGGGAGCTCACTCCTAAATTAGTATAAAAGTAATATAACTCTTTTTGTAGCTGTTGCTATCAATTTTTATTTGTGATATCAGTTCTACCCGTTACAATGATGTTAAGAACTCAATTACAGTATTTAATACAATTGCTACATTCTTGTCTTCAGAAATAACAGATATGTCAGTAGATATTTGAGAACCGATATGCTTCCAAAGTAATTATTGTTACTGTGAAATTTTGTCACTAACACAAATGTTTCACTCCTGTATGGATTTCCCAACATGTGCTTAATTGTTTAAATATATCCAGATTGAAAATAAAATAAAATTAGACTGATCTACACTATGTTATAGAATCCCTGTTATAGAATTATTATTTTTTTTTCTAATATACTCCTTTATCAGAATTGCTCCCTTTATAATCAGAAATGTTTTTATTTTACAGAAAAGCAACAAGGAGCCCAACTTTCCACCAATGTCCTTCAAAACTTTAAGCAGCATGATGTATACTGTTTACCGTGGCCTGTATTCTGCCTACAGGGCAACAGACATCAACTATCTCATGACAAGGAAAGCTGTTAGAAATTTGATTTCCCTCCTTTACTGCTTTATCATCATTATCATCAGCCCATTTTCAGGCCCCGTTCACACATTCTGAGCTGAAATTTTCAAAAAAAAAATTGCATCCAATCCAATGACAATGGGGCTTTTGTAACATTGTTCATGTGCAGCGGAACAAAATCTGATTGGATTTATGTCCGTGATGCTAAAAATAAAATGTAAAAGGACACGTAACATGCTACTAATTTCTGCGAATTTCACATGGAAATACCCGCGGATTAAACTAAATGGGGCTAATCCTCATTCGGATCCATGGCACATCAAACTGCACCACGGCTCAAATCAGTCTCATCCTCATATGTCTGCTGCGGACCCTGTAGTAAATATGTTTTTGATCTGCCTATAGCAAATACGACAGGTTAAAAAATAAGCCTCAAATTTCAGTATTACGGTCAGTATTTTGCACCAGTATTTGTAATCTAAACCAGGAGTGGGACCTACACACTTCTGGTTTTGGCTTACAAATACTAATGCAAAATGCTATTCTGATAGTAGAAGTATATTAGGAAAGAGTTAAAGGGGTTGGCCAAGAATATATTTTATTTATATTTTAACTTAATGTGACATGTACAATTAACTTTCTAAAATAGTGTCTGTTTATATGTGGCAGCGTTACTTACTTCTAATTAGTGGTCACGTAACTGCACCCAGAGTAAATTTTTCACTTCCTGTGACGTTCCATGTCTTTGCTCAGCCAGAGGGCCGGGCGAATGTTTCATGAGCTCTTCAGAGCTCCTCCTCGGGTCCGACTGCCTGTAAATGTAGTTGATGACGCTCCGTGCCACTGCTCAGCTGGAAGTGCTGGATGAGCAAAGACACAAAACGTCATCTCTGCTAGTACACGCCCCTTCCTGCCTTCTTCTCTCTCCGAATTCCCGCAATGCCTGCCCGTTTCCTCTCTCCTCGTACACCTCCCTCATCCTCTCTCATCGCCCGCGCACCCTCCTTCTTTCAGATTCTGCTTCTGACGTTTACCTGCCCCATTCACTTCATGTCATGCCTCAATGCCCGCGCATCGCCTGCCCCGATGGTATGTACAGTGATTACGGAGGTTACATAAATACATAGATGATGGGGGTTATATAAATACAGGGATGATGGGGTTATATAAATGCGGGGACGATAGGGTTATATAAATACATGGATTATGGGGTTATATACAGGGATGATGGGGTTATATACAGAAATGATGGGGTCATGAAACCTGTATATAACCCCATCATCCCTGTATATAATTCCCATCATCCCTGTATATAACTCCCATCATCCCTGTATTTAACCCCCATCATCCCTGTATATAACCCCTATCATCCCTTTATATAAGCCTCAACATACCTGTGTATTACCCCCAACATTCCTGTGTATTACCCTATCATCCCTGTGTATTACCCCATCATTCATGTATATAGCCGCCATCATCCCTGTATATAACCTCCATCATCCCTGTATATAACCTCCATCATCCCTGTATATAAGCCCCATCATCCCTGTATATAACTCCCATCATCCCTGTATATAACCCCCCCTCCCCATGTGTGATTATCACTGTGTGTGTGTGTGTGTGTGTGTGTGTGTGTGTGTGTGTGTGTGTGTGACAGTACACGGAGTGAGCTGGGTGACTGTAATTAGAGCAGGGAATAACCCTCTGATCATACAGGGGCGTGGCAGTATGCAAATAGACTGTATATTGTCTCCTCAGATGCAGCAAGGGATCATGGGTATGGTGGGTTACAAGACAGGAAACAGCCAGGATCAGAAGCAAGGGATGTAAACAAACAGAAAGAGCAGCAGTGACGATTGAGATCAAACAGAAACTGGTTAGAAGGTTAGTAGGGGGTTTTAAGAAGGCAAACTAAGGCTGGGGGACACTTTTTAGAAAATAATTTTTTACATGGCCAACCCCCTGCTATACCTTTGGTTCACCACACTGCAAGCATTGGTAGGGAGTGGAAATTTACATATTTGGGTTGAGAATAAGCTACAGCTCTATATTTAAGCATACTATTTACATTAGTCCTTGTCAGTCCTGGACAACATCTGGTTGGAGCTTGCATCAGTTTCCTCTGGGTACTCTATCCACTCTTAAAACACAAACAAATATTCTATGCTTATGCTCTTTTGCTACCCCTGAGAAACCTTGATTAAAGTAAATAAACTTCTGTTTCCGTTACAAGGAGAATAGACTGTTTTAAGACAACTCTCAAGTAGTTTACAAGATTTTGTAATGTAATGTATTCTACAGCCTTTTACAACTGACATTTTATCTAGAGCTGTTACCCAAGACATTATTGAATAGAATGCAGTATAAAATACAATAATGCTGGGAAATACGTAAATTTCTACCATACTAAATATTTTATATTTCTGGAAGGTAAAACACAAATAAAAGCTTGGCTTTTGTAAGGCTGGGTTCATGCAGAGTTTTTTGACAAGTTTTTTGATGCGGAAACCGCGCCGCGAAACTCGTCAAAAACGGCCCGAAAATGCCTCCCATTGATTTCAATGGGAGGTTGGAGGTCGTCTTTTTCCCGCGAGCAGTGAAACAGTCAGAAAAATCTGCCTTGAAATTCCTTTAGGCTTTCTCTGCCTCCCATTAATGTCAATGGTAGGTCAGAGACGGAAATGCCCGAAGAAAGGGAACGTTGCTTCTTTTTCTCGAGGGAAAAAAACGCCTTTGCCTCCGCGTTGAAATCAATAGGAGTCAATCTTACCTGATTTTTGCCGCAGTTTCCGCTGCAAAAGATGCAGCAAAAAACTCTGTGTAAATAGGGCCTTATTCTCGTGCAGATCTGCTACACGCTTGTGGCACATCTGCGTCAGAAATCAAAGAGAAAGCCTCCGATTTTTGCTGTGGAAAAACACATTGAACTTTATTGGCAACATAAGAACGGAGAATTAGTTCTCCTTACATCCTCACAAGCGCTTCCCCCTCTCTTAAGGCTCCTTCACATTGTGTTGTTGCCCTAAGTTTATCGTGTACGTCAGGAAATCTCCTAACGTACAGTATAAACAACGTAGACGATAATTCACAGGGCTCCATTATGTCCTTTTAGCCTACATCGGGCTGGTAGACGTTGGTATACCTTATTTTTGAAGGATGGCATAGCGTAGAAGACTTTGCTATTTCGGAGTCCCCAGACAGAGCATCAGAAGTGCTCTACCCGTGGACGTTGTCCCTGGGAAAGCTCCTGACATCACTGTCCATATATACGTAAAGTGATGTCAGGGGATCTCCAGGGCCGGAATCCCTGGCCAGAGCGTTGCCAAAGCACCGGCCATGTACTCAGGCTTTGCAAAGCTTCGGACGTCACTTTACGTATATGGACATCAGGAACAGTAGTCACTAGGCAGAGCGCTAGTAGAAGGCTCCAGCCCTGTCCATGGACAGGGACTTCAGTCGTTTCCCCTGGGCCATTCCCAGAGGCGACGTATCCCACTATATGCCATAGAGTCGGATACGTTTTGGCTAAATAGATCAAAATCCGGAGCATTAATCGGTCACTGCCTGATCCATGGTTTCCTTCACTGTAATTGACATCAGCACCAAAATCAGTGCCACACTTTCCGTTGCCCATCCCCGGTAATGGAGGGGTGGGCGGACATCTTGGCAGTATGGGGCACAGAAATTCCTGATGGCGGGCCTGTATAAAGGAAATGTTCTTCAAGTTGTCACCCCCTTACCAATGAGAGAACATGTGAGCTCTCCGGTTTTCATGTTTAGGGAAGGGAAAGGGGAGGGGGCGTTCTTTTTTTCCTCCTACAGTGGTGAGAAGATGAGCAGTTGTACATGTAATCACCCCCTGCTCTTAGTCAGGACTTTGGCAATTTAAATGTTTATACTATTTGGATCTCTGAGGTTTTTGGTCTTTTCAGCACAATTCTAACTTTTATTTTTAGCAGTATGTATCTCAGGCAATGTTTGGGTCAGACTTTTAGCCTCAAACATGATTTTTTATGCATTTACGGAACGTTACACTTTAATGTAAAAGACAATTGCATGACGTTGCCCATCATTGTAAAGAGCTGGTTCGCTTTTTCAAAATGTGCTAAATGTCTACTTATACAAAATATATGGGTATGGGATATGATTATGATATCATTTTTAAAAAATGTATAATTCAGGTTTTATTTGCGTTTGTCAAAAGTGTAAAAAATTTACCAGCAGTGAATGGGTTAAAAGGGGTTGTGTACTTTGGTCAATCTCTTCTTGTTGGAAGGATTCCCTTATGAAAAAAAACATCACAGTATGTGTAGTGCAGAAATAGTGTAGAAATAGCTTGAAGCCGAAACGTTGCTGGTGTCTGTACTATAGGACAGTAAAAAGATTAGCTTTTTTGGAATGCTGACATTATTGCTTCTTCTTCTAGTGTATCGAGTGTGTTAGCCTTAATCTACAAGGGCACCTGGCACCTGCTAGGTATTTAATTTCCTGTAACCATTCTGCTGTGGCGAATAGATGGGGATTTTGAACAGGGGAGCACCATCTATTAATTCCCCCTAAAAAAGAATTTAATAATACATGAAACATCTAGTTTTTCATTTTGCAATCATAGGATGTGCAATTATATTTTGACTTTTTAACACTTGTTGGCTATAAATAATATTATTTTGAATTTGAACATTTAGGGAATACTCGTTTCATACACCAGTTTTAATATAAAGAGCGCTGAAATAAAATATTTTGTTAAAAGGTGCAATGTTTTAATAAATCTTAATACATTAGATGTATCTCTGGTAGTTTGTGCACCAGAAAGGGAAATCTATAACAGCTATGAGCAGGAGTAGATTTCCGCTATATTTATATTAAATTATTGGAAAGTTGTTATGCCATGGGTGGCCCGTCCCATACACTAAACCCTATCCACTTTTTAAAAAGTAGTAGTGGTGGCGTAAAATGACAGAAAGTAGCAAATTACTGCACAAAAACGGTGTTGGCCATAATTTACAAGTTTTTTTTTATGCCAAAATACTGTTTTCAGACTGTCTCTTAGTGTTAACTAATCAAAGTTTGACATGGTAATATTTGCAATTTTTATAACATTATTCATTTATCATATAACATTTGCACTTTTAACATGACTTGGTATGGCATAGCTCTCTTTAGAGAAGATATTTTGATAGGTTAAAAACATCAGGGATAGACCTTTTGTGTTAAGGATCTGCCAGGCACAGCTTCTGTATCCACGCCCATAGGTAATCAGTCTGCACCTGCTTCTATGTCTGTGAGACTGACTCCATCTTCCACCACTCAGGATGGCAGGCTTAGGAGTGGGAGAGCCTATCACAGCCTGGCCAGACGGAGCTAGCTCCCGCCCTCTCTGTCTATTTATACCTGCCTTTCCTGTTCCTCCTTGCTTGTGATTCTTCTCGTTTTGTTTCCTGGCCCTGCTGCAGCTTCTTGAACTATTTGACCCTGCTTCATATTGACCCTGGCTTACTGACTACTCTCCTGCTCTGCGTTTGGTACCTCGTACACTCCTGGTTTGACTCGGCTTGTTCACTACTCTCCTGCTCTGCGTTTGGTACCTCGTACACTCCTGGTTTGACTCGGCTCGTTCACCACTCTTGTTGCTCACGGTGTTGCCGTGGGCAACTGCCCCTTTTCCCTTGCTTCTGTGTACCCTTGTCTGTTTGTCTGTCGTGCACTTATTGAGCGTAGGGACCGTCGCCCAGTTGTACGCCGTCGCCTAGGGCGGGTCGTTGCAAGTAGGCAGGGACTGAGTGGTGGGTAGATTAGGGCTCACTTGTCTGTTTCCTTACCCCCATCATTACATAATCACAAGCCCATATACCTACTCTACCCTGGTCCCTCACACCACTATGGACCCCCTTGAGACCCTGGTTCAGCAAATGCAGGGTCTCTCCCTACAGGTCCAGGCCCTGGCTCAGAGGGTCAACCAGCCTGATGCTACCATGGTAGTGCCCCTCACCTCACCTCTTGAACCCCACCTCAAGTTGCCTGACCGGTTCTCAGGGGACCGGAAGACTTTTCTCTCCTTTCGGGAGAGTTGTAGGCTCTATTAAAGCCCCACTCCTCAGGTTCTGAGAGCCAGCGGGTGGGTATAATTATGTCCCGGCTCCAGGAAGGGCCCCAAGAATGGGCCTTCTCCTTGGCTCCTGATGCCCCTGAACTTTCCTCCGTTGATCTTTTCTTTTCTGCTCTCGGACTCATTTATGACGAGACTGACAGGACTGCCTTTGCCGAGAGTCAGCTGGTGACCTTACGTCAGGGTAAGAGACCTGTTGAGGAGTATTGCTCTGACTTTAGGAAGTGGTGCGTAGCTTCTCGGTGGAATGACCCTGCCTTAAGGTGCCAGTTTAGGTTGGGTCTGTCGAACGCCCTGAAAGACCTGCTAGTTAGCTATCCCTCTTCTGACTCCCTAGACCAGGTTATGGCTTTAGCTGTACGACTTGACCGACGTCTCAGGGAACGACAACGTGAACGTTTTTGTGTTTTCTCCTCTGACTCCCCCATGATTCCTCCCGAGGTTCCGTTGCTTCGTTCTTCCACGGAAGACTCGGAGGTACCTATGCAACTCGGGGCCTCTGTGTCCCCCCAACAACGTAGAGAGTTCCGCAGGAAGAATGGTCTCTGCTTCTATTGTGGGGATGACAAGCATCAAGTGAACACCTGTCCTAGGCGTAAGAATAAGCAGCCGGAAAACTTTGATTGATTTGCCTAAACCTGTCCCGGTAGTGGGTATCGACTCCACTCCTCTTGCTAATGGTTATTTTACACAGTATACCCCTGTTTTTTAACTCCTTGTTGGCTCCATGCATTTGGAGCAGTGCTCAGTACTGTTGATGCAGGGATTATCGTCCGATTTGGTTTTAGACCTTCCCTGGTTGCAGTTGCATAATCCCACGTTTGACTGGAATACTGGGGATCTTACCAAATGGGGTAATGAATGCTTGACGTCATGTTTTTCTGTTAATTCTATTTCTCCCCCTGAGGAAGTGAACACGCTACCTGAGTTTGTTCAGGACTTCGCTGATGTTTTCTCTAAGGAGGCCTCCGAAGTGTTACCTCCTCATAGAGAATACGATTGCGCTATCGATTTGGTACCAGGAGCGCACGTGAAGCCATGAGAGAGTATATCCAGGAATGCCTGGCCAAGGGTTACATTCGCCCCTCTACTTCTCCGGTAGGTGCTGGCTTCTTCTTCGTAGGGAAGAAGGATGGTGGTCTTAGGCCATGCATTGACTACCGTAACTTGAATAAGGTCACTGTAAGGAACCAGTATCCCCTTCCTTTGATTCCTGATCTCTTTAATCAGGTTCAGGGGGCCCAATGGTTCTCTAAGTTTGATCTACGGGGGGCGTATAACCTTATCCGCATCAAAGAGGGGGATGAGTGGAAGAGTGGAAGACTGCGTTTAACACGCCTGAAGTTCATTTCGAATACCTCGTCATGCCCTTTGGGTTGTGTAATGCTCCCGCGGTCTTCCAGAATTTCATAAATGAGATTTTAAGAGATTACCTGGGGGTATTTTTTGTAGTGTACCTTGATGACATACTTGTGTTTTCCAAGGACTGGTCCTCCCACATTGAGCATGTCAGGAAGGTGCTCCAGGTCCTTCGGGAAAACAAACTGTTTGCGAAGACCGAAAAATGTGTGTTTGGGGTGCAGGAGATACAATTTTTGGGTCAAATCCTCACTCCTCATGAATTCCGCATGGACCCCGCCAAGGTCCAGACTGTGGCAGAATGGGTCCAACCTGCCTCCCTGAAGGCGTTTCAGTGCTTCTTGGGGTTCATTAATTATTACAGGAGATTTATTGCTAACTTCTCGGTCATCGCTAAGCCTCTTACGGACCTCACTCGCAAGGGTGCTGATCTCCTCCGCTGGCCTCCTGAGGCTGTCCAAGCTTTTGAGGTCCTTAAGAAGTGCTTTATCTCGGCCCCGGTGTTGGTTCAGCCCAACCAAATGGAGCCATTTATCGTGGAGGTTGACGCATCCGAGGTGGGAGTGGGGGCTGTCTTGTCCCAGGGTACCAGGTCCCTCACCCATCTCCGTCCCTGTGCCTACTTCTCCAGGAAGTTTTCGCCCACTGAGAGTAACTATGATATTGGCAACCGCGAACTGTTAGCCATTAAATGGGCATTTGAAGAGTGGCGCCACTTCCTGGAGGGGGCTAGGCACCAAGTAACGGTCCTTACCGACCACAAGAATCTGGTTTTCCTAGAATCTGCCCAGAGGCGTTCTGACAGAGGGGTGCAATTTGTTTCTTTGTTTTGGAGAGCCTTCTGTAAAAAGTTGGAGATTGATCTGTCTTTCTCCTCTTCCTTCCATCCTGAAACTAATGGCCAAACCGAGAGGACTAATCAGTCTCTAGAACAATATTTAAGGTGTTTTATCTCTGACTGTCAATATGATTGGGTCTCATTCATTCCCCTCGCCGAATTTTCCCTTAATAACCGGGTCAGCAACTCGTCAGGGGTCTCCCCCTTTTTCTGTATTTTGGGTTTAATCCACGGTTCTCCTCCGTTTCACCTGGTAGTTCCAACAATCCCGAGGTAGATGTAGTTCATCGGGAACTGTGCACAGTCTGGGCCCAGGTTCAGAAGAACCTAGAGGCGTCCCAGAGCATGCAAAAAAGGCAGATAGAAGACGTTCTGCTAACCCCTTGTTTATGGTCGGGGATCTGGTGTGGCTATCGTCAAAGAACTTGCGCCTTAAAGTCCCATCCAAGAAGTTTGCTCCCCGGTTTATTGGGCCGTACAAGGTCATTGAAGTCCTCAATCCTGTCTCCTTCCCCCATGTTTTCGAGTACACGACGTGTTTCATGCCTCCCTCCTTAAACGCTGCTCCCCGTCCTTGGCTCCCTCGAGGAAACCTCCTGTCCCCGTTCTCACCCCTGAGGGGGTAGAATTCGAGGTGGCCAAGATTGTGGACAGCAAGATGGTCCAAGGCTCCCTCCAGTACCTGGTTCATTGGAGAGGATACGGGCCTGAGGAGAGGACTTGGGTACCCGCCCGGGATGTTCACGCTGGGGTATTGGTCAGGAGGTTCCACCTTCGTTTCCCCAATAAACCAGGTCCATCTAGAAAGGGTCCGGTGGCCCCTCATAAAAGGGGGGTACTGTTAAGGATCTGCCAGGCACAGCTTCTGTATCCACGCCCATAGGTAATCAGTCTGCACCTGCTTCTATGTCTGTGAGACTGACTCCATCTTCCACCACTCAGGATGGCAGGCTTAGGAGTGGGAGAGCCTATCACAGCCTGGCCAGACGGAGCTAGCTCCCGCCCTCTGTCTATTTATATCTGCCTTTCCTGTTCCTCCTTGCTTGTGATTCTTCTCATTTTGTTTCCTGGCCCTGCTGCAGCTTCTTGAACTATTTGACCCTGCTTCATATTGACCCTGGCTTACTGACTACTCTCCTGCTCTGCGTTTGGTACCTCGTACACTCATGGTTTGACTCGGCTTGTTCACTACTCTCCTGCTCTGCGTTTGGTATCTCGTACACTCCTGGTTTGACTCGGCTCATTCACCACTCTTGTTGCTCACAGTGTTGCTTCTGTGTACCCTTGTCTGTTTGTCTGTCGTGCACTTATTGAGCGTAGGGACCGTCGCCCAGTTGTACCCCGTCGCCTAGGGCGGGTCATTGCAAGTAGGCTGGGACTGAGTGGCGGGTAGATTAGGGCTCACTTGTCTGTTTCCTTACCCCCATCATTACATTTTGCATACATTTTGGAACTGACCAAAGTTGACTGCCTTTTGGGACTCTGTCTGGCATGTCACTTAAAAATTCACTGATTTTACTCTCCCTAAATCTCCTGACCTCTTCCTGCTTCATCTGTGTGAAATCCTTATAGCCACCTACAAGAAATCAATTGTTCACCACCTGGTCAACACATCTCGTGCATGTATCCCGGCCTTGTGGAGGCAGGTTGACCCACCTACAACACGCCTTTGTTTTCAGAAGATCCAAAAAGTGAAGCGTATGGAGGAGCTCACGGCCTCTTTGCGGACCACTCAACACAAATTCTTACTCTACTGGTTTTACTGGTCGAGGTTTGAGAACTCTCCAGAATCTATCTCTTTGATAACCTAATGTGTCTCTTAGATTGGATCAATGGAGGTTGGAAGATAGTTTATGAGGCTTAATTCTCTTCCCCTCTCCCCCGACCTTTTTTTTCTCCTCTTTTCTTTCTTTCATCTTCTTTCTGTTGCTTTTTTTTCCTGTCACTCAATAGGACCATTTTTATGACTCAGTACTGGCGGTTAATTTGATCTTTGTCTTTTGTTTATTCTACATGATTGTATGTTACTAAATTGTGACCATGTTTTATACTCTTTTATTGCCTTTGATAATAGTAAAAAACAGAATAAAGAAAAACCCCCCAAAAACAACATTTGGTATAGAGGTATAACTTAAAGCTACTGGGCCCCCATGAATAATCTGTAACAGGGTCCCCCACTTTTACACTTCATTTACAGCACTGTCCTCCTTATATGGTGTAGAGGGGCCTTTTGGGCCCCCACAAGTACCAGGGCCCTAGTGTAACCCCTGCATCACTACAGATACAACTCTGTTGGGGAAAATGTATACAAACCGGTATAAAGGAAAAGGAAATGTGCAGCAACCAATCAGATTTCAGATCAAATTTTTCATTGGCCCTTTTGAAAATGAAATAAGCAATCTTTTGCTATGAGCAATTACTCCACTTTTCCTTAACATCTGTTGATAAATCTCCTAATGACTTTTAGCAATTGCCTTTGGTAATAATTTCCTTTTATGTGTTGTTGATGAGAGTCGTAATATTTCCTTAAACCAGTTATTCGTGCTTCCAATGTGTCTTTACTTTAGTATTCTCATTTCACATGCACACAGTAAGGGCCCTTTTACACTGGCCAATTATCGGGCAAGCTCGTTCCCGATAATTGCCCTGTGTAAACAGCCGATGAACAACCAAACACTCGTTCATCTGCTGAGTGAATAGTTTACGCAACCTAAAATATTATCGTTGTCGGCAGCAACTCTCCCATTGTAAACAGGGAGACATTATAGAAATGTATGGGGACGAGCGATTGGAGTAACGAGCCCCCTTCCCCATACATAGGAGCAAATGAGCGATGATCAACGAGCTGTCTCGTTGGGCCGTGTAATAGGACCCCAAGAGAGAGGCATTTATGTATTTTAATTCATGAGATGTAGTAAGTGGGTATGGTGAGGCATGTACTGTTATACAGCGTCCTACACATTTTGAAGGTTAACCACATTGGATATGGTTCACATGTATTCCTGCTATTTCCCTTGTTCCTCATAAACTTTCAATATTAAACATTACATTAATATTTGCAAAGTATTTTTAATTAGTCAAGCTATATTCATTCTCAGATTGCAGTTTAGTTTAAATGTAATTATGGATTTCAAAACAAATAAATCTTTACTATCAAAGCTCGTAGTTTCCATAGCACATGCCAAAAAAGGATAATTACTCTGAGTTTGCCATAATAATTATAATTATATTCCCTAAATAATGAATGTGTTCTTTTAAACACACCAGCAAGTAATCAAATGGCTGAGGGTGTATTATGAAGTCCGGGACATAAATCTTGTTACAGATATGCAAAATGTACCCATCTATTAGATTCATAAGCATTATAAAATATTCATGGCCGCTTCTGATAAATAATTTATGCGGGCTGAGATGCACCTTTTTCATGAACAAATAAATAAAGAAGATAAAATACATAAAATTACCTTTTAATCAAAAGACTGTTATAATGAAGTGGTGCTGTAAAAAATTGTGCAAATAAATACAATGATGTTGCCCATAGCAATTAATAAAGTTGCAGCGCTCATTTTTGGCAGTCAAATCGGGAAGTGAAATCACTACTTTATTGGCTGTTTGGGCACTTTTATTTATAATGTTCTCCAGTATTGAGCCCTGTCTGCTCTAAGCAGAGGAGGTGATTCTAGGGTGTCTATACACTGTAACACCTTCCAGAAGGCTATAGTCCTCAGCCCTGTTAGCTGAGCCTACCACAGCCTCAATGCAGACAAGAAACTGAGAATTATCCTTCTGCATAGCGACTTTCACCACAACTCCACAGCAATATTAGGTCCTAAGAAGCTGTGTGTCCTGCTTCTGAAGAGAAGTTAAACTGTTACCGGGCTTCAGAGTACGTGCATGCGTTGTTTAGCGTTCTGCCCCAGGCTGCAAAAAAATCCAAGTGTCTATCAAGTCACTCCATTTAACCAAAATCACTGCAAAAGTGAATTTATGTAACTATACAACTGCTGCTGGAAATTGTGGAATCCCTGCCCAGGTATTGCTGGATAAGAGAAACGATAACCAACTAGTCACCTTAATTTCCCTATTAGCTCAAGTGGACCGCAAGAACTGTGCCTCCATCTTGGACGTATTTTAGATATTTGAATTCTGCAGTAAACGTGAGTTGTATCATCCATCCATGTCCTCTGGTCCCTGCACTACACCATCACGGGCACCCCACTCACAACATCGGCCAGAGACACTATATTGCATCAGTTGTTGACCACTACCACCATCATCATTAGTGCAGCCCCCCTATCACTGTACCAGTCCAAGAGGAGTGGGGGAGGAGAAGGTAGAGTCCCTAGGAACCACTGGCTACACCATAGACTACTGCCAGCCGTGTACTACGTCTCCCATCCTCTCAACACATGCTCCTCTGGGTTGATGCAGGAGCAGGTCAGCAGGAAGAGCAGGTCAGCAGAAGGAGCAGGAACAGGTCAGTAGGAGGAACATAGCGACCTGTAAATTGAAAGGTGAGGCTGAGCCGACGGTAGGTAGGGGGATTTATACTGCAAGAGGGGAAGTCTGAGCATCTTGCTGACAGCAGAGACCCCCTATAGAGCCCTCAGTAGTTACTATACTGTGAGGGGGGAGTCTGAGCATCTTACTGACTGCAAAGGGCTCTATGCTCGGGCAATTTCCCCCCTATAGAGCCCTCAGCAGTCAGACGCTCAAACACCCCCATTGCAGTATAGTAACTACTGAGGGCTCTATGGGGGAATTATTTCCCCCCCAGAGCCCTCTGCTGTCGGCAAGATGCTCAAACCCTGCCTTGCAGTATAATTCCCAGCCAGCATCAGTCGATCACTTTTAAATTAGTGGGGGCAGGAGGCTGAGCACAGTATAAGGGCTAGTCCACACGTAGCGGAATTTCTGCATATTTTCCGTTTGGAATTGCGGATGGAAAGTAAGCAGCAGAGTACAGTAGCAGCAACAGGGGTGAGATTTAATAAATCTCATCCACACACTGCGTACAATTGCCTTGCAGAAATTCACCTGCGGTGCGTATTTTTCGTACCGCAGCATGTCAATTCCTGCTGTGGAAAGTGGACTGAATTGCTGTGTTTTTCAGAGAAAATGTCACCATCTCTTAGCATTGTGAAAAACGCTCCAAATGCCGCATTATTTTCTACAGTAAAAAAACCACAGGAATTGTGTTGCGGTGCGGTTGCTCGGGTGAGTGCAGAGCCGCTTTGTTTCTGATCAGCTTTCCTCGGAAAGCTGAGCGGTCTCCGAGAAAAGCCGATCAGAAATGAAGCACTTCAAGCAATTAAGCACTTCTGCCACTTCGTTTTAGCGATTAGTGCTCTGACTCCCACCGATCAAACTTTTGACATGTCACTATGACATCTCAGAACTTTTTTAAAAGTTTAGTTACCCTTTAAAGGAAAGGTGTTATAATTTATATTAGAATAAATTAGACTTCATTGACGTCTAGTTTCTATTGTGGCACAGGGGAGAAGAAAGAAGACAGAAGACTTCTGTAGGTGAGTATACGTTTTAGTTATTTTTTATATTGCTAATTTTTGTTTTCCAGGTTCCACTGGTCCGCTTGGACTAAGTCGAAGATTTGTTGGACTACTTACTTCATTACCATCTTAGTAATGGCAGTTGTCTGTTTGATGACGTCCATTACTAAGGCAGGGCTTAGTGTTAGCCAGTAAAAAGGCTAGCACTAACCCCCCATTATTAACCCTGTACCCACCGCCATCAGGGATATCGGGAAAAGCTTGGTATGATACTGTACTGGTATTATCAGGCTGAGAAGGGATAAAAACCATGGGCCTTCCCACAGGGACATAGCTAGGGGGGGGGGGCAGGCGGGGCATGTGCCCCGGGTGCAACTTAGAGGGGGGCGCCAGCGCCACCTCCTCCTGCACTATAATTGTACCTGTGTCTATAGGACACAGGTACAATTAGAAGCAATGAATAGCCCGGTACATTCCGTTCCCGGCTATTCAGCTCTTTTGTACCAGAGAAGCGCTATCGCGCTTCCGTCGATGAAAGGCGCTGAGTGATAGGGAAAGTCATCCTGAACAGCCAATCAGCGCCTTTCAAAGACGCTTCGTTCAACCCCCAGGAGATCTGCGCAGAAGAGAGCAGGTCTCCATGGCTTTATCTACAGGGGGGTTTTTATCTACAAGGGGGGCTTTATCTATGGGGGGGGGCTTTATCTACAGGGGGCTTTATCTACGGGGTCGCATTATCTACAACGGGGCTTTATCTATGGGGGGCTTTATCTACATGGGGGCTTTATCTACAGGGGCTTTATATACAGGGGGGCTTTATCTATGGGGGGCTTTATCTACATGGGGGCTATATACTGGGGTGGGCAATATCTATAGGGTGGGCTATATACAGGGGTGGGCTATCTATGGAGCACTGTATACAGGGGTGGGCTATATCTACAGGGGGCTATATACAGGGGTGGGCTTATCTATGGAGCACTATATACAGGGGTGGGCTATATCTACAGGAGGGGCTATATACAGGGGTGGGCTATATCTACAGGGGGGCTATATACAGGGTGGGCTATCTATGGAGCACTATATACAGGGGTGGGCTATATCTACAGGGGACTATATACAGGGGTGGGCTATCTATGGAGTACTATATACAGGGGTGAGCTATATCTACAGGGGGCTATATACAGGGGTGGGCTATCTATGGAGCACCATATACAGGGGTGGGCTATATCTACAGGGGACTATATACAGGGGTGGGCTATCTATGGAGCACTATATACAGGGGTGGGCTATATCTACAGGGGAGCTATATACAGGGGTGGGCTATATCTACAGGGGAGCTATATAAAGAAGTGGGCTATCTATGGAGCACTATATACAGGGGTGGGCTATATCTACAGGGGGCTATATACAGGGGTTGGCTATCTATGGAGTACTATATACAGGGGTGGGCTATATCTACAGGGTGCTATATACAGAGGTGGGCTATCTGTGGAGCACTATATACAGGAGTGGACTATATGTGGAGCACTATATACAGGGGTGGACTATATGTGGAGCACTATATACAGGGATGGGCTATATCTACAGGGGTGGGCTGTATCTACAGTGGTGGGCTATATCTACAGGCGGGCTATATACAAGGGTGGGCTATCTGTGGAGCACTATAGGGGGAGCTATTTGTGGGACACTATATACAGGCGTGGGCTATATGGGAGCACTATCTACATGGGGCATGGTGTGTGTGTGGGACATGGTGTATGGTACTATTATAATTAGAGATGCAGTGTATGGCACTATTATATTTAGGGGCGTAGTGTGTGGTATAATGAGAACGTTATCTTTTTTTATACAGTAGGTGTAGAAATGTTTGAAAAGTGAGAAGCTGAAAACATCTGAGCGGCAAACTGCAGAAATGGGCTGTGACCGGGAGAAGTCATCATAGAGGTCTGGAACGGATGGAGAAAAATAACTAGAATCTGAGACGTCACCAGTGAGTCACTTAATGTAAATGTTTATTCTGCCTCTAATCAGCACTGTAGTCACTGTGTGATCTGCAGTGAGATGATGGGTGGTATGATTATGATATGATTTATTTTTTGTGAAACAGCATCTCCCAGCATATCCTTATCATTGTCTGGGCCATGCTGGGAGCTGTAGTTTTACGCCGTACAAACCTGTACAGCAGGAGTTGCACTAAATTGAGCTGTATTTGTGCTGGTGTTGTATTTTTGTACTGAGCTTGTTTCTGGTGCTGTATATATGTACTGAGCTTTGTTCTGGTGCTGTGTATAGAACTATATTGCTTGTAAAATATACAAATGTTTTTATGCTCGAGTTACATAAAAAGAAATGTGGAAAAGAAATGACACGTCATTGATTAGTAGAGAAAATAAACACGGCGAGGGGGAAGGAGATGTCGTGAAAGAGGTTGAGGGGGGGGTGCCAAACTGAATCTTTGCCCCGGGTGCTGGAGAACCTAGCTACACCTCTGCCTTCCCACCCTGGTAATGTTAGGCTGTGACTGCTTTATTATATCTGGCTAATTCTGAAAAAATGGGGGGATCCAACGTAATTTTTTGAAAAAAATAAATAAATAATTGAAAAAAAATGATGTGGGGTCCCTCCATCTCTCCTAAACAGCAAGATACAATAAAGCAGCAACAGCATAGCATTACCAGGGTGGAAAGGGACACTGTTTTTGTTCCTTCCCAGCCTGATATTACCCACCTGCAGCCAACCTGGTGCCCGGCCATCACTTCAGATGGTCGGGGACTGGATCGTACCCTGCTCTTCCCGATACCCCTGGTGTATGGTTGGGGGGTGCCATTTCAATTTTTGCCTCAGGCAGCAGAAAATCTAGAATCGGCCCTGCCCCCAAGTACTAAACTGCCAAAATAAAAGTGCCCTAGGACAAGCATACAGAGGAAGGAACTAAAAGCAAAAACCTCATAACATTTAGAAAATGCAGGATGGGGCATGGAGCCATCAAACCCCAGATCAGAACCTAAAATTAATTAAAAAAATACCAGACTAGACCCCAAATTGCTGGCCACTCTACACCGCGTTCCAAATTATTATGCAAATGTTATTTTTCGCTGATTTTCCTAAATAGTCGATGCAAATGACAGTCAGTATAATCTTCAAGCCATCAACTGTTGGAGTATAATGCAAATTTTATTGAACAAATCTCCTAATGATAACAGATTTTTTTTTAGAAGTAAAAAACTCAAAATGCACTGTTTCAAATTATAATGCACAACAGAGATCAAAACATTTTAAAGGTTGTAAAGAGAACTAAAATGGTAATTTGTTGAATTTGCAGCATCAGGAGGTCATATTTACAGAAATCAAAAGCTCTTTCAATCAAAAAAAACTTAACAGGCCAGGTTACATGTTAACATAGGACCCCTTCTTTGATATAACCTTCACAATTCTTGCATCCATTGAATTTGTGAGTATTTGGACAGTTTCTGCTTGAATATCTGTAAAGGGTTTGCCTGACACAGGTCCTGTGTCGACGCCCGGGGTTAATCAGAATTTATCAGCTCCAAGGTCTGATAGAGTGACGCGATCTGTTACCACTCAGGCTTGACTCGGCTCGTTCACCACTGCCTGTTGCTCACGGTTTTCCGTGGGCAACTGCCTCTTCTTCCCCTTTGCTTCTGTGTGCCCTTGTCTTGTATTGTATGTCTTGCACTTATTGAGCGTAGGGACCATCGCCCAGTTGTACGCCGTCACTTAGGACAGGCCGTGCAAGTAGGCAGGGACTGAGTTGCGGGTAGATTAGGGCTCATCTGTCGTCTCCCCACCCCGATTCATAACAATATCTTTGCAGGATGTCAGAATAGCCTCCCAGAGCTCCTGTTTTGATGTGAACTGCCTCCCACCCTCATAGATATTTTGCTTGAGGATGCTCCAAAGATTCTCAATAGGGTTGAGGTCAGGGGAACATGGGGGCCACACCATGAGTTTCTCTCCTTTTATGCCCATAGCAGCTAATGACATAGAGGTATTCTTTGCAGCATGAGATGGTGCATTGTCATGCATGAAGATAATTTTGCTACGGAAGGCACGGTTCTTCTTTTTGTACCATGGAAGAAAGTGGTCAGGCATAAACTCCACGTACTTTGTAGAGGTCATTTTCACACCATCAGGGACCCTAAAGGGGCCTACCAGCTCTCTCCCCATGATTCCAGCCCAAAACATGACTCTGCCACCTCCTTGCTGACATCGCAACCTTGTTGGGATATGGTGGCCATTCACCAACCATCCACAACTCCATCCATCAGGACCATCCAGGGTTGCACGACACTCATCAGTAAACAACACGGTTTGAAAATTAGTCTTCATGTATTTCTGAGCCCACTGCAATCGTTTCTGCTTGTGAGCATTGTTTAGGGGTGGCCGAATAATAGTTTTATGCACACTTGCAAACCTCTGGAGGATCCTACAATTGAGGTTCGCGGGACTCCAGAGGCACCAGCGGCTTCAAATACCTGTTTTGCTGCTTTGCAATGGCATTTTAGCAGCTGCTCTCCTAATCCTATTAATTTGTCTGGCAGAAACCTTCCTCATTATGCCTTTATCTGAACAAACACGTCTGTGCTCTGAATCAGCCACAAATCTTTTCACAGTACGATGATCACGCCTAAGTTTTCTTGAAATATCCAATGTTTTCATACCTTGTCCAAGGTATTGCACTATTTCACGCTTTTCGGCAGCAGAGAGATCCTTTTTCTTTCACATATTGCTTGAAACCTGTGGCCTGCTTAATAATGTGGACCATCCTTCTTAAATAGTTTTCCTTTGATTGTGCACACCTGGCAAACTAATTATCACAGGTGTCTGAGATTGATTACAATGATCCAAAGAGCCCTAAGACACAATACCATCCATGAGTTTAATTGAAAAACGAATAATTAAATGTTTATGACACTTAAATCCAATGTGCATAATAATTTGGAATACGGTGTATATATTTATTCTTGACTAATGTGTGTGTGGGGGGGGGGGAATTCTTTAAACTTACTAATATAATGCAATTAGTTCTGTACTTATTTGAAATTGGAGAAGTTACAGTTTAATCTTTGCAGTGCTCACATCTCACTGTGAAGAAGGAGTCCCACGTATGCATGAACTGCTGCTCCCCCCGCACAACCGCCACTGATTGACAGCTTTCTCCATATTACTGTGCATACCTTCGCCTAACTTTGTCTACCCCTTATCTCGGCCCTCTATCTATCTATCTATCTATCTATCTATCTATCTATCTATCTATCTATCTATCTATCTATCTATCTATCTATCTATCTATCTATCTATCTATCTATCTATCTATCTATCTATCTATCTATCTATCTATCTATCTATCCTAGTTCCTCATAAATGTAAAGTTTTAAAAACATGGTTACATATATTAGACAGGTCTTGTTCTGTATTTTAATAAAATGAGTAGAGTACATAATCTTACCTTTATTTTCTGGTATGGGATCAGTGCCATAGGTTGTTTGGATAAGGGATCATTCCATTTTTTTTTTTTTTTAGCAAAGTCAATATCCTGTATGTTTGAGAAAACAATCCCCACATTCACTTTGTGCCAAGTATCTGTGGACTGCAGCAGCTTTTCCCCATGGCAACATCTTAATATAGTGAGAGTAATGTGTATTTATTTTTTTATATTATATAGTTAAATAATCTCTTTTAAAGGATAGTCTGCAACTACTTGTAAGAATTTTCCTCAAAGCACTCTTTATATATTAGTCGATGAAAACTACTACGAAAATGTTACCAGCGAAACTGTATAATCTTCTTAATTGTGAAAATAGATGTGTGGCAGCGGCAGACAATAGCTGGTACAAGGAATTTATATTGATCTAGGGTAGAATAGAATTTAATAAGATAGCATATCGGTCCTAGGGCAAAACTACATGCATGAATCCTGCAAAGTGGCACAGGAAGTCACCTGTGGGTTTTTTGTGTGCATAAGGAAAAATCTTTATGGGCCCATAGCTATAGGCTATGGTGTGTTGAGACATACCCTAATGCGTAATTTTTTTTTTATACTGCTGTCACCAAGGATTTGTGCAGCCCGCAACAATTACTATTAGCTAAAGGCTGGGTTTTTATTTATTTATTTATTTATTGTCTCGGTGCGCTCACGAGCTCAGTCCAGACTTAAGAAGCCAGAGCACACTCATTATGGATATTGAGCTAACTGCTCCCCGAGCACCCTGGGCTATAAGAAGGTCCCAGCCCCATCCTCCCACGCCTGAGCGTTGGTGTCATATTCCAAGTCTGTCTTGCAAATGGTCCCCTAGTGTTTCCTGCTCCCAGTGTTCCCTGTTCCTGTATCCTGTAACCTGATCTAGTGCCGTACTGAGCTGTAGCTATGCTGTGCTGTATACCATGCCTGTCCTGCTTCTCCATGCCTGACGTCTACCTGCTGCCTAGTTCCTGCCAAGCCTGCCTTGCTACTGTCCGAGCTGCCAAAGGTACCCTATATGAACTATAGACTCTGACCTGCGCCCTATTGGCCAGCTGTCATACCGCCAAGGCGGTATGGCCCAGTGGGTCCACGAACCCTAAGTGAAAGTACGCTCAGGCCATGGACCCCGTTGGTCGATCCAAGACCATGACGACGTCACAAGAAATGCATGCGGATATGCTAGACCTCCGGTCTCGACAGGACCAACTCCTCCAAGCCTTGAACATTCTCGCACGTCGGCAGGAGGCACGAGCTGTCATTCCTCCTACTACACCTCCTTGCAGTGTTGATCCTCAGACTGCTCCTGGCAGTGTTGACCCGCATTTTTCTTTGCCACTTCCGGACCGCTATGATGGAGACGGAGGTACCTGTCGTGAATTTTTGAACCAGTGCCAGATCCACTTCAGCCTGTATACTAGGACATTTTTGTCTGACGGCACAAGGGTCGCTTTCATCATCTCTCTCCTCACTGGCAAGGCTCTTTCATGGGCGAACCCTATCTGGGAGAGACAAGGACCAGAGACCCGTGTCTTCCAGGACTTCCTCCGGACTTTTCGCATGGTGTTTGAGGAGCCTGGACGTGTCTCATCTGCAGCGGCTTCCTTGATTAACCTACGCCAAGGAGACACCTCCTGGCGGGAGAACTGTTATGGAACAATGAGGCCCTGGTGGCTGCATTCTGGCATGGACTGTCTCCTAAAATGAAGGACGAACTTGCCGCTCGAGACCTGCCATCTACCCTGGATGACCTCACCCTTCTGTCCGCCCAGATTGATATGCGGTTCTGAGAACGCCTCTAAGAGGTTCGTCGGGAGGGAGGCTGTAAAGGATCTGCCAGACACAGCTTCTGTGTCGACGCCCGTGGTTAATCAGTCTGCACCTGCTCCTAGGTCTGATAGAGTGACTCGATCTGCTACCACTCAGGCTGGTAGGCTCAGGAGTGGGAGAACCTATCACAGCCTGGCCAGACGGTTCTAGCTCCTGCCCTCGGTCTATTTATACCTTCATTTCCTACTTGTCTTTGCCTGTGATTCTATCCTGTTTGCTGGCTCTGCTGCGCCTGCTATTATTATTGACCTTGCTTCATTTTGACCCTGGCTTTACTGACTACGCTCCTGCTCTGCGTTTGGTACCTCGTTCTTTCCTGGTTTGACTCGGCTCATTCTCTACGCCTGTTGCTCACGGTGTTGCCGTGGGCAACTGCCCCATTTCCCTTAGCTTCTGTGTACCCTTGTCTGTTTGTCTGTCGTGCACATATTGAGCGTAAGTACCGTCGCCCAGTTGTACGTCGTCGCCTAGGACGGGCCGTGCAAGTAGGCAGGGACTGAGTGGCGGGTAGATTATGGCTCACCTGTCTGTCTCCCTACCCCGTCATTACAGAGGCCTTCCTAGTCTGGTCCCTACTTTGCAGCAACCCCTGCTGTCCTCAGATGTCGATCCTCCTAAGGAGTCTGCGATGATGGACCAGTGTAAGCTATCCACCCAGGAGAGACAACGCAGACGCACTTTATCTATATTGCGGCCTCGGTGGCCATCTTGTGCGCCTGTGTCCCCAAAAATCCTAAAGCCTAGGGTTGCTAGGAGAGACAACCTTGGGTAAGAAAGGACTTCTGTCTAAATTGTCCATACCAGTGACCATAGTGTCCGGCGAGAGAACGCATCAGGTATCTGTGTATCTGGACTCTGGATCTGCTGCTAATTTCATCCGTAGAGACCTGGTGGATCGTCTTCAATTACCCACCACCCCCCTGAAGAGGCCGTTGACGATTGCTTCAGTGAATGGACTACCTCGGCCAGACCCAGTTATAGCTGTGACCAAGCCGCTAAGGCTAAGTGGGAGCTCTTCACTCCGAATTCCTGTCGTTCTATGTCCTTTCCAAAGCCGTTAACCCTGTGTTGCTGGGCCAGCCTTGGCTCCGACTACATGCCCCAGTCCTGGACTGGAATTCTGGAGAGGATATCCAGTGGGGCCCTGAGTGTCAAAGCCGATGCCTGGTGCAGATTAGTTCGGCTCAGCCTTCGCTGCCTCGGTCATTATGCTGCATTTTCGGACGTCTTCAGCAAGAGGGAGGCGGAGACATTGCCTCCACACTGGGCGTATGACTAAACTATCAAGCTGATTCCTGGTGCAACCCTTCCCCGTGGTAGAGTATATCCTCTCTCCTTGTCAGACACTCTGTCCATGTCCGCCTATGTGAAAGAAAACTTGGAGAGGGGCTTCATACGGAAGTCTTCCTCAGCCAGCAGGAGCCGGGTTCTTCTTCGTCAAAAAGAAGGATGTTCTCTTCGTCCGTGTATTGACTACCGAGGCCTCAACCAGATCATGGTGAAAAATAAATATCCATTGCCACTGATCTCAGAACTGTTTGATCGTATACGTGGTGCCAAGATTTTTTCCAAACTAGACCTACATGGGGCTTACAACCTCGTCCGGATTCGCCAGGGTGATGAATGGAGGACTGCATTTAAGACCCGTGATGGAAACTATGAATATCTAGTAATGCCCTTCGGCCTGTGTAATGCTCCCGCGGTCTTCCAGGAGTATGTTAATGACATTTTCCATGACCTCCTCTATGTTTGGTAAGTAGTCTACCTTGATATCTTGATTTTTTTCTCCAGATCCTATGACGCATCAGAGACATGTCCGTCAAGTTTTGCTGCGGTTAAGGGAGAATCGTCTGTACGCTAAGTTGGAAAAGTGCGTTTTTGAAAAAGATGCTTTACCTTTCCTGGGCTATATCATCTCGAATCGAGGCCTCGAGATGGATCCTGAAAAGGTAAAGTCTGTCCTGGAATGGCCATGCCATCAAGACTTGAGGGCCATACAACGCTTCCTGGGATTCGCCAATTTCTACAGACAGTTCATTCCAAACTTCTCCTCACAGACTTCTCCTATCTCTAACCTCACTAAGAAGGGCATGAACGCCAAGGCGTGGACTCCTGAGGCAGAGTCCGCCTTTAATAGCCTGAAGAGTGCCTTTACGTCAGCCTCTATCTTCCATCATCCAGATGTCTCTCTACAGTTCTCGTTGGAGGTGCTGGTGCACTTCTGTTCCAGAGAGGCTCCAAGGGCAAGTCAATGGTCTGTGGATATTTTTCTAAGCTCTACTCTTCAGCAGAACGCAACTACTCGATTGGGGATCGGGAGTTACTGGCCATCAAATTGGCTCTGGAGGAGTGGAGACATCTACTAGAGGGCGCAGCTCATCCCATCCTGATTTTTACGGACCATAAGAACCTCACCTATCTTCAGATGGCCCAACGGCTGAACCCTCATCAGGCCAGGTGGTCACTGTTCTTTACCAGGTTCCAGTTTGAGCTCCATTATCGCCCGACCGACAAGAATGTGAGGACCGATGCCTTGTCCAGGTCTTTCGAGACAGAAAACACCATGGAAATTCCACAGAACATCATTGATCCGTCTTGCATTGTCTCTGTCAATCGCCTGCAAGTTGGGGACATTCCTCCAGGGAGGACTTTTGTGCGCCTGGCTGACCGTGGAAGAATCCTCCGCTGGGGACACTCCTCTAGACTTGCAGGTCACGAGGGGACCCGTAAGACTCGGGATCTGATTGCTCGTAATTTCTGGTGGCCCTTGCTGCCCAAGGACATTATGGACTTTGTTTCTTCCTGTTCAGTATGTGCAGCCAACAAGGTCGTTCACTCCAGACCGGCTGGTCTGCTCCAGCCATTGCCTGTGCCCAATGCCCCCTGGCAGCATATAGCTATGGACTTTATTACAGACCTGCCTCTCTCTGCCGGATGGAGTACTGTCTGGGTGGTAGTGGATCGATTTTGAAAGATGGCCCACTTCGTTCCTCTAACCGGTCTTCCTTCTGCTCCTCTGCTGGCCAAGCTATTCATCCAACACATCTTCCGATTGCCCGGCTTGCCGCAGCATATTGTGTCTGATCGGGGGGCTTCAGTTCACCTCGAAGTTCTGGAGAGCCCTCTGCGGATTCCTAGGTATAAAGTTTGACTTTTCCTCGGCCTACCATCATCAGTCCAATGGTCAGGTCGAGAGGATCAATCAGATCTTGGAGAACTATCTACGCCACTTCATCTCCAAGCAGCATGATGACTGGATGCAGTTGCTTCCGTGGGCTGAGTTCTCTTACAACAATCATACCAGCGAGTCCACACAGAAGACACCATTCCTTATTGTCTATGGACAGCTCCCACAAATTCCTCTCACGGTCCCTGTTACGTCCGAGGTGCAAGCTGCTGACATGGCTTTTGGGGACTTTCTGCAGATCTCGCAGCAGACTCGATCCTCCATCCTACTGACGGTTGACCGCATGAAGCAGAAGGCGGACATAAGGAGAAGAGAACCTTCTCAGTTTCTTCCTGGCACGAAGGTCTGGCTTTTCTCCAGGAATATTTGACTGAGGGTGCCGACATACAAATTTGCTCCCAGGTTCCTCTGTCCCTTTGAGCTCCTGCAGCAGATCATCCCTGTCACCTACAAGCTTCAGCTGCCTCCTACCATCAAGATCCCCAACTCCTTCCATGTTTCTCTCCTGAAACCAGTGGTTCTGAACCGCTTTACCAAGACTCCAAGCCCTGCGGTTGCCTCCAGCGGTCCTTCAGACACCTTTGAGGTTAAGGAGATCTTGGACACCAAGAGATTGAGAGGAAAGACTTTTTATTTGGTGGATTGGAGGGGGTTTGGTCCAGAAGAGAGGTCCTGGGAGCCAGAGGAGAATCTCAACGCTCCTACCCTCATTAAGAGGTTTCTTTCTCGTTCTGGTCCCAAGAGGAGGGGGCATAAGAGGGGGAATATTGTAACGTCTGTGGTCGCTGACGACGAACTCCTTCCATCCAGTCGACGCCGTTCTCCCAAGAGATGTCTGCACATACGGCCGTCCTGCTCCACAGTGACCACCAGGGTGCGCTCACAAGCTCAGTCCAGACTTAAGAAGCCAAAGCGCGCATGTTGGAGATTGAGGTAATTGCTCCCAGAGCACCCTGGGCTATAAGAAGGTCCCAGCCCCATCCTCCCACGCCTGAGCGTTGTTGTTGTATTCCAAGTCTGTCTTGCAAATGGTCCCCTAGTGTTTCCTGCTCCCAGTGTTCCCTGTTACTGTATCCTGTAACCTGTATACTGATCTAGTGCCGTGCTGAGCTGTAGCCTTGCTGTATACCACGCGTGTCCTGCTTCTCCACGCCTGACGTCTACCTGCTGCCTAGTTCCTGCCAAGCCTGCCTTGCTACTGTCCGAGCTGCCACAGGTACCCTATATGAACTATAGACTCTGACCTGCGCCCTGTTGGCCAGCTGCCATACCACCATAGCGGTACGGCCCAGTGGGTCCATGAACCCTACGTGACATTATGAATTAGATAGATAGATAGATAGATAGATAGATATGAGATAGATAGTTATGCGATGATAGATAGATAGATAGATAGATAGATAGATAGATAGATAGATAGATAGATAGATAGATAGATAGATAGATAGATAGATAGATAGATAGATAGATAGATAGATATTCCAAGAATCAGGCAGCACTCCAGAGATGTAGCAAAAATAGAAAAGAGTGTGCTTTATTCCATCAGTCAAAACAGCAACGTTTCAGCTCTACCATAGAGCCTTTCTCAAGCTAGTGAACACATGTTACAATAGTGCATATATAGGAAAGCCTCAATCAAGAGGGAGGGGTTTGCATCAGAAAATAATTAGCCATACACAGTGAATATGGCATATAGTTAAAACATAGTGTTAACAAAGTGCTATAGAAAAAACATGTCATGTCATAATGTATATAGCTCCATAAATTACAATCCATAAAACGTACTGACAGTCAGTGCATAACCATGATTGTGCACAATTAGATATTGCTAGCACCTGTGAATACATTAAGAGAACAAATGGAGACACTCACCATGATGATATCGGCTGGTAAAGTTCAAAACAACCGCGCTACTCACGGCATCCCCTGTGCGCTATTGCGCATGCCCAGGAGACCAAATATGTCAGAGGTGAATCGTTCAACTGCACATGTCCCGCGCATGCGCCAACGTAGATACTGTGCCGAGAACGCCATATTATATAACGACAAACTGAGACCGTCTGTCAGTATCGCTCCAAGGTGATTTCCACAAAAGTGTGCAAGGAAAACGGAAGGAAGATGCGGTGCAAGCTGCAATCATGAGATATACAGTACAGGGACCAGAATACAATCTGGAAAAGGCCAAAAAATAGGACTAGACTACGCACCTTTTAACCCATATTTTACCCTATATAAATGTAACTATATTATGTAGCAAGGCACCTCAATCCATAGACCTATGTACAGGCAACCAGATAAACATATATATATATATATATATATATATATATATATAGAGAGAGACACCCACAGGAGAGCATCATAGACTTACCCCTCAATTAAGAGGGGAAAAGTAAATAAATGCACGTGCGTGAAAAAGGCACCTCATCCACATCTATAATGCGAATAGGTGCCTATAAAAACCCACCCACTCAATCCTGCATAGGGCATCTGTTTAACCCCTTCCCGCCGGATCACGTATATTAACGTCAATAAAAACGGTGTCTTACCGCATTTTGACGTTACTGTATGTCATGGAGATGAAGCTGGCTCAGGAGTATGTTACAGCTGGCACCCTGAGGTATCGGCCAGGACCGGAGCCAGCATCCGATCCGGCCGATTAACCCCTCACATGCTGCGTTCAATAGAGATCGCAGCATGTGAGGAGTTTATAGCCACCGGCACCCCAGCAACGTGATCGCTGGGTTGCCGGTGGCTGCAAAGGCGATCGGAGGGCTAATGCTTACCTCCCGATCAGCCTGTAACGGAATCCTCCTATGCCCCGTCGTCGGCGGGGCCCAGGAGGCTTACGGTACCATCGGCAAGATGGCGCCGCCTCAGTTTCCGGCTCAGAAGCGGACACCCCGATCTATCGCCACGAACCGGAGCTAGCTCCGATTCCTGGCATTAACCCCTTCGCTGCATCCTAGAGGTTTGTAGAAAATCGGCAGCCTTGCCATGCGATGGCAAGGCTGGCGACTGTTACTATGGAAACAGGAGCCCTAACAATGGACTCCTGTCTGCCATTACGTGAGCTGATTAGGCCCCGCCCAGAGGCGGAGCCTGATCGGCTTGCTGTCAGTGAACAGCTGACAGTTCCAATACATTGCACTACATAGGTAATGCAATGTATTAGAACATCAAACAAACAGTTGGACATTCAAGTCCCCTAGTGGGACTAAAGAAAAGTATAAAAAAAAAGTGGAAAAAAAGTAAAAATAAAAGTTGTAAAACATACAATAAAAGTTTCAAATAATAACACAAAACACAATCGCCCTTTTTCACTTATCAAGTCATTTATTATAGAAAAAAATAATAAAGCCATACATATTTGGTATCGCTGCGACCGTAACGACCTGAACTATAAAAATATTATGTTATTTATCCAGCGCAGTGAACGCCGTAAAAAACAAAACTCAAAAACACTGCCATAATTACTGTTTTTTTGGTCACGGTCTTCCAAAAATTTAAATAAAAAGTGATCAAAAAGTCGCATGTAGGGCGTGGCCTGACTGCTGAACGGGCTGGCTGTGTGAGTGCTTAGCTCCTGAACCACTAAGCAACTAAAGCGACTTTCAACGGTATTAAGCTTTTTTCTTTTCTACCTACACCCGGCTTAATACTTTCTTGAGATGCCTAGGAGAAAAAGAATACTGAAGAAACCGGAGAAACTATTAGATTTCTTCTTTCCCGCGACTTCGGGCAAAATCCAAAATGGCGCCGGAGAAGAATCCCGAGCGGAGTCCTTGAATTCAGAGCCGGAAATGGAGTATGCAGAGCGGAGAGGAGAAGAGGACGAGGTGCACGGTAGGAGGAGTACATCCTTACCTCCTGGACCGAAAACTCCAGTCTTGCTTCCCTGTGTCAGAGGAGGATCAGACCGACATCCATCCGGAGATGAGGAAACCACTACAGGTCAGCAAGGGGTCGACAGACGCCGTCCACAAGATGGGAACCCATCAGCCTCTTCATCTCCTCGGCCGTGCAGTCCTGAGTCACGGAGACCGAGGATGCAGCTACAAGACATCCCTCTGACACAGGTGAGAGATATATCCCCGCCGCTGCTATCTATGGCACATGAGCTCCCTGACGGGTTTGATGTTTTACCGGCTTCTAATATGGCGGTCACAGAAGCTACTATGAAAAATATGTTACAGGCCTTGCGCCAATCTTTGCAAACAGGGTTTGCTAACCTTTTACACCCTATTTCAACATCTTTACAAGAAGTGGAGACTAGAGTCAACCACGTGGAAACTAAAATGGGGTCGTTTGCTACTTCACACAATGATCTGATAGACGCTCATTATGGCCTTGAAACGGAAGTTCAGCAGTTGCGTGCTAAAGTTGCCGACTTGGAGGATAGATCTAGGCGTAACAATGTGAAGTTCCGAGGTATCCCAGAGTCGGTCATGCCACAAAATTTGACCTTATATATACAGTCTCTGGCAAAAAGCTTACTGCCTGATTGCACTTCGCAGGACTTGACTATCGACAGACCACACCGGGTGCCACGACCTAGGCATCTGGGGGAACATATCCCGAGAGATGTATTGGTTCGCGTTCATTTTTTTCAAACGAAGGAAAACCTGATGTACGCGGCTAGAAAGATTAATCGCCTGCCGGAGCCTTATCAGATGGTTACTCTCTATACTGATCTATCGGCTGCAACATTACAACTTAGACGCCAACTATCTCCCATCCCTTCTGCGTTGAGGGATCAGAAAATATTGTATAAATGGGGTTTCCCGGTTCGTCTACTCATTAACCGAAATAATAATCTACACATCATCAGATCGATGGAAGAAGGCTCGGCTCTATTACACCAATGGAAGATTCCGCTTTCATCAAAAAGTATTCCGCAAGCAACATCACCTAAGCGTATCATAGATGGATGGCACAAAGCGGGCTCTTCAAAACACCCACACCGTTGAGGTACTTTCGCTATATCTCAGGTGCTTCCTCAGGATGGTTCTACCGTGTCTTGAGGATACTCACAGACTGTTCTAACCCCCTTTTGTATAAGACAGCTAGAATGCTGTTATGGTTTAACA
This sequence comes from Rhinoderma darwinii, assembly GCF_050947455.1. Classification (NCBI taxonomy): domain Eukaryota; kingdom Metazoa; phylum Chordata; class Amphibia; order Anura; family Rhinodermatidae; genus Rhinoderma; species Rhinoderma darwinii. Next base: position 222,862,314 of record NC_134688.1, read on the forward strand.
AAATTTTGTTTTATTGCTGGTATATCAGCATGGTTCTATATATGTTTGTTTATTTTTCTATGTTAGTTAGTATGTGGAATGATGCATCAACAAATCTCTCATTTATGGCTGTAAATGCAATGTGGTATAGTGAGGAGGGAAGTAGTCGGTCACCAGGTGACATAGGCATAAATATGAATAGTCAAAAGGTTATTATGCACGTATTGACATGTCCTAATGGTACTACGAATTGCATCCCTTAATGTGAAAGGGCTTAATAGTCCGCAAAAGAGAGCATATATGTGGGCAGAAGCCAAGGGGTTATCATGTGATGTCCTCTGCGTGCAGGAAACGCACATTATTCAGAAGGATGTGGATAGGATCAAACATCCTAATTTCCCAGTAATATACCAGTCGCATTATTCCTCTAAATCTAGAGGGGTTCTCATAGCGGTAAAAAATACCATTGCGTTCCAAATTATCCAGGAGAAAATAGATACGGCAGGACGATATATCATTTTGGTGTGTTCTATTAATAATGTCACATATACAGTGGTGTCGGTCTATGCTCCAAACAAGGGACAAATTCGATTCTTTAATAAGGTAATGCGCCTGGTATCTAAAATAAAACAAGGAAATATCCTCATATGTGGTGATTTCAACACAATAGCGGACACAAGTTTGGATACTACCTCTAGTGTGAGGAGACAGCCCAACTCATTGGGTGAGAGTTTGTGGAAAGTGGAATTATATGATGCCTGGCGTGCTCTACACAGCACAGAGAGGGATTACTCGTATTTTTCTACGGTCCATAATAGTTATTCTAGATTGGACATGTTTCTGGTGGATAGAGCAGTATTGTTCAGGGCTAAAGCTTCTACCATTGAAACTATCACATGGTCGGATCATGCGGCCATTACACTCCACATAGAAGAAAAACATCAAGCTCCAGACACATATCTCTGGCGTTGTAATCCATATTTGATCTCTAATCCTATACATAAAGCTACGATAGAGAGGGATCTTCAGGAATTTTTTAGTTTAAATGCCCCTTCAGTTACTAAAGCAGACATTTTATGGAATGCTCACAAGGCATATATCAGGGGAACGTTCATTAAACTTGGACATAGGGATAGGAGGGAACAGGCGAAACAAAAAATAGATCTTATAGAAAACATCAAACAGCTAGAAATGCTAAATAAAACCAAACAAACCCCGGATCATGCTAAGAAACTCATAGATCTCAGACATCAATTAAGAGAGTGCTTGCTACAGAAATATGAGAAGAAGGTTAGGAAGACTAACTCTCACTATTACTCTCAAAATAATAAAGCGGGTAAATTATTGGCCTCTAGACTTAAAAGGCAGTATATGAAAGCTAGAATTCCATTTCTTCTGACAGAGGGAACAAATGGAAAGATATATGATCCAAGGGAAATTGCTAACAAATTTAAGACTTATTATGAGGCGCTTTACAATTTAAAGGAGAACTCTGATTCTCTCCAAATGACGGAAGAAAACGTTCAGAAATTCTTACAATCTATGAATCTCCCTACATTGAATGTAGATCAGCTGTCCATCCTTAATTGTCCCATAACGGACGCGGAGATCTTGACTGTAATTAAAAAACTCCCCTTGGGGAAATCACCAGGTCCTGATGGATTAACGAATGAATATTATCGAACCTTCCAAAATATTCTTATTGAACATCTTAGACAGACATATCAAGAAGCGAGTATATATGGCAGATTCCCCAAGGAAAATCAATCCGCATTGATAGTCACCCTTCCTAAACCGGGAAAGAGCCCGGATGTCCCTCAGAACTTTCGGCCTATTTCCCTGTTAAATACTGATTTGAAGATATATGCTAAACTGCTAGCATCTAGATTGGCTCCAATACTACCGAATCTGATTAAGGAGGACCAAGTGGGTTTTATAAAAGGTAGGCAAGCTACTGATAACACTAGGAGGATATTAAACATCACTAACTACCTAGCTACTCGAGAGATACCTGCTATTCTGCTTTCGCTCGACGCCGAAAAGGCTTTCGACCGCATCAATTGGATGTATGCCTTTTCCGTGTTGAAGCGGATGGGATTTTCGGGACAAATTTTATCCGCAATTCAAGCTTTATACTCAGATCCCTCGGCCAGGGTATTTACAAATGGCTCATTGTCGGAAGATTTCCGTATTACTAATGGCACCAGGCAGGGATGCCCCTTATCCCCTCTCATTTTTGTCTTATCTATTGAACCCCTGGCGCAGGTTATACGGGAAGATAGTTGCATAAAGGGTATAAGAATTGGAGATCGTACACATGTTATATCACTATATGCAGATGATGTTATACTTACTATGAAGGACCCGGAAGTATCGTTAAAAAGAACTCTTGATATCATTAAAGAATTCGGAGATATCTCAGGGTATAAACTGAACGCGCAGAAATCACAGATACTTCCTTTTCACATTACCCCTGATCGTCTATCCACTTTAAAACAGAGATTCCCTTTGGATTGGCAATCAGAGGGTATACAATACTTGGGACTCACATTAACTACCTCATACCAAAAACTATATAAAGCTAACTATTTGCCAATCCTAGAGGTTGTCTCCACTGAAGCATGTCGGCTTTCAGCATTTGAAGTTTCGTGGGTTGGCAGAATAGCGGCTTTTAAAATGCTTCTGTTACCAAGACTCCTTTATATATTTAGAACACTCCCAATTGAAGTTCCGAAGTCCTTCTTTACTTCCATACGTCGGGTTGTTTCTTCGTTCATATGGGCTAACCGCAAGCCACGAATTTCATATAAATTACTCACTAAAGATAAGAAGAAAGGTGGCTTGGGGGTACCTGATGTTTACGATTATTTTATGGCATGTCAGGTTTCGCAATTGAAATATTGGTGGCACCTCGACACTACTAAACACTGGGTACATATTGAAAATGTTTTATCGGCTCCTATTAACTTGAAAGCGCTCTTGATAGCTAACCTTTGGAATATTAAAGAACCTATTCAGATCTCCCCTTTCACGAGGTCATCACTAATATGCTGGACGTATTTCCATAAAAACTCGGATGTAAACATGGGGTTACCAAGATCATATGTACCTTTGGAAATGATGAGTGCTGCTATACCAGAGTTAAATGTCAATTTATGGGTGAAACATGGGATTGGTTCACTGGCAGATTTATATGACAATAATCTCCTCAAGTCTTTTACAGAATTATCGGATGGGTTCTCTCTGCATCGAAGTGAGTTCTATAAATATTTACAAATAAGACATTTTTTGTCTAGCACCAACATTGACCTAATTAGATACAATTCTCAGATATTTCATATATTTCAGAAAGGCTCTAAAGGCCTAAAGCCAATCTATAATTTACTAAATGACCATCAAAATTTTAAGAAAGCATATCCCTTTAGAGTATGGGAAAGAGAGATAGGTGTCACTTTCACTGAAAAGGAATGGACAGACGCCTTAACTTTAATTCATAAATCATTCAGATGTAGCTCGCACCTCGAGGCAGCTATGAAAACTATGTTGAGATGGTATTTTACACCCGACCGATTACACAGTATGTATCCGAATACCCCTTCTACTTGTTGGAGAAATTGTGGATGCAGAGGGTCTCTATACCATACCTTGTGGAGTTGTCCTATACTGAAGCCATATTGGGAAGACATTTTCCAACTGATATCTGATGTATTAAAATACAATCTCACTGCCATACCTCAATTGGCATTACTGTTTATAGGTACCCAGAATATACCGGCACAATATAGAGTTTTGTCATGCAAGATTTTACTTCTTGCTAAATTAGTTATAACCCGACATTGGAGGAGTGAGAGGGTTCCGGTTATTGAGGAGGTGTTTTCGCTATTGAATACCACATACATATATGAGAAGATTATTGCTTATGGTGCAAATACGGCCGATTCTTTTTCGGCTATATGGAAGGCATGGACTCAACATGACAATTTCAAAGGTGATGCATTAATTCCACAGTGATTTTATTGTTGTTGAAAGTATGTACGTTTGTTATATAATGTTGTGTATGTTTCTTTGTAAGATGTCTAAAAAATCGGATGTAACTATACAAGATGAATCTGAAATGTTTGTATATGATACGACATCGAAATTCTTAATAAAGACAAATTTAAAGAGAAAAAAAGTCGCATGTATCCAAAAATGGTACCGATAAAATCTATAACTCATCTCGCAAAAAACAAGCCGTCACACAGCTCCATCGACGAAAAAATGTAAAAGTTATGGCTCTCACAACTTGGCGACAGAAAAAATACATTCTCTTTCCAAAAGTAATTTTATTGTGCAAAAAGTTATAAAAAAGTTCTATAAATTGTACTTTTACTTTTAAACACACCCACTTGGACTTTTGCAAGCCTCATTTGCATAACTACAAAAATGGTCATAACTTGGCCAAAAATGCTCGTTTTTTAAAAATAAAAACGTTACTGTAATCTACATTGCAGTGCCTATCTGCTGCAATAGCAGATAGGGGTTGCAAAATCTGGTGACAGAGCCTCTTTAAAATAGATCGTTTTTCCAAATAAAAAGCATTACTGTCACCTACATTACAGCGCCCATCTCCTTATATAGGAGATAGGGCACTTATAATGTGGTGACAGAGCCTCTTTAAGGCTCCAATAAGTCAGGAAAGAAAGAATATGCAGTTGTGCAGGCCCGTGGGGAACATTTCTTATGTTTCAAAAGGCGATTTATCAAGGCCCTAAAATTAGGGAACCAGGAAGGGTAGGGCTCAAACATATCTGCTGGAAGCAAAGGTGCCCATATTATACCTGTGCAGAAAGGATTGCTTCACAGCGTAACACACATCTATGGATTATTTTACTGCTTTTTTTTTACCTCATTATTATACCACCTGATTATGCCCTGATGTACTCTGCCCAGCTTACATCTACCCCCACATTATAAACTGAAATACCAGAAAAATTCCAAACAAAACTAATACCAAGCAAAATCCAAGCTCCAAAAGCCAAATGGCTTTGCCTCCCTACTGAGCCCTACAGTGTGCCCAAACAGCTGTTTACTTTCACACATATGGCATCGCCATATCCGGAAGAACCCTTTTAACCATTTTTGTAGTGTGTGTCTCATGTGGCACAAGCTGGGCATTACATATTTGCCACTGAAATGGCATATCTAGGGAAAGATTACAATTTTTACTTTGCACCATCCGCAGCGCATTCATTTATGGAAAAGACCTGTGGGATGAAAATGCAAACTACCCCTCTTAATAAATGCTTTAAGGGGTGTAGTTTTCAAAATGGGGTCACTTCCAAGATTTATTTTATTACTTGACATCAGATCCTGGCAATTGTGAACCAATATTTTGTAAATCGCCAAATTAGGCTTCTATTTCGCATGGTACTCTTGCACTCCTGAGCCTGGTCGAATGTCCAGGCAAAAGATTAGGGACACATGTAGGGTATTTCTAAAACTGGTAAACAGCATAATAATTAGAGAGCTGTCTTGTTATGGTGGCACAAGCTGGGCACCACATGTTGGCATATCTATGGAAAAATTCAAATTTTCACTCCGCAACATCGAGTGCACACTCATTTCTGTGAAACAAGTGCGGGGTTAACATGCTCATTACACCGCTAGGTGAATACCTTGAGTAGTTTACAAAATGGGGTCACTTCTGGGGGGTTTCCACTGTTTTGGTTCCACAGAAGCTTTGCAAATGCGACATAGCGGCCAGAAACCAAACCAAGCAAAATCTGTGTTCCAAAAGCCAAATGGCGCTCCTTCTCTTCTGATCCCTACTGTTTGCCAAAACAGCAGTTTATGACCACATATGGGGTATTGCCGTACTCGGGAGAAATTGCTTTACAAATTTTGGGGTTCTTTTTTTCCTTTATTTGTTGAGAAAATTAAAAATGTTGAGCTAAAACTACGTTTTACTGAAGAAAATGTTTTTTTCTTTATTTTCACTGCCGAATTCTAATAAAATCTATGAAACATCTGTGGGGTCAAAATGCTTACTACACGCCTAGATGAATTCCTAAAGGGGTGTAGTTTCATAAATGGTGTCACTTTTGGGTAGTTTCCACTTACTGGTAGCTTAGTGGCTTTACAAATGAGCCATGGGGCCAAGAAACCAATCCAGCAAAATCTGTGCTCCAAAAGCCAAATGGTGATCCTTCTCTTCTGAGCCCTGCCGTGTGCCCAAACAGCAGTTTATGCTGACATATGGGGTATTTTCGTATTCCGGAAAAGTTGCTTTACAAATGGTACTTTTTCTTCTTTATTCCTTGTGGACATTGTTTTTTTTTAGCTAACACTACATCTTATTGGAAGCAATTAAAATTTGTCATTTTCACTTGTAAATTCTATGAAACACCTGTGGGGACAAACTGCTCACTACACCCCTAGATGAATTCCCTGTGGGCGTAGTTTCCAAAATGGGGTATTTTTTGGGGTGTTTCCTTTGTTTTGGCATCACAAGACCTCCTTAAACCTGACATGGTGCCTAAAATATATTCTAATAAAAAGAAGGCCCCAAAAATCCTCTAGGTGCTCCTTTGCTACTGAGGCCTGTGTTTACATTAGCACACTAGAGCCACATGTTGGATATTTCGGAAAAACTGCAGAATCTGGGCAATAAATTATTAATTGCATTTCACTGGTAAAACCTTCTGTGTTACAGAAAAAAAATAATTTAATATTTCTGTTAAAATAATAACATTTGTAAATTTCACCTCTACATTGCTTTAATTCTTGTAAAACGCCTAAATGGTTGAAAAAAAATTCTAAATGCTGTTTTGAATACTTTGAGGGAGCAGTTTTTAAATTGGGGTGATTTATGGGGGTTTGTATTATATAGGCCCCTCAAAGCCACTTCAGAACTGAACTGGTCCCTGATAAAATAGCCTTTTGAAATTTTCTTGAAAATGTGAGAAATTTCTGCTAAAACTCTAAGCCTTGTAACATCCTAGGAAAATAAAAGGACTTTTAAAAAACGATGACAATCCTAAGTAGACATATGGGAAATGTTAATTAACAACTATTTTGTGTGGTATTACTATCTGTATTACAAGCAGATACATTTAAATTTAGACAAATGCTAATTTTTGCAATTTTTTGCTAAGTTTTGGTGTTTTTCACAATTAAATACTGAATGTATCGACCAAATTTTACCACTAATTTTAAGTCCAATGTGTCGTGAGAAAACAGTTAAATAGATATGAGATAGATAGATATGAGATAGATACGAGATAGATAGATAGATAGATAGATAGATAGATAGATAGATAGATAGATAGATAGATAGATAGATAGATAGCTTTCTAAATTGCGATACTTTTTTGTATGTTATACAAATAAAGATTATTATTTCTATCTACCAATCTCTTTATCTATATATTTTATATATATTTAATTTTTCCATCAATGTCAATGAATTGTCTGGATAAAAATAGAGGGCTAAAATCTTTTATACGTCACTAAACGAATACCTTGGGGCTCTAGTTTCCTATTAATAGTCATTTTGGGGGTGTTCACAGTGTTTTAGCACTTCACAACATTTGTAATAGTCGTATGGTGTCAGCTAACCAGCTTTGGAAAATTTGCTCTCCAAAAGGCAGTTTGTGCACCATTCATTGTAAGCTCCGCCTTGCGCCCTACGTGTAAAAATGTGCACACATTTAGTATCACTTAAGTCGGCAGAAGTGCCAAATATGTATTCAGGTGTGTTTACCCAGTGGCATGCACCAGATATCAAAAAACATCACCTAAAATCACATATTCACTTTTTTTTTTTTTATTATTTCCCTTTTTTCCTTACATTTTTAAAAAAGTTAAATATATCTATTATTTTTTTACACAATATGGAAGCCCAACATGTTCTGAGAAAAACAAGACCCAATACATGTAGATTGGAAGAGTAATAGAAGAACAAATTGTTTTTAAATTGGCACATGGCTAAAAGTTGAAAATGGGCCTGGTCAGGAAATGGTTAAACACAACTGTATACATTTTTTTCTGTGCCACCCCACTGTGCAAAAATTGCTGCCAAACGCTTGTGCTGCCAAAAGTCTCACTATGATGAACACCTAGAGGTTTGTTGCATTACAATTGGTCAAACAAAATTGGATTATCTGTAAAAACTCTCAAACAAAACGAAAATTTCTCATTATATCTCTAGTTTAATATATTGAGGGGTGTAGTTTTCAAAATATGGTCACTTCTTGGGAGTTAAAGTTTTTCTGCCAATTTAGGGCCTCTTCAAAAATGAAACTCCTTTCCTTCTAAACCCTGCCGTGTGTTCTGCTGTCATTTTTCATCACAAACTGCATTCTTTTTATAATTAATCGAGACACATGATATATTCACTTGATGTTATTTTCATTCTTAGTACTATTTGGTGATATGGGCATAATTCTTTATATTTGGAGGTTGTCTAATAGATGAGCTGTTCCTGATCAATGCAGTATGGGCTTTCTTATGGTTTTGAAATATTGGGATATTTGGTGCTACTTTGTAATTACATTTTATGAAAAAATGTTCTTATTTTTTGAGACTCAGCTGCTTTGAATCCTGTATACAGAGCAGATGTATATTGTGCTGAAACCTGAATCCGTCAGGTCAGCGACACTGACGGGTTCAGTGAAAGCGTGTCCTGCATGTCAGATCCACCTGTGTGATCGATAACAGCTCGATCCTGCATGGGGTTTTTCTATCTTTCTGGTAGATCAATACCTCTACAAGTGTACAATAGGGCCTGAAACATATTCAAGCTAAATGTGTGTTCTGAAAGCCAATGGGTGCTCCCTTTCTCTTGGGCCCTGCCGTATATCCAGGCAGAACATTACAGCCACAATGGGAATATTTCTGAACACAGAAGAAACAGGGTGATACATTTTTGGGTACATTTCTTCATTTTTATGTTCGCTTTACAAAAATAACTGTGTTTAAAATAACAAATTAAAAAAAAAGAAATACATTTTTTTTTTCAACTTCTTTGCATTGCGTTCATCAAAAAACTGTGGTGTCAAAATACTCACTACACCCCTAGATAAATACCTTAAAGGCTCTCATTTTGTAAATGGGATAATTTATCTGGATTTCTATCGTTCTGGCAGCTCATGCCTCTCCAAATGTGCAATGGGGCCTAATAGAATTTCAAGCAAAATATGTGTCCTGAAAGCCACCGAGTGCTGCCTTTCTTTTGGGCCCTGTCGTGTGTCCAGGCAGCGTGATTGGGCCACAATGGGGGTATTTTTGAACACAGGAGAAACAGGGTGTTAGATTTTTCTGCGTATCTTAATTTTCATGTTCGCTTTACCAGGAAATCTGTCTTTAAAATGACACAATTGTGAAAAAAAGTGTTGTTTTTTTTTTATCACCTGCTCTGCTTTTAGACTATATAGACTACATAGACTGTTTGTACATTTTATAAAATCTGTTTGGAGTACTGAAACCCCTAGTGATCAGCTGTACTTAAAAAAAATAATTAACTATAGTCAAATGGCAGACCACTCAAATTTGGAACAATGCGCTATTTTCTATAATAGTTATTAAAGTCTTATTGCTGATCTGCCAATGTGTATAAGTCCTAAAATTTCCCCAAATTTGCTTGTGATTTTAGTAGTGTCAAGTGTTAGGCTTTAGGGTAGAACACTGAAAAAATATTGATTCCATAATTGGCTGTAATTTCTGAAGAAAACTGCATTTAACTATAAAAAAATAATAATGACAAGTTACCTAGAATAATCATCTCTATAAATCTAAGTGTTATACGTGTTAATACATTCCACTTTGTTTTCACACATATATCCCATTTTATGTAATTACAACAGCTTAGTAGCTTGCTGGAGACATCAAGTGCAGAAAGTAAAACATTATACTTACACAGCCCCAGCGATTTCGGCAGCAATCATTGTAGGATTTAGCTAATGGCAGGGTTTAGAGGCCTAGCTCCTGCTGAGATTCCATTACCTTGTAATTTTCAGCTTGTTCACTTTTGCAATAAAGATCCTCTGTCTTGTAATTCCTCCAGCATTCATGTCTTATCTTCTGAGAACTTGAAAAACATAAGATGCATTCTGCTGGGGATTTATTGAGATAACTTACTAGAGTCAAGCAGTGAGGCAAGCGTGCAATATTATACTATTCCACTGAATTCTTTTTTTTTTTTACAGTTGTCTTTGAAAGCCTAATGTGATCGCAAACAATGTGTTTTGTAGATGTTAAAAAATTCATCACTTTCCTGCACAATGAAGAAAGTGATTTCAAGAAAATCTGACTTTTCCTTGATGTCTGTGAAATGGGACTAATATAATACATGCCTGTGGAAGATCAACAGTAAGTTATGAAAAACATTGTTAAATGTACCGAGTTCAGTAGCATTATAGAATAGACTTTTATCCTAAAAGAAAGTCGATTTTCATGTCCCGGAAATATATATATATACCGATCAGCCATAGCATTAAAACGAAATGCCACCTGTCAAGGGGTGACATATATTAGGCAGCATGTGAACAGTCAGTTCTTGAAGCTGATGTGCTGAAAGCAAGAAAACTTGGCAAGCGTAAGTATCTGAGCGACTGTGACCGTGGGCCAAATTGTAATGGCTAGACGACTGGGTCAAAGCATCTGCAAAACCGCAGGTCTGTTGGGGTGTTCCCAGTATGCAGTGTTGAGTACCTAGCAAAAGTAGTCCAGGGAAGGATAACTAGTAAACCAGCAACAGGGTCATGGGTGCCCAAGGCTCATTGATACGCATGGAGAGTAAAAGCTGACCTGTCTAGTCTGATCCCATAAAATAGCTATTATGGAACTAATTGCTGAAAAAGTTACTGCTGGCTATGATAGAAGGGCATCAGAACACACAATGCATAACAGCTTGCTGTGTTTGAGGCTGAATAGCCGCAGACTGCTCACAGTGGTCATTCTGATCCCTGTCCACCACTGAAAGTTCCTACAATGGGCACGTGACTATCAGAACTGGACCATGGAGCAAAGGAAAAAGATGGCCTGGTCTGAGGATTCACATTTTTTTTTAATCATATATATACACTGATCAGCCATAAAACTAAAACTACCTGCCTAATATTGTGTAGGTGCCCCTTGTTCCACCTAAATTACCTCTGACCTGTCGAGGCGTGGACTCCACGACACCACTAAAGGTGTCCTGCGGTATCTGGCACCATGACGTTAGCAGCAGATACTTTTAAATGTAACTAAACTTTTATAAAACTTTTGACATGTTCCGTGAGGGTCCCATACCTCCACCGATCGCTAAAACTAAGCAGCAGAAGCCCTCGTGTGAGAGCTGTGCCGCATCATTTCTCATAGACTTTCTATTGAGCCCCTACGTCGCTCACTCAGCTTTCCGACTAAAGCCGATCAGATTCTAGGCAGCACAGCGCTCTCCCGAGTGCTTCTGCTGCTTCGTTTTACCAATCGGTGGGGATCTCAGAGCTCTGACCCCCACTGACCAAAACTTCTGACATGTCACTATGGCATGACAAAAGTTTTATAAAAGTTTAGTTACACTTTCTTTTTATTTTCAGTTGAGTTAATGGCATTTATTCACTGAACAACAATATCTATTGGAAGTAATTTTTTTTTTAAAATATAAATATTTTATTATTTCCATTGAATAGAATATAAAAGCTAATACATTTTCCATCTTATATACATGTCTTGTGTGTCGATAAATCTCACAAATATATTAAATCATTCTTTTATTTTAACCATTTCCCAAACCCTGCTTGCATTCTGGGCCCTAATGACCAAGCAATTTTTATAGTTTTTCCATCGTCACATTCGAAGAGCTATAACTTTTTTATTTTCACGTGGACATGGCTGTATGAGGACTTGTTTTTTGCGGGATGAGTTGTATTTTTCAATGGCACCGTTTTGGGGTATGTAGAATATTTTTATTAACTTTTTTTTTGGGGGGGGGGGGGTATAAAAAAACCAGCAATTTAGCCATAGTTTTATGCGTTTTATATTTAACGATTACTGTGCGGTGTAAATAACATGCTACCTTTATTCTATGGGTCTACTTTTGCAGAATAAAAACACTTTTGAACTAAAATAACTTTATTTTGCATCGCTGCTTTCCACGAGCCATAACTTTTTTATTTTTCTGTCAATGTCGCCATATGAGGGTTTGTTTTTTGTGGGACTTTATTGCTACCATTTTTGGGTACATGGGACTTATTGATTAATCTTTTATTATTATTATTTTGGGAAAAAATAGCAATTTTGCAGTTGTTTTTTTGTTTTGTTTTTTACGTGGTTCACCTTGCGGTTTAAATAATATGATAACTTTATTTTCTGGGTCATTATGATTGCGGAGATACCCTATATGTGTAGTTTTTATTTTATTTTTATGCTTTTACTAAATAAAACCATTTTTTTATGGCAAAAAAATGGTTTGATTTTTTTTTAATGTGTACCTTATTCATTTTTATTTCACATTAATTATTTTTTCAGTCTCACTAGGAGACTTCACTATGCGATCTTAAGATATAATTCTTTCGGTATACTTTGGTACACGTCCTAATAGGTATATAGCCAGGGCAGACCTGGTGGCCTTTGTTAGGCCCCTGGCTGCCATGACACCCCATCGGATGCCCGCAATTGCATTTGCGGGCCACCAATGGGTGACAGAGGGAGCTCACTCCCTCTGTAAACAACTCAAATGCAGCAGTCGCTAATGACTGCGGCATTTGAAGGGTTAAATGGCCACGATCAAAGTAAACTTCGATCGCTACCGTTGGAGCAGGAGCCCGGCTGACATTAGACAGCCGAGTCCCAGGTTCCAGCCTGCATGGGAGACCCGTGCAGGACGTTGATTAGGCCGCCGTGAAAAGGCGGCGGCCTAGAATAAAGCCCATTAATGACCGCCGTGAAAAGGCGTATCGGCGGTCATTAAGGGGTTAAGGTGTGTTGTACTTCCATAGGACTCATATGGGTGCATAGAAGGCCTCAGGTAGTCATGTAGGCCCGGCATGGGCCCTACACAGATAGTTATGTATGTTGCCTTGCAAATAGGGATTTTGTGTTCTTCAGGGTGGCGTACCAGGCCCCGAAGCCCAGCTGCCGCCGCGGTAACTGTAGATACATTCAGTTCCAGAAGTATTTGAACAGTGACATCATTTTTATAATTTAATTTCTGCACACAACCACAATTGTAAAAATCTCCAGTTTTTTACATAGTCTCTTCATTTTCACTGCTCAAAAGTAATTGGACAATTGATGGATAAGAAGTTTCATTGCCAGGTGTAGCCCGATTCCTCCTTATATAATAACAAATTAAAGAGGCTCTGTCACCAGATTATAAGTGCCCTATCTCCTACATAATGTGATCGGCGCTGGAATGTAGAGAACAGCAGTGGTTTTTATTTTGAAAAACGATAATTTTTGAGCAAGTTATGAGCAATTTTAGATTTAGTTTCTTAATGCCCAACTGGGCGTGTTTTTACTTTTGACCAAGTGGGTGTTGTAAAGAAGTGTATGAGGCTGACCAATCAGTGACCAATCAGCCTCTTACACTTCTCATTGTTCCAGCCCAGCATGATCCACAGCACAGTGAGATTGTGCAGTGAAAGAAGCTGGGCTGGAACAATGAGAAGTGTATGACACTGATTGGTCACTGATTGGTCAGCCTCATACACTTCTTTACAACACCCACTTGGTCAAAAGTAAAAACACGCCCAGTTGGGCATTAAAGGAACAGTGTCATCACAAATTATTTTTTTATATGTTAAAGATGTTAGTGCTTTATTAAAAACGTTTATATTCATTTGTGTGTTTGTGTTTTACTTTTTCTTATTTTTACACTTTTTCTTCCCTATGGGGGCTGCCATTTTTTGTTCCATTTCTGTCTGTGTCGATTAACGACACATACAGACATGGAATACGGCAGCCACAGTCCCATAGGGACTGCGAACGGCTCCCGTCCCATTGACTTCAGTGTACGGCGTCTGTGTGGGAACTGCGCATGCGCCGCTCCCACACAGTCCAATTCGAAATTGGCGCCGTCCGGCGCCATTTTCCTGTGGACCGGAAGTCGCGGCCGGACAGTAATATTACTACTTCCGGTCGCGGCTTCCGGATTTGTGCGGCAGCAAACGGAGCGGACGGGCCGGAGGGAGCCGCGGCGGCAGGAGCAGGTAAGAGATTTCAATGTATGTTCGTGTTTGTGTGTGTTTACTACTGTATGTAAACCTACTACACTGTGTGTTAGCTCAAAAAATGGCGACACACAGTGTAGGAGGTTACACCGTTCAAACCCCTCGTTTATCCCGGCACTAGCCAGGATAAAGGAGGGGGGGATGCTGAGAGCTCACTAGAGCGAGGGCTTTTAACCCTATGTTGCACTGCTGCAATTTTGGGAATAGCTCCATCTAGTGACCAAAAATGGGTAGTATTATAAATTAGAATTAATTTATAATATTTCCTGACTATTTCCTGACTCGTGAAAAAAAATAAATAAATTTGAACAATGTTTAATCACCCACACACTAAATGTTTAATTTTTTAAAAAAAAACATGTTTTTCTGGCAACACATTCCCTTTAAGAAACTAAATCTAAAATTGCTCATAACTTGCTCAAAAATGATCGTTTTTCAAAATAAAAACCACTGCTGTTCTCTACATTCCAGCGCCGATCAGATTATGTAGGAGATAGTCAAGTTATAACCTGGTGACAGAGCCTCTTTAAGTAAATAAAAGTTCTTTGGCATCTGTTCATGGGAACTCTCAATATGCAGTCCAAAGAGGTGTCAATGTATGTAAAGGAGGCCATCATTAGGCTGTGAAAAGAAAACAAACCTATCAGAGAGATAGCAAGAACTTTAGGAGTGACCAAAGTAACAATTTGATACAGTCTTATAAAGAAGAAATCACTTTAATCACACCTTGATTTGTTTCAAATCCATTGTGGTGGTGTACAGAGGCAAAAATATGAAAATTATGTCACTGTCCAAACACTTCTGAACCCAACTAGATACAGTGTTTGTCTGTATGCATGTGTGTGCATATTTATGTTGTAAAAAAAAAAAGCATGCTGTTCTAACTATGTTGATTGCTTTTGAATCAAAATATTAAATGCAATGTATTGTACTAATAGGGCTTTGTTAGAGCCAATGCGACTCTCACTATGCTTTTGTCTGCCTAATGGGAGCTGCGTATCATTTCAGTTTCACATGCTTGATCTAATGAATTATTTTACAACTTGATGCAATGTAAATGGAATGACCAATGAAGATCTTATAATATAATTTCTTGATAGTTTTCCATTAAATTCGGTCTCTTTATTTTTTATGTCCAACTAAGCTGCTTTTTAGGAAATCTTCATCAGGTGTAAATGACTGAGGCCTGTTTACATGGTACAACTATCGGGCAAGAGAGCGCTCATAAGAATGTTTGCTGAGCTGATCATTGCCCTGTGTAAACGGAAACGATCAGCCGATGAACGAGAAAATGCTTGTTCATTGGTTGATCTGCCCGTTTATGCAGCCAATAAAATGGTCATTAGTCGGCAGCACCTCTCCCTGTGTAAACAGGGAAATGTTTACACAGGGATTGAAACGATCAATTGTAGCAATGATCACTCGTCCCCATACATCATTGCTCATTGCTCCTTGTTAAAGCACCAATGGATGAGCTGTCTCATCGAACTGCGCTCATTTTCACGTATATTTTGCTGTATAAAGGGACCATAAGTCTCTGGATGAGTCTCCTGGGTGGAGTGTGTAGTATTGTTTAGTGATGGATTTGACTAATCACATTTACTGTTGCTCAACAGTGTATATGAGGTCAGGGTATGACTGGCCCATGAGAGCACAAGAGAATCCTCTTGTAGGTCTAGCCTCTGACACAATAATGGGCTCTAAAGATCCAGTAGAAGACAATTACATTTGGAACTATCAATGGAGCCAATCACTTTTCACTAGAGTCTATTCCTTATGGATTGATCCAGAAATAAGCTATTAGACCTTATTGGTGATATGTCCAGTGATAACAGCAAAATGTACAATGAAATTAAATGTGGACATGCATAAGTTCTATATAGATAGAATAATTTCCTCTGGTAGACCTAAAGAACCCCAGTCCGACACTATATAAAGTCACATGACAGACAACTAAGCTGACGGCAGGTATAGAAAACTGCTAAATGATATATTCCAGGGCTGAACTCGGGCAGAACCTCTAGTAATAATTGCGGACAGCTTTTTTGATTGTCATTTAAATTAATAAGAAAAATCATGCTCACATATTACAAATACAGTATATTTGCTAGATCAGTGTAAAGAAAATACAAAAATACAGCATTTTGTTAAAAAAGCATGGCAGGTATATACTGTATGAAAATGCACAGAAGTTATATAATGGACTTCCAATTCTTGACATCTTTTTATTAAGCATAACTATTAAATGCATTATAGTAGATGTGCTCGTATTTCCACTAGATATTCCAATGTGTTGATATGTCATTATATCACTTCAATATTCTATATGTCATAGGCAGTTATGCCAAGACTCATTGACATGGCTGAACAGGAATATCTGCCTAATCATAGCAGACATTATTGAAACCTGCTCGTTCAAAAAATAACAGGACTCTATAAAAATAAGCCTATTCAGCACTATGAGTTTTAACAGTTTTTAAAAGGTTAAATATGTACTTTAAAACATACAACTTTCTCCTGTAAAATGTCAGGTACTGACTCAAGAGTTGTCTGTAGAGTTAAAACCCTGTGCAGATAATCCTTATGAAACTTTGTTTAGAAGAGTGCTTGCCCCTTTAGGATACATGGCTAATATCCCAGTACAGCACAAATGGAATTTGACATGGTAACATATTTAAAATAGAATACATAATATGGATAAATTATAGATTTAATAATAAATTTAAATAGTTAAAAATGTAAAGTTAAAGTTATCAAAAATATGAGGGGCGTGGCCGGATGTCTAACTGAGCAGACATGCTTCACTGAGCTCCTTATCCTGAAAATATCGCAACCATCCTGCAGCTTTGAATGCCTCACAACGCGGACAGGTGTTCACTTACCCTCCGGTGTCTGCCACTGTGAAGATTTGAGGTGTGGATCGGCATAAACTATCTTGCAGTCGGGAACGGAGTGCGACCTAGTACTTCCGGCGGGCACGTGGTCTGCGGCTCAGAGAAGCTGTAGGCGCGAACGGCTGACAAGGTGCTGTCTCTTACCTTGTGCTTTCTACATGTGCAGGGTGTCGGCTGTGGAGCCCAGAGAACTGGAACATTGCCAGATCCACTGGGTGTTTCTCTGGCTTGGAGGTAGGTGAGCAGCGGGGCCTCCCCCTTCCATTGTCCCAAGTTACGGACTGTGGACGAATTGACCTGGAAACCCTCTCAGGGTTTTGAACTAGCTGCATTTCCCTCTGTTGGTAGGGAGGCAGCTGCTGCTGCATACTTAGGTGTGTGGATACACTGAGACCCCTGCTGTACCGACGCACACGCTGTTGTGCTGCAATATAAGGGTTGCTGGCTTGGCCCTCTACTCCTCTCCCCCCCCCCTGTGTCCCCAAAGTTTGGGACTGTTCTGGAACTTTGTGCTGCTAATATGGGAGGAAATAGAGGGAAAAAAGGAAAGAGTAAATCCTTGGCAGGATGCTATGTCCCCCCCTCTGATGATGAATCTGTATTGGGAGACCCGCCATTTCACTCCCTGGATGATATGGATGCTGGTTCCTCAAGTGCAATTATCACTAAAATCCAAGCTCAGGCGGCAAAGAAACTTGAGCAGTTCTCCAGGCCTCTGCGCTTACCTGCATCTCCTTATCATTCACTATCCATGTTTGAGGGCTCCATGAGTCCGCCGAGACCACTGTCCCCACAAGACCAGCCTGTCTCCTCCTCACATGTGGATGTAAAATTTGCAGAATTGCTGGCGGATATTAAAACTTGTCAGTCTAAGCTCGTTACCAAGGTTGATAAACTGCGCCAGGATTTTGTTATACTGAAGCATGACATGCAGAAAATCCGTGATCGTACTACTGACACTGAGCGCAGAATCTCTGAGGTGGAGGATACTCTGCGCCCTATTCCGGCTCAAGTTGCAGATTTGAGGAGACAGGTATTGGCTTTGGCTGATCGAGCGGATGATTTTGAAAACCGTCTTCGCTGCAACAATATCCGGGTTGTGCGCTTACCGGAGAAGTCTAAGGGTGCGGATGCGGTCAAATTTATGGAATAATGGTTGAAAGATACCCTGGATGTGGAACACTTTTCTGCCTTTTTCACCATTAAGCGCGCCCACAGGGTCCCTGCACGTACGGCCAGTATATCAGAGCCGTACACGCGGCTGGAGGTTAAAATCAGCACATGAACAGTGCTATCCAGTGTTCTACCTTTATAATTAAATTATCTATGTCTATCAATCCCTGATGAGGTATCGCTCTGGTGGCGATACTGAAACGCGTAGGATTTTGATATATTGTAACTTTTGGCAAGAGTGTAGCGAATGAATATATCATAAGTAGGGAGAGTTAGTCCTGGGCAGGGCCGCCATCAGAAATTTCAGGGCCCCCTACAGCTAAATTTTCTGGGCCCCCCTACCGTGGCACCGCCTGTTAACGGTACTCCGTCCAGCACTATATCATGGTACCCAGGGCCGCCATCAGGGGGGGTATTAGGGGTACTGATGTGAGAGGCCCGGCCAAACCTAATTGAAAGGGGGGCCCGGCAAACTGCCGCGACTTGCCTTTAGTAGAAAAAAAACAGGCCTCTGCAATGGGGCCCGTTTTTTTCACCAAAAGAAAGTCGTGAGCTGCGGGCCCCCCTTTCAATTAGGTTTGGCCGGGCCTCTCACATCAGTACCCATAATACCCCCCCTGATGGCGGCCCTGGGTAGCATGGGGGTCGTCATGGGGGCCGTCAAACACCGCCGCCCGTGCGACTGATCGCGCACACCCGCAAACTCCGGCGCATGCGCACCCGCGACCGCCTGGAACCGCGCACCGAATTTTGAGGCAGATTTTGACCTGCCCACACTATCTTGCCGCGTTTTTTGCCCGCAGCGATTGAGGACAGCAGACAAAAAACGCAGGGAAAAATGCATTTTCTGCCTCCCATTGATTTCGATGGGAGGTCAGAGGCAGAACCGCGGCAAGAAAGGACGTGCTGCTTTTTCTTTTTTCCGCGACTGGCTCCCATAGATTTCAGATTAAATCAATGGGAGGCGGTTTTGGAAGTTGTTTGGTGCTGATTCTGACGCAGTGTCCGAGTCAATATCAAGGCCCAAAAACTCTGTGAACTGGGCCTTATTGTTAGGGCTTATTCAGACGAACCTGTAATATATCCGTGCAACGTGCGTGATTTTCACGCGCCTCGCACAGACCTATGTTACTCTATGGGGCCGTGCACACTGTCCGTGAGTTTCACGCAGCGTGTGTCCGCTGCGTAAAACTCACGACATGTCCGATATTTGTGCATTGTTCGAGCATCACGGACCCATTGAAGTCAATGGGTGCGTGAAAATCACGCCCAGCAATTCCGCAGCAGTATAAACTATGAATGAAAACAGAAAAGCACCACGTGCTACAAACAGAGTGTCATAATGATGGCGGCTGCGCGAAAATCACGCAGCCTCGCATCATACGCTGCTGACACACGGAGCTGTTATGGACCTTTTGCATGCGCAAAACGCCACGTTTTTGCTTGCGCAAAAAGCACACGCTCATGTAAATCCGGCCTTAGGGTAGGAATACACTAGGCATGAACACTGCGGATTTTATGCAACACATTTTATTGTGGAAAATCCGCAGTGTATTACAGTCGCAGCAGAGTGGATGAGATGTGAACAAATCTCATCCACAAGCTGCAAAAAAAATGGACCTGCAGTCTAGCTTTTTAAGCCGCAGCATGTCCATTTATTCTGTGGAATCGCTGCTCCTCTGTTGCGGAAATGCTGCGGTTCTGCCGCAAAAATCACACATGAGAAAAAAAAAAGGCACTTTTTTAAATTTATAAAAAAGTTTAGACTTACCCCGGCCGTAGTCCTGGTGACGCGATCCTCTATTCTTAGCGCAGCTCAGCCTCCTGTCATGACGTTTCATCCCATGTGACCGCTGCAGCAGTCACATGGTCTACAGCGTCATCCCAGGAGGCGGAGCTACGTTCAGAAGAGAGACGCGTCACCTAAACTACGGCCAGGGCAAGTCTAAACTTTTTTTTTCCCTGCAGGATTCCCACAGTGGACATGCCTCACGAAACCTGCGCCACTATTTGGTGCGGTTTTGCTGGCAGAATTCCCTGCGGCTACCGGGGCGGATAAGCTGTGTAGTTTTACTCAGCATATCCGCCTAGTGTGTCCCTTATGATGGAGCTGCTGTCAGTCTCTAAATAGGCAGTTGGTACAGTAGAATTTGGAATTATTTTTTTTTGTGAACCAGCTTAAAAAAATACAAAACTTTTGTGTTAGGGCCTGTTCACATCACCGTTTGCTTCCGCTCCGGGGTTCCATCTGAGGTTTCCGTCGGGTGAACCCCGAAAGTGAAAGTGACAGCTTCCGTTTCAGTCACCATTGATCTCAATGGTGACGGAAACATCGCTAATGGTTTCCGTTCGTCACCATTCCGGCTGGTTTTCGGACGGAATCAATAGCGCAGTCGACTGCGCTAATGGTGACGGTCTCTCTTCCGACGCGAAGGTTGAAGGACCTGTGGGTGACGTCATCATTCCCAGCCAGCTTCTTTCACTGCAGACACACAGCGTGACGTCACCCACAGGTCCTTCAACCTTGGCGTCGGAAGAGAGAAGACACATCAGCTCCAGGCGTCAGAGGTACAGTTGAATTTGCACCAGTATCACCATGTGCAGGTAAGCATAGCAAACTCCCTAGAGATGAGCATATTAACCTTTTGGACGCCTGGAGCCGATGTATCTTCTTTGTCCGACGACAAGGTTGAAGGACCTGTGGGTGATGTCACGCTGTGTGTCTGCAGTGAAAGAAGTTGGGTGGGAACGATGAGAAGTGTATGACGCTGATTTGTCAGCGTCATACTCTTCTATTCACAACGCCCAGTTGGTAAAAACACAATACACGCCCAGTTGGTAAAAACACAATACACGCCCAGTTGGTAAAACGAGAAAACACGCCCAGTTGTCCATTGAAAAGCTCATTTGCATAAATATAAAATTCCTCATAACTTGACGGAATAGTACGTCTCGGGAGTAACGGCCGTTTCGGCCGTCCTCCCGACACATACAGGAGCTGTGACAGTTGCTATCTTGTACAGCAGCTGTCACAGCTCCTACAGCGGGGACCGATCGCTGTGTCCCCGCTGATTAACCCCTGAAAAGCCGTTTTCAATAGCGATCACGGCTTTTTAGGGGTTAAGCTGCCATCGCCGGCCTGCTACACGATAGCGGCCGGCGATGGTGACTATGGCAACCGGACACCAAACAATGGCGTCCGGCTATGCTATAGACGGAAGCCTAGTGGGTCCTGACGAAGTCAGGACCCACTATGCTTGCTGTCAGTGAGTAGCTGACAGTTCTAATACACTGCACTACGCATGTAGTGCAGTGTATTAGAATAGCGATCAGGGCTTCCTGCCCTCATGTCCCCTAGTGGGACAAAGTAAAAAAAAGTTAAAAAAAAGTTAAAAAAAGATGTGTAAAAATAAGAAAATAAAAGATTTAAAAGTAATAAAAGTAAAAATCCCCCCTTTTCCCTTATCAGTCCTTTATTATTAATAAAAAGATATAAACAAACAAATAAACTATACATAATTGGTATCGCCGCGTCCGTAACGGCCTGAACTACAAAATTATTTTATTATTTATCCCGCGCGGTGAACGCCGTAAAATAAAATAATAATAAACCGTCCCAGAATCACAATTCTTTGGTCACTTCACTTCGCAAAAAATGGAATAAAAAGAGATCAAAAAGTCGCATGTACCTAAAAATTGATGGTATTGATGGACACTACAGTTCGTTACGCAAAAAATAAGTCCTCGCACGGCTTTATTGATGGAAAAATAAAAAAGTTCTTGCTCTTAGAATAAGGTAACACAAAAAGTGAATGATTGTTTACAAAACGTATTTTATTGTGCAAACGCCATAAGACATAAAAAAAAAAATATAAACATCTGGTATCGCCGTAATCGTATCGCCCCGCAGAATAAAGTGAATATGTCATTTATAGCGCACGGTGAACGCTGTAAAAAAATAGAATAAAAAAACAATAGTAGAATTGCTGTTTTTTAGTCACCGCGCCACTTAAAAACAGAATAAAAACTGATCAAAAAGCTGCATGCACCCCATGAAAAGTACAATGAATTCCTCAAGGTCTCTAGTTTCCAAAATGCTGTCACTTTTGGGGGGTTTCCACTGTTTTGGCACCACAAGACCTCTTCAAACCGGACATGGTGCCTAATAAAAAGGAGGCCTCAAAATCCACTAGGTGGTCCTTTGCTTCGGAGGCCGATGCTTCAGTCCATTACCGCACTAGGGCCACATGTGGGATATTTCTCAAAACTGCAGAATCTGGGCAATAAATATTGAGTTGCGTTTCTCTGATAAATCCTTTTGTGTTATAAAAAAATGGTATAAAAAGGATTTTCTGACAAAAAAAAAAGTAGATTTCACCTCTACTTTGCTAAAAATTCCTGTGAAACACCTAAAGGGTTCATAAACTTTCTAAATGCTGATGTGAATACTTTGAGGGGTCTAGTTTCTAAAATGGGGTGTTTGATTGGGGTTTCTAATATATGGGCCCCTCAAAGCAACTTCAGAACTGAACTGGAAACTAAAAAAATAAATAAATTAGGCTTCTTACATTATACTGATAATGAGCCGTGCCCACCCCGAGATAACCCCAGTTTTGACCGTTTGTATAAATGGAGACCCCTATTAGACCGTTTCAGTGCCCGGTTTTCCCAAGCATACACCCCCGAGAAGTGTTGTTTCTATTGATGAGTCCTTGGTACATTTTAAAGGGAGGGTTCAATTCCGCCAGTACCTGCCGGGTAAGAGGGCAGGGTATGGCGTAAAGATGTATAAGCTGCGAGAGCATCAGGGTATACCTACAAATTTAGTATATATGAAGGGAAGGACACCAGTATTCAGCCCCCAGAATGCCCCCCCCCCTTACTGGGAGTTAATGCAAAAATTGTGTGGGATTTGGCGCACCCACTGCTGGACCAGGGTTACCACCTCTACCTGGATAATTTTTATACCAGGGTCCCACTCTTCAACTGCCTCGCTTCCAGAAGTCCTGCGGCAT
This sequence comes from Rhinoderma darwinii, assembly GCF_050947455.1. Lineage (NCBI taxonomy): Eukaryota > Metazoa > Chordata > Amphibia > Anura > Rhinodermatidae > Rhinoderma > Rhinoderma darwinii. The sequence goes on from NC_134688.1 coordinate 222,885,570, forward strand.
GCGGCACTGCTAGAAGAAATCTGAGAGGCCTCCCTAAGACTCTGCAGGGCAAACGCTCAGAAGGGGTGAGAGCAGGGCACAATCCAGCAGCAACATATTGTGTTTCAAGTACAAGGACAAGAGAGATGTCACACCAGTACCCATGTACCTGTACGAGGTACCAGTACAGAGACCCCCAAACCAGACTGCATCCTGGACTACTATAGGTACATGAGAGGGGTGGACTTGTCAGATCAAGCCCTGAAGACCTACAGCGCTATGCGGTGTGGTATAAGAAGCTGGCCGGGCACATCATACAGATGGCATTGTACAACGCGTACGTGCTACATCGATGTTCAGGCCAGACGGGAACTTTCCTGGAATTTCAAGAGGTGGTTATCAAGAAACTAATTTTTATGGACCAAGAAGGGGGGGGGGGCACCCAGTACTTCTGGAGGCGAGGCCACACGCATCGTACCAGGGCAACACTTTCCAGGAGAAGTTCCCCAAACTGGCAAGAAAGAAAAAAGTCAAAAGAGGTACAAAGTCTGCTATAAGAGGGGGATAAGGAAGGACACAATATATCAATGTGACACATGTCCCGAAAAACTAAGGCTCCGTATGAAAGAGTGCTTCAAAATTTATCATACATCCCATGATTTTTAATCTACCCCAGTTTTACTTACCCTGATGCACTCGGCACAGCTTATCCCCCCTCGTCTTTCCCCTCTGAGCCCTCCTGCGTCGTGCCTAGGCAGCTGATTACAGCCACATATAGGGTATTGACGTACCCGTGAGAACCCACATTACAGTTTATGGGGTGTATGTCTCCGGTCAAAATGCTCACTATACCTCTAGATGAATGCCTCAAGGGTGTATTTTTTTAAAACGGGGTCACTTCTTGGGGGTTTCAACTATACTGGTACCTCAGGGGCTACTGCATACATGACTTTTCACCAAAAAATCCCCAATAGGCCAAATGGTGGTCCTTTCCTTCTGAGCCCTCCCATGGGCCCAAACGGCAGTTTATCACCACAAATGGGGTACTGCCGCACTCAGGACAAATTGGGCAACAGAATGGGGTATTTTATTTCTTGTGAAAGTTAGAAATTTTCAGCCAAAATTACATATTATTGGAAAAAATAATTTTGTTTTTATTCCCAGCCCAATTCAAATAAGTTCTGTGAAAAAACTGTGGGGTCAAAATGGTCACAACACCCATAAATGAATTCCTTGAGGGGTGTATTTTCCAAAATGGGGTCACTTCTGGTGGGTTTCCATTGCTTTGATACCTCTGGGGCTCTGCAAATGCGACATGGCACCCGAAAACCAATCCAGCAAAATCTGGAATCCAACAAACACATAGCACTCCTTTGCTTCTGAGCCCTCCCATGGGCCCAAATGGCAGTTTATCACCACAAATGGGGTATTGCCGCACTAAGGACAAATTGGGCAACAAAATGGGGTATTTTGTTCCCTGTGAAAATAAGACATTTTGATAAAAAATGCCATCTTATTGGAAAAAATTTCATTTTTTTTATTTCACAGACCAATTCAAATAGGTGCTGTAAAAAAACTGTGGGGTCAAAATGGTCACAACACCCATGAATGAATTCCTTGAGGGGTGTAGTTTCCAAAATGGAGTCACTTCTGGTGGGTTTCCATTGCTTTGATACCTCTGGGGCTCTGCAAATGCGACATGGCACCCGAAAGCCAATCCAGCAAAATCTGGACTCCAAAGAACAAATAGCGCTCCTTTCTTTCTGAGCCCTCCCATGGGCCCAAACGGCAGTTTATCACCACAAATGGGGTATTGCTGCACTCAGGACAAATTGGGCAACAAAATTGAGTATTTTATTTCTTGTGAAAATAAGAAATTTTGAGCTAAAACTACATATTATTGGAAAAAATTATTTTTTTTAAAATTCCCAGCCCAATTCAAATAAGTTCTGTGAAGAAACTATGGGGTCTAAATAGTCACATTACCCATAAATGAATTGTATGAAGGGTTTAGTTTCCAAAATGGGGTTACTTCTGGTGGGTTTCCATTGCTTTGATACCTCTGGGACTCTGCAAATGCGACATGGCACCCGAAAACCAATCCAGCAAAATCTGGACTCCAACAAACACATAGCGCTCCTTTCCTTCTGAGCCCTCCCATGGGCCCAAACGGCAGTTTATCGCGACAAATGGGGTATTGCCGCACTCAGGACAAATTGGGCAACAAAATGGGTTATTTTGTTCCCTGTGAAAATAGGAAATTTTGATCATAAATTACATCTTATTGGAAAAAATTTCATTTTTTTAATTTCACAGCCCAATTAAAATAGGTGCTGTGAAAAAACTGTGTGGTCAAAATGATAACAACAGCCATAAATTAATTCCTTGAGGGGTGTAGTTTCCAAAATTGGGTCACTATTGGGGGATTCCTACTGTTTTGGCACCTCAACACCTCTTCAAACCTGGCATGCTGCCTAAAATATATTCTAATAAAAAAGGGGCCTCAAAATGCACTAGGTGCTTCTTTGCTTCTAGGGCTTGTGTTTTAGTCCACAAGCGCACTAGAGCCACATGTGGGACATTTCTAAAAACTGCAGAATCTGGACAATACATATTTAGTAGTGTTTCTCTGGTAAAACCTTCCGTGTTACACAAAAAGAATTGAATAAAATTGAAATTCAGCAAGAAAAATGAAAATTGCAAATTTCACCTCCATTTTGCTTTAATTCCTGTGAAATGGCTGAAGGGTTAAAAAACTTTCTAAATGCTGTTTTGAATACTTTGAGGGGTCTAGTTTTTAAAATGGGGTGTTTTATCAGGGTTTCTAATACATAGGCCCCTCAAAGCCACTTCAGAACTGAAGAGGTACCTTAAAAAAAAAAGGCTTTTGAAATTTTCTTAAAAAAAAGAGAAATTACTGTTTATGTTCTAAGCCTTGTAACGTCCAAGAAAATTAAAATAATGTTCAAAAAACGATGCCAATCTAAAGTAGACATATGGGAAATGTGAACTAGTAACTATTTTGGGTGGTATAACCGTCTGTTTTACAAGCAGATGCATTTAAATTCTGAAAAATGCTATTTTTTATAAATTTTCCCTAAATTTTGCAATTTTTCAACAATAAACACTGAATATATCGTCCAAATTTTACCACTAACATAAAGCCCAATGTGTCACGAGAAAACAATCTCAGAATCGCTTGGATAGGTTTAAGCATTCCGACGTTATTACCACATAAAGTGAAATATGTCAGATTTGAAAAATGGGCTCTGAGCCTTAAGGCCAAAACAAGGCTGCGTCCTTAAGGGGTTAAGGATAGATTTAAAATTTCAGAGAAAGTTTTTTTTCACTACCTGCAGTTACGGCATGCCTGTTGTGCCCAATTTGACTCTATGTCACCTCAGGTGGGGATCTCTAGGCTGGAGGACCTTCTTGGGGCTCTGGATCTCTCAAAGGTCCTCACCCAATTATACACCTTCATGACATCCCTGGGTGCTAGGCCATTTGATATCTGCAATGGAGGGGTGATGTCCCCCGACTTGACAGAGGAGGACTGGCGAGAGGTAGAATCCTCCTTTTTTGATTCGGTGGTAAGTGCTAGGGACTTCCTCATACAGTCTCGGTTCTTGCATAGGATTTATTACACTCCATTTAGGCTTAAGCTGATAGGGGGAATTGCCTTCGGATAGTTGTTTTAGATGTCAATCGGAGGTTGGTACCTTTCTGCATTGTGTGTGGATGTGTCTTAGAGTTGCCTCCTTTTAGTCGGAGGTGGAGGAGTTTTTTCATACCTATTATGTGTTGCCGCGACTTCTTACCCCTCAGAGGTGCCTCTTGGGTATTATGGATGAAGTTATTCATAAACACTATGATAAGATAGTCTTTCGTTTTGTCCTTTTTTGTGCCCGGAAGATTATAATTATGGCTTGGAAGAATACAGATAGTCCGAGTATACTGTACTGGCAACAACTGATGAATAAATATATACCTATGTATAAAAAGTTGTACCTTAGCAGAAAATGTCCAGATAAATTTGGCAAAATTTGGTCCAGGTGGGTAGGTAGAGAGTATTGACACTGCGGTTTAATGGTCACTTGAGAGTGACTGAGCTGCGTGTGTGTGTGTGTGTGGGGGGGGGGGGTTCGGAGCACAAGGATGATTATGTGTGAGTGATTGTTTTGATTCACTTAGGCTTTCGGAAATGACACAGCTGTACAATTTGTTATGTTTGTAAAATGAATATGCTCCGAATTGACATTTCTATGTGATGCTTCTGCCTCTATGAATGTCTTTTATTCTGTAATGTTTGTATATTTGTACGTGTTTTGTGCACCAAAATTGTGAAAATAAAGCCTTTAAAAAAAAAATAGTTATCAAAAATATAAGGGTAAATAAGAGTCAATATCCTTCTATCATTACGGAAGAGAAGGAGGGAGAGAAGTTACATTGCTGCATAAATACACCGTTCCTTCAGCAAAAGACTATTCACAAGCACAGGATTTTTCGAACAGGGCACCATACAAGCCAACAGAGTTAAATAAACAATCATGAATACCCTCCCTTTCCTTAGTACTCCAGTGGGGTTTTTTTTCTAATAGGCAATATTTAAAATAGTCTCCAAGGTACTGTAACCATAAATGAATAGTTTCTGCATTTATGGACCAGTGAAATAGTAATTGTCATAGGGTTACTGTTAGCAATTATTCTTTGATGGAAAAATGAATGTGGGCCAATTGATCTCTAGCCCAGAGCCCAGACATATAAGCATCAGTTGGGAGTATCTCGTGTGCCAGCCTAAAGCTGCGGGAGTTATTCTGCCTTTCACAGTTACAATTACAGACAACCTTATATTTTAGGTCATATTATTGCATGCTGGGTCATCAGAGCACATTAAAAGCAGCAGTTGACTATATCCACACTGTATAGTGTGCCTCCTTGCATTAAATAAAAATGACTGTAATGGTATGTGGCCCTGCATTCACCCGTAATTAAAAGGTTGAGTTACTCTTGTAAACAAATTACCGAGAACAAAGGGGTTTACAAATGCTTGCTAATTAGTTTAGATTCCCTAAAGCTTTGAGCTGTTTGTAATTCAATAACTCAGTGTAAATTCTCCAGTTAAAAATGTCTAATGGGAATTGACAGAAAACTAAATAATTGATATTGTCAGCAATTGCAGCCGCAAACACTAGAACATTATTGTCTGCCAGTATGCAGGACTGCAGCGATTTCCAGGGAGGATGAATAACTGGCTTTAATGAATTAGCAACATAAATGGTAGACAGCTGGCTCTCCATACTGCAGCTGAGAAGGCGTAATCTTCTAGCTGACTGAATCAAAAAATAAAAACACACCTTCAAGATGGCTGGTTTTTCATTTCATCAGCTTCTTTCTAATGACCAGGCATTAAATGATCTGAACTAGCTGAAAAATAAATGATATGTATACATTTGTAGATTAATTTTTTATTCTCATCATTACACTATTTGCTCCTTTACTGAATTTGCAAGCACAAAAAATTTACATAGAAATATTGTTACTATATCCACTGTTAATTGTTTTAGACCAGCAAAAGCTTTATACTTTGGCTTCTATACAGATCTGGAAACAAATTAATAGACATGAGCTAAAAAACGGCCAAAATGAATGAAATTTCAGCATTTTACATTGACATTTGGGCAGGAGTTCTCAAATGAGCGATTGTTCCACATATCAACTATCAGCTTATGTTGGTCATCAATCTGTTCAGTTGGATTTTTCAATTGTAAACCTAGAAAAATTGTGTTTGTATTTGTCTGATTTCCGAATATAAGTCTAATACCAGGTAAAATAGTCAGATATAAAGTAAGCTCTCTGTTTCGTATCACCTACCTTATGCAAAAAGAAGTGCAGTGTTCACATAAAAGACTAAAATGAACAACTAACCAGACCAGATGACATATAAGGGGCATTATACTGTGGGGGCAATATACATTATGGGGGCACTTAGAGGACATTATATTGTGTGGGGGACATTATACTGTGTGGGGCACTATAAAGGGCATTATACTGGTGGGGGGATTATACTTTTCTTATGGTGCATTTATTTATGATGGGGTGGGGCGCCGAAAGAAAATTTTGCATGGGCCGCCATCTATCCTAAGGCCGGCCATGTTCTCACGTAATGGATTTTCTCTCTGTAGGAATAAAAAAATTGTGGCATGTTCCATTGCGTGCATTTTTCCCTTTAAGTTTTCCTTCCAAGGGAATTTATGGCTTGCCTATGGCCCCCTAATACGCAGTCATAAGGACTCACTGTGCCATTGTACAGGCTCAGTGGACATGTGGCTTTACTGTGTGCACGAGACCTCAGGAGCAGAAATTGCAGGAATTATCAGGCTAATGGACTATATCAGTAAACACCTCTGAAGCATCAAGATTGATCAGCAAGAAAGTGCTTCACAGGCTTACACTAAGGGAGAAGCGGCAAAAAGATGTTAAAACACACACACACACACACACACATATATATATATATATATATATATATTAAGTTGTAGAAGTATTAAGTGGCAATCTGCTTACTAACTGTTAGTAATTGATAGAACACGATTCTCAGGATGCAGATCTGGCTATATAACTTAATGGGTAATATGTAACTACTGAACCGCGTAAAGAACATACTAGAATGAAATAACAGTATGATATACTTTTTGACAGGTTATATCTTGCTATTAAATTAGCTGGGCAAAATTAGATGTAAACCATCTCAGAAATAAGGGCTTTGGCTGTTATTGTGTATTTCAGGAAACAGCAGAGGCAAATCACTTACTAATGTGCTTACCGCTTTTCCTAGCAGTGAACAAGCAAATTCACTTGTAGAAGAAATTTACAATTTAATTAGTATATTCATATTACACTATGAGATTTACATATGTAGGGGTTATTCTGAACAGTTGATTGCATAAATGATTAATGTAAGGGACCCATTAAATGAATTGCAATGCACATTTAAAGAAGGCAATCAGTTTTGGTTTATGATGTTTTGCTTGTAATATAACCCGAGGTGCAGTAGAAGACAAGTGACTTAAGTCACAGTTTTACTCTTATTCTAAAGTTATCCAGAGGCTCTTATGGTATAAAAATGGATTGCATTGTATTATTTTATTTTCTTGCTAGGCAAGTTTTTACTGCGATCTCTGGGTGCTAATTACAACATCTTCATTTACCAACGCCTGACAGTCTGTGATTGTCCAATTATCCACAGCATTGTTTGACTCATAGTGCAGATGTTCTCAATCCCTAGTAATACGTTCTTCTATCTTAAGTGCTCATTCTCTTATGATAAGTGAAATTTTCCCCAGCTCACTAGCTTTTCTTCTGATTGGTTTATGTAATTGGTCTTTAAATTGCCCATTGTTTTGAAACATTAAACCTAAGTTAATTGAACTATTTTTTGCAAAGTAGAATATAACTATAGAACATCCCGTGTTTTATTTTGCAACTGCAAAAACAGAATTGTTTTTTTAGTATTAGACAATTATATTTGGCGCATAAGTAGGTAAAGGATACCATGAGTTCCAAGCCATATTTGCTGTAATTAAATTACTGTAACTTTTTAGATGTTTATAAAAGAATAATGATGACATAGTTCCATCTCCTAGACCAGTGTTTCTCAACTGTAATGTAGGTCAATATACTGTGCAAAAGCTTTAGTCAGTTGTGGAAAAATGCAGCAATGTAAAAATATTTTTTTTTTGCAATTAACAAAATACAAAGTGAATGAACAGAAGAGAAATCTAAATTAATCAATATTTGGTGTGACCACCCTTTGCCTTCAAAACAGCATAAATTCTTCTAGGTACACTTGTACAAAATAATGGATTTTGTTCAGGATTATAGTCAGGTGATGGTTACCAATTATACCAAACAAGTAATAATGATCATCATTTTAATTTGTAGGTTGAAACACAGTCATTAACTGTAACAGAAATAGCTGTGTAGGAGGCTTAAAACGGGTGAGGTACAGCGAAACTATGCTACAAAGGTGAGGTTGTGGAAGACAGTTTGATGTCACAGGTCCATCATGGCAAGACTAAGCACAGCAACAAGACACAAGCTAGTTATACTGCATCAGCAAGGTCTCTCCCAGGCAAAGATTTTAAAGCAGACAGGGGTTTCAAGATGTGCTGTTCAAGCTCTGTTGAATAAGCACAAATAAACGGGCAACGTTGAGGACTGTAGATGCAGTGGTCAGTCAAAGAAACTTAGTGCAGCAGGTCAAAGACATATCATGCCTACTTCCCTTCTAAATTGGAAGATGTCCAGAAGTGCCTTCAGTGGCGGATTAAGTAAACCGTGGGCCCTGGGCTGTTCCACAAGCTTGGGCGCTCTTCTGCACAACCGCCCTGCCACCCCGTGTCTATATTAAACACCACCTTTCTGTGTGAGCATTGACAAATGAGTGCTACGATTCCCCTTGTCAAAGGGCTGTGTCCCTACACACTGTAAGTTTCCAACCATCGCTGACAGTATCACACTGTATAGGGACACATCCTCCTGACAAGGGGAATGGTAACACGCATTTGTCTATTAGTCCTGGGTACACAAAGACTTTATGTGGAATACAAGGATTTCCGATAACAGACATGTCAGGAGAGGTGACAGATAAATGCAATGACTCACAGGAGATGTCTTCACTGATGGGTCGTTCTCTTTTCTTCTCCATCTGACACAGACCGTTATGGCGACTTCTCCTGATGACTGCAGAGTTTCCTGATGAGAAATCTTTTCCCCTTGATTCTGTAGCCATTTTCAGCGTCTATAGCAACATAAAAATTCAGAAATAAACACCATAAATTGTCTTATACCCCAGACCCCTAAGCAAATTAAGACCCAGGCCCATACATTAACTCAAACCAATAAATTCAGTCCCCAAGAGGTAACTAAACTTCTAAAAAACATTTGGCGCGTCATAGTGAGAGTGATATGTCAGAAGTTTTGATCGATGGGGGTCCCAGCATTGAGACCACAACCGATCACTAAAACAAAGCAGCAGGAGTGCCCGGGTGAGCGCTGTTCCACTTAATTTCTGACTGTCTTTTCTCGGCGCGGTATACGGACTCATAGACTTTCTGTTGTGCCCATACACCGCATGCTCGGCTATCAGAGGAAAGACGATCAGAAACAAAGTGGCAAAGCACTCACCTGAGCGCTTCTGCCACTTTGTTTCAGCGATTGGTGGAGTCTCAGTGCCCGGACCCCCACCGATTAGAACATTTGACATGTCACTATGACATGTAATTTTTAAAAAAAAGTTTCGTTAGTTACCCTTTAAGCAGTCAGACACCCCTCCCCAGTGCATCTGACTGACTGCTGAGTGCCCTATGGGAGGGTCTAAGTGTCTGACACTTAGGGCGGATTCACACGAGCGTGTGCGTTTTGCGCACGCAAAAAATGCGGCGTTTTGCGCGCGCAAAAGGCACTTAACAGCTCCGTGTGTCATCACCATATGATGCGCGGCTGCGTGCCTTTCGCGCACCCGCCATCATTATGACACTCTGTTTGTATGTTTGTAAACAGAAAAGCACCTGGTGCTTTTCTGTTTGCAATCATAGTTATACTGCTGTTGAGCAAATCACGCACGTCCCACGGAGGTGCCTCCGTGTGGCATGCGTGATTTTTACACACCCATTGACTTCAATCCGCCCTTATGGCTCGGGGGGGGAGGAGTTATTCCCCTATAGAACCCTGAACATTCAATCAAACGCTCTGACCCCCCCCCCTGCAGTATAATAACTACTGAGGGCTCCATGGGGGAGACTATACTGCAGGGGGGGGGGGGGGTTCTGAGCATCTGACTTACTGCAGAGGGCTCTATGGGTGGGAAATTATTTTGCACACAAAAAATGTGAGATTAAACACCCTATATACAATTCACACTAACACCAAACACTATATATTCAAACCACACACACTACACGCACACACTATATAGACTTACATTATAGACACTATAAACACAGCACACACTATATACACAGCACACACTATATACACAGCACACACTATATACACAGCACACAATATATACACTATATACACAGCACACACTATATACACAGCACACACTATATACACAGCACACACTATATAGACTTACATTATTACACACACACACACTACATAGACTTACATTATAGACACTATATACACAGCACACACTATATAGACTTACATTAACACACACACACACACACACACACACATACACACACACACTTACTTACCAGTCTCTTCCTCTGCGGTGCTTGTCTCTGGCAGCCTCCAGGACCTTAATCATGTGACTGTGACGTCACCACAGGTCATTCACCCTCTAGTTTCAGTTTTGCCGTTATCAGGCAGCTGCTGGAGGTTTAGACAGGAGGGACAGTGTACAGCAGCACAGAGGAGCAGACTGTCAGGGAGACTCCAGCACCTGCCCATCACAATCTCTGACAGTCTGCTCTCTACAGCTGATGTGCTGTGCCCCTGTTCCCTGGCCGCAATTGACTCCCCCTGCACATTCCCCCCGCCTCTTCATCAGCACGTGGGACCGATGATCACTAGAATGCGGCCGGCAGCAGCCCTGGAGAGTTTTTTTTCCACTTGTGTGCGGTGTGGGAAGCTATGGGCCCCCTGCAAGCCTTGGGCCCCGGGCGACCACCCGAAAGCCCATATGGGGATCCGCCACTGAGTGCCTTCACCTCAGAACTGGCAGGAACCAGTGGGACCCAGTTACACCCATCTACTGTTCGGAGAAGTTTGACCAGAATTGGTCTTTATTGATGAATTGCGGCCAAAAATCAATACCTTTGATGTGGAAACAAGGCAAGCAACACAACTATGCACGAAAACATAGCAACTGGGGTGCAAAAAAATTGGCAACATGTGATCTGGACTGATGAGTCAAAATTTGAAATATTTGGCTGTAACAAAAGGTAATTTGTTCTCCGAAGGGCTGGAGAACGGTACAATAATGAAGTTCTACAGGCACCAGTAAAGCATGATGGAGGTTCCTTGCAAGTTTGGGGCTACATTTTAGCAAATGAAGTTGGGGATTTGGTCAGGATTAATGGTGTCCTCAATGCTGAGAAATACAGGTAGATACTTATCCATCCTGCAATACCATCAGGGGGCATCTGATTGGCTCCAGATTTAGACTATAACAGGACCCCAGACATACAGCCAATGTAATTGAGAACTATCTTCAGTGTAAAGAAGAAGAAGGAGCCCTAGAAGTGATGATATGGCCCCCACAGGGCCCTGATCTCAACAGATGTTTGGAACAGCCTCCCTGCCGAGTTCCTTCAAAAACTGTGTGCAAGTGTACCTAGAAGAATTTATGCTGTTTTGAAGGCAATGAGTGAGATTTTTCTTCTGCTCATTCACTTTGCATTTTGTTGATTGATAAAAAAAAACATTAGCACTTTTTGAAAGCATTCTTACTTTGCAGCATTTTTCAACAACTGCCTAAAACTTTTGCATAGTACTGTATAAGACCAATGTGCAGGGTAGACGTGGAAAGATGATTTGAAGATTTGGATGATGGAAAAACAACGTCTTTTTAATCAGGCCAGTGTTAGGCTGGGTTCACACGACCTATTTTCAGACGTAAACGAGGCGTATTATGCCTCATTTTACGTCTGAAAATAGGGCTACAATACGTCGGCAAACATCTGCCCATTCATTTGAATGGGTTTGCCGACGTATTGTGCAGACGACCTGTCATTTACGCGTCGTCGTTTGACAGCTGTCAAACGACGACGCGTAAATGGACTGACTCGGCAAAGAAGTGCAGGGCACTTCTTTGCCACGTAATTTGAGCTGTTCTTGATTGAACTCAATGAAGCACAGCTCAAGATTTACGAGCGTCTCAGACGGCTCGCAAAATGCGAGGAGGAGCATTTACGTGTGAAACGAGGCAGCTGTTAACAGTCTGTCTTTTCACACGTAAATGCCTCTCATCGTGTGAACATACCCTTACACTCACACACAACCGTAGCAACAGAAATTAAGACTTCTCAAGAGAGGTACAGTCTCTTTAACAACTTGGCTCCAGACCGGCATTAATCGCTGGCTCATTACTCAGTGGGACAAAATCTCTGGCATTTCTCCCTGATACAGGGGTGTCAATTTTAAATCTTCATTCCTCCACTCGTTCTTCTTACACACTGCCCCGCGAGGAGGCTCCTGCCCGTCATCCGCTAATACACAGCATCACACTTGCACAAACAGGCATGCTCACTCGTGATGCTTGGTATCAACACAAGCTTAGAAAACCACAGCAGCCAGCCATTATTACCTGAGCCAGTCTCAACAAAGCAAATGCAATACAACTGTAACATCTTTCTTCTGGCTCGACACTTCTGGAGAGGGAAAAGTAGTTTAGCACACATTATACAGCATGTTAACCCTTTGACGCATTATCACGTACATGTATGTGATAAGTGTCATGGGGATGTATGGAGGGTACTCACTGGCTGAGTGCGCTCCATACTCAGCAGGTGTCAGCTGTGTATTACAGCTGACACCCAGGACTAACAGCCGGGAACAGCGATCACACTGTTCCTGGCCGTTTAACCCCTCAAATGCTGTGGTCAATCACAACGCTGCATATGAGGCTTTGAATAGAGGGGGCGCCCCCTTCAACGGCTCATCTCTCCACAACGCAATCAGGGGGTGACAATGGTTGTCATGGCAGTCCAGGGGCCTAATGAAGACCCCCAGGACTGCCTTCACTCTGCCTGCTGTAGGACTAAACAGAAGCCTGTAAAAATTACAATATACTGCAATACATTAGTATTGCAGTGTATTGTACCAGTTATCCAATGATCGCTGGTTCAAGTCCACTAGGGGGGCTAATATAATTGGTAAAAAAAAAGTTTAACAAAGTTATTAGTAGTGAATTTTTTTTTTAAAGATTAAAAGTAAAAAAAAAAACCTTTTCCCATTCTTCCTCTGTAATGTACAAAATAAAAAAATGAAACAAAATTGGTATCACCGTGTCCGTAAAATTCCAGACTATTACAATATATCATTATTTAACTTGCATGGTGAACGCCGTGAAAAACAAAAAATTTGAACCAACAAAAATCGCTGTTTTTTGGTCACCGTAGCGCTAAACTAAAATGTAATAAAAAGTAATCAAAAAGTTGTACTGTATCTACCAAAAAATGGTACCAATAAAAACTACAGCTTGTCCCGCAAAAAATAAGCCCTCACACCACTTAATCCACGCAAAAATACTTGAACATTGGTGATGAATTGCGCAAAAAGACACTATAATCAGATATTTATCTAAAAGTGCAGAAGGGAATATATCACGAATTGATACAGCCCAAAAAATTATGACGGTATATTGAATGATCAAAGTCTTTCAGGCTTTGTTTATTAAATAATTCATTTTCATTTTACAGCATTGCCAATAGTCAGAGTATTACTACTATATGATTTACTATATTGTGATGAACTGAAACTGTACAACTCTGTATTATTATGAGAACAATTCTTTACATTGTAAATGTTTAGAATCATACACATTGTTTTTCGATTTTGAGCACTGAAATACAAAATGAACAATAAACAATACTGCCACTAGGTAAGTGGTCAACACCTCCAGAGTAGTCTTTATTTCTTTCAATGTGTTCTAAATTCACAGCTTCCATAAAATCCATTTTCAAGGTTCCAAAGGGGTCAGTATGAGCACACAGATCACAACTGCAGTCTTCTGATCTTCTCATGTAACTGCAATTGCTGACAGCTAAAAATCAATGTGCCTATTTCACACTTGCCAAATGTGTCAATGAGTTTGTCTATAGTTGCTAATTTTGTTTCCTCAGAATAAGATACGATATCTGTGTTGCCTGGTTGCATTTCCGTAATCTTTTCTAGTATTTGTACAGTTTTTTTTAAAAATAATAATCCTAAAAGGTTGCTAGATGTAAACAACTTCCAAGGCCTTATATCCAACCATATAAAGCAAATAATAATATTAATTCTAAAAATATCAAATAGGCCAAAGAGTCTACTTATTTTATTTATTAATCTTTAATTCATGTTTTTTTTCTTTTACTACAACGTTAATATCTAGAGATGATAGAATTTAGTCAGAGTGATTTGTATTTTTGGAGATTTGAGAAGAGAATTTTCCATGTTGTATTTTCTGTGATGGTCTTGCCTTAGTGATGGCAACGGTTTGTTCACAAAATCCACATTTCAGTACATTTCAATACAAGCACAACTTTAAAAAATAACTTAAAAATCTTTGAAGGTTCCTTCTTAGTATAAGTGAGTAACTGGGATACTGGTTATTATCATATTTTGTGTGGTTGTTTCAGCACTTTTATTTTGGTTATCGCTATAAAAATACAATGCACCATATTTGTGATTGGTAGTGGAGACGGTGGATAAATCACATGCTCACCCTTACCCGCTGGATGCACCCCAGGAGTTTAGACTGCTTAGTACAATTCAATTTACAGAGCTATGATATCGTATAATAACATTTTCCAAAACAGTGGGCATTTTTAGAATCAAATTAAACTGGATAAAAGTGATTAAAACTCCAAACCAAGTATTCACATTTTTTTTTTAAATTCCCACAGCTGACTAACATTTCATGCACTTTTTAACCCCTTAGTGACCACCAATACGCCTTTTTACGTTGGTCACTAAGGGGCCGTAGGCTAGGCTGACGCCTTTTCACGTTCGCCTAGTCTAAGTCCTGCACGGGTCTCCCGTGCAGGCTGGAGCCGGGGCTCTGCTGTCTGATGACAGCTGAGCTCCTGCTCCAACGCCCGAGATTGAAGTTTACTTTGATCGCGGCCGATTAACCCGTTAAATGCCGCCGTCAATAGCGACCGCGGCATTTAACTTTGTTTACAGAGGGAGTCCGCTCCCTCTGTCACCCATCGGCGGCCCGCGAATGCAATCGCGGGTCTCCGATGGGGTGTCATGGCAGCCGGGGGCTTGATAAAAGCCCCCAGGTCTGCCCTGGACATATGCCTGTTAGGACGCGCCGGAGGCACGTCCTAACAGATTGCCTGTCAGATTTACACTGACAGGCAATAATGCTCTGGTATACGAAGTATACCAAAGCATTGTAGCAGCGATCTGAAGATCGCATAGTAAAGTCCCCTAGTGGGACTAGTGAAATAAAGAATAAATGTGAAATAAAGATTAATAATAAAAGTTACAGTTTTATTTAGTAAAAGTGTAAAAAAAAAAAAAAAGTACACGTATATGGTATCGCCGCGACCGTAATGACTCCATTAATAAAGTTAATATGTAATTTAAACCGCAAGGTGAACACCGTAAAAAAAAACGCAAAAAACAATGGCGAAATTGCCATTTTTTTCCATTGCCCCCCCAAAAAGTTATAATAAAAATGAATCAATAAGTCCCATGCACCCCAAAATAGTACCAATCAAAACTACGTCTTGTCCCGCAGAAAACAAGCCCAAAAAATCACTACATTGATGGAAAAATAAAAAAGTTACGTCTCTTGGAAAGCAACGATGCAAAAACAAATAATTTTAGTTCAAAAGTGTTTTTATTGTGCAAAAGTCGTAAAACATAAAAAACCTCTACATATGTGGTATCGCCGTAATCGTACCGACCCATAGAATAAAGGTAACATGTTATTTACGCCGCACAGTGAACGGCATCAATTTAAAAACGCATAGAACAATGGCGGAATTTCAGTTTTTTTTTATAATCCCCCCCAAAAAGCTAATAAAAGTTAATAAAAAAATTATATGTACCCAAAAATGGTGCTATTAAAAAGTACAACTAATCCCGCAAAAATCAAGTCCTCATACAGCTATGTAGACGAAAAAATAAAAAAGTTATAGCTCTTTGAATGCAACTATAGAAAAACAAATAAAATAGCTTGGTCATTAGGGCCTAAAATGGGCTGGTCACTAAGGGGTTAAGGAATAAACCCCAAAAGTTCCATAGTAACTAGGAAAATGTATTGTACATTTTAGCGTGAGTTTTTACATGTGCATTACAGTTTGTACATTACATGTGCCTTTGTGGATATTGAGTTACCATGCTGGTTGTAAATGGGCTTGCTCGCTTATATTTGAAAGATACACTCAACTTTATAGACCTGGTAAGAGGTAGCAGTAGCTAACCATGCTGTTTTAGTTAAAAATGTACCAAGCTACATCAAGTATTCATGTGTGAATGAGCAGGGTATCCCTTGGTATACATGTATTACTGATTTTGGTTGGAGGGGGAATTTGGGTCTTTCCTGTGTCAGTCTCAGAAGACACCCTTGAGCTGTTATATTTATTTTAGTGGTCCCCAAATCTACTGTAGAGTGTTCTTCCCACAGGCACAGTTTGTGAGGATGCCCTACTGTAGACTGATGTATGGTTGTGCATATTGTTTTATCTTCGAACTGACATAAAGGAGTCATATGAGCTTAGACAAAAGGATCTGTTTGTTTTTTTCCTGACACAGCCAAAGCTTGAAGTCCCTAGATTCTGATGCTAAATCTGTAACAGGGCCCCAATTTGCATGCAATATATGTTTCTTGCATCATTTCATGAGACAGATAAACTGTTAGGCTCCCTCAGGCACCAGTTCCAAGGTGCAGCGGCAACATCTGCACCTCATATACTTTCACACCTAAAAATGCACACAATTATATCACTGCACAGGAATAATGCTTGCAACTTTGTCACAGCTCCTGGATGATACACACAACGATATCCCACCACAGGGATGGTAAAAACAGTGATGCTACAGTATAGTAGTTACAAATAGTGATGTCATAGCACTGGGAGAATAAAAATAGGGTTGTCACAGCTCATGGGTAACAGTCAAAATTCTGTCACAGTGCAGGGCTATGATGGTTACAGTGTGACATGGATAATAAACACAATGAAGTGTGCACAAAGCGATATACAGTAACAGTTTGGAAAAAAAGTGCAAAGTCATAGATAAGGGATAAGATCACCAAACAGGGCTAATAAATATAGTAATGTCACATATAATGACTAAAGACCACAGTGATGTAACAGATATGTGATAATAATCCCAAAATCCTAATAGAAGGATAATAAATACAGTTATGTCACAGTACGGGGATAATTAACACTGTGAAGTTGAATGAAAAGGTTCTTGCACAATGTAATGACAGAGTATGGAAATAATGCATGCCACAGAACAGAAATTTGTCACAGGACAGGTATAATAAAAAAATTGTATTATATTATGAGGATAATGATCACAGTGATGTCACAGTGCAGGGATAATAAACACAGTGATGTCATACTACAGGGATAATAAGCATCAAAGTGATTAAGGTAAAAAGAAATGCACACAGTAATGTCAAAATACATATGTAATATTACACAGGGAAGTAACAGTACAGAGAATAAACACTGGTATTTCTTAACATGACAGAGCGGCTGTTAGACTCTCTAAATCCTCAAGGTCCAGATGTGACTCCAGCCTCTGCATCTCCTATAGCTTTGCCTCTTGCTGTTTAAAAAGAAAACAAAAAAAAACACACACGTTTTTTCTTTTCAATGAATCACTTTAGCTATATATCAAGGAATTCATCTATATTTATGCTACAATCGCTTAAAGAGGCTCTGTCACCAGATTTTGCAACCCCTATCTGCTATTGCAGCAGATAGGCGCTGCAATGTAGATTACAGTAACGTTTTTATTTTTAAAAAACGAGCATTTTTGGCCAAGTTATGACCATTTTTGTATTTATGCAAATGAGGCTTGCAAAAGTCCAAGTGGGCGTGTTTAAAGTAAAAGTCCAAGTGGGCGTGTATTATGTGCGTACATCGGGGCATTTTTACTACTTTTACTAGCTGGGCGTTCTGACGAGAAGTATCATCCACTTCTCTTCAGAACGCCCAGCTTCTGGCAGTGCAGACACAGCCGTGTTCTCGAGAGATCACGCTGTGTCGTCACTCACAGGTCCTGCATCGTGTCGGACGAGCGAGGACACATCGGCACCAGAGGCTATAGTTGATTCTGCAGCAGCATCGGCGTTTGCAGGTAAGTCGATGTAGCTACTTACCTGCAAACGCTGATGCTGCTGCAGAATCAACTGTAGCCTCTGGTGCCGATGTGGCCGACACGATGCAGGACCTGTGAGTGACGACACAGCATGATCTCTCGAGAACACGGCTGTGTCTGCACTGCCAGAAGCTGGGCGTTCTGAAGATAAGTGGATGATACTTCTCGTCAGAACGCCCAGCTAGTAAAAAAACAATAACCGCCTTTTTTCCCATAATAAGTCTTATATTATACTAAAAAAATGAAAAACATTTTTAAAAAGTACACATATTTAGTATCACCGCGTCCATAACGACCCGAACTATAAACATATCATGCTAATTTACCTGCGCGGTGAACACCGTTAAAAACATAATATAAAAAACTATTCCAGAATCGCTGTTTTTTGATCACTACCCCTCCCAAAACAGAATAAAAAAAGTGATCAAAAAGTTGCATGTACCCCAAAATAATACCAATAAAAACTACAGCCTGTCCCGCATAATACAAGACCTCCCAAAGCTTTTTTGACTGAAAAATAAAAACTTTATGGCTGTCAGAAAATGGCAATACAAAAAATAAGCAAATGCTGAAAAACAGAAAAAAAAATATACAAATGGTAGCGCCGTATTCATAACGACCCGCAGAATAAAGGAAATATGTCATTTATAGCGCACAGTGAACGCTGTAAAAAAGAAAACAACAAAAAAAAAAAAACTGTCAGAATTGCTTGTTTTTGCTTGCCAGAAAATTAAATAGAAAAGTGATCAAAAGATCGCATGTACCCCAAAATGGTACTAATGAAAACTGCAGATTGTCCAGCAACAAATAAGCCCTCACACAGCTCCAGTGGAGAAAAAATCAAAAAGTTCTAGCTCTCAGAATATGGCGATGCAAAATGTGCAGGGCGTTCCAAAAGCGGATAAGATCGGGTACCATTTAGCAGTGCGACACCGGCCACATTTCTATGAATTATTATTTAATTACCGCATTATTATACCCTCTTATTATGTCCTGATGTACTCCGCACAGCTCACATATGCCCCCACATTATAAACTGAAATACCAGTAATACTCCAAACAGAACAGCTACCAAGCTAAATCCACGCTCCAAAAGCCAAATGGTGCTCCCTCCCTTCTGAACCCTACAGCGTGCGCAAACAGCAGTTTACATCCACATATATGGTATCAACATACCCGGGAGAACCCGATTAACAGTTTACCAGGTATTTGTATTCAGTGGCATGAACTGGGCACAACATATTGTGCACTAAAATGGCAAATCAGTGGAAAATTGAAATTTTCACTTTGCACCATCCACTGAGCGTTCATTTCTAATAAAAAAAAAACCTGTGGGATCAAAATGGTCACTAGACCCCTTAAAAAAATGCCTTAAGGGATGCAGATTCCAAAATGGGGGGTCACTACTTGGGGGTTTGTTTTACTATTTGACTCCAGAGCCCTGCCTTGAGGAGTGTAGTTTACAAAATAGGGTCACTTCTAAGGGTTTTACATTCTTCTCTGGTATCTCAGAGGCTTTGTGGACAAATACGACATGGCGCCTGTACACCGGTCCAGCAAAATCTGTGCTCTAAAAGCCAAATGGCGCTCCTTCCATTTTGAGCTCTGCCATCTGCCAAAACAGCTGCTTAGGGCCACATATGGGGTATTGCCATACTCGGTAGAAATTGGGTAAAAAATTTGTGGTGTTTTTTTGTCCTAATACCCATTGTGAAAATAAAGAAATTGGGACCAAAAAGTACATTTAAAAAAAAAAATATGACATGGTTCCCAAAAACCAATCAGGCAAAATCTCCATGTCAAGTAGCACTCCTGCCATTCTGAGCCCTGCAGTGTTTACAAACAGCAGTTTATGACCACATAAGGGATATTGCCAGACTCGGGTGAAAGTGCTTTACAATTGTTGTGGTGCTTGTTCTCCTTTATTCCTTGTGAAAATTAAAAAAATTAAAAAATAACACCTTAGTGGAAAAAAAATGTCATTTTCATTTTCACTGCCTAATTCCAATACATTCAGCAACAAAACAGTGGGGTCAAAATTCCTTGAGGGGTGCATTTTCCCAATTGAGGTAACTTTTGCAGAGTTTGCACTGTTTTGGCCTCTCAGGGGCTTTGCAATTGTGACATGGTGCCGCCAACCATTCCAGCAAAACTTGAACTCCAAAAGTCAAATGGTGCTCTTTCCCTTCTAAACTCTGCCGTGTGTCCAAACAGCAGTTTATTACCACATATGGGGTATTGCTGTGCTCAGAAGAGTTTGCTTTACAAATATTGGGGTACTTTTTCTCCTTTATCTATTGTAAAAATGAAAAAATCTGAGCTAAACCTACATTTAAAATTGTGAATTTCACAGCCTAATTCCAATAAATTCTTCAAAAAAAAACCGTGGGGTCAAAATGGTAACTATACTCCTAGATAAATTCCTTCAGAGGTGTAGTTTCCAAAATGGGGTCACTTTTGGGAGGTTTGCACTGTTTTTGGTCCCTCCAGGGCATTGCAAACACGACATGGCACTGAAAACCATTCCAGCAAATCTTTGCTCCAAACAGCAGTTTATTACCACATATGGGGTATTGCCGTAATCGGGAGAAATTTCTTTACAAATGGTGGGGTGCTTTTTCTCCTTTATTCCTTGCAAAAATGTAAAATATTTTTATTTTTACAGACTAATTCCAATAAATTTAGCAAAAACCCTGTGGGGTCAAAATGCTAACTATACCCCTAGATAAATTTCATGAAGGGTGTAGTTTCCAAAATGGTGTCACTTTTGGCACCACAAGACCTCTTCAAACCTGACGTGGTGCCTAAATTATATTTTTTTTAAAAAGGATGCACTAAAATCCACTAGGCCTCAGCTTTAGTCCATTAGGATACTTAGACAACTTATGGGATATTTCTAAAAACTGCAGAATCTGGGCAATAAATATTGAGTTGCGTTTCTCTGGGAAAACCTTCTGTGTTACAGAAAAATATATATTAGAAAACGAATTTTGTAAAAAATTTTTTTACATTTCACCTCTACTTTGCTTTAATTCCTGTGAAACACCTAAAGGGTTAAGAAACTTTCTGAATGCTGTTTTGAATACTTTGAAGGTTGCAGTTTTTAAAATGGGGTGATTTATAGGGACTTTCTAATATATAAGGCCCTTGAACGATGCCAACATAAAATAGACATATGTTAAATGTTAACTAGTAACTATTTTGTGTGGTATTTATATCTGTATCACAAGCAAATACATTTACATTTAGAAAAATGCTAATTTTTGCAAATTTTCTCTGAATTTTGGTGTTTTTCACAAATAAAGACTGAATGTATCGACCAAATTTTACCACTAACATAAAGTACAATGTGTCTCGAGAAAACAGACCCAAAATCGCTTGGATAAATAAAAGCATTCCAAAGTTATTACCACACAAAGTGACACATGTCTGTTTTAAAAAAAATTGGCTGTGTCCTTAAGGGATTAACACAGGCAACTGCCACATTTGATTATGTGGCTTCTAAAAGCAATTAGCTGCTCATATTCATGACATAGGTGCCTTATAGTAAGTGCATAGTAATGCATTTATTTACTTTGTTCTCAGGTGCATAACTTGAAGCTCCTGGGCCCGAATTCAAAATCTGTAGTAGAACCTCCAACTATTATACATTCATAGTATGGGGCAGAGGGACCTTTTGGGGCCACTAATGCCTCATGCACACGACTATAGCCATGTGCACGGTCCGTGAATCCCGTCATCCTGTCATCCGCGGGCCGTCCGCAATTCACGGGCCGTGCACACATTGATTTCAATGAGCCCATGTCGTAAATCTGGACCGTATAATGACTTGTCCTATTTTTTTGTGGTCCGGGCTCCTGGCCAATGCACGGACCGTGGAAACCACGGTCGTGTGCATTCGCCAATACAAATCAATGGGTCACACAATTCATCCACATTTTTGCGGATGAATCGAAGACACAACAACACGTTTGTGTGTATGAGGCCTAAATCTCCAGGGCTTGTGCATTCGCAACCTCTGCATCCTCAATACTTACACTCCTGATTCCGTTTAATTATTTTAATGAAGATCAAATTCTAGAGAATGGTTTTAAGTTTGCCATTAAGGAGTCTATTTGTGTTTATCACAGTTAAAAAGTTATCCCAAAAAACTATCCTCATATCGCTATGTCAAAAAATTCAAAAGTTATGGCTCTCGGAATGTGGCGACGCAAAAGCAAAAAAAAAATCCTGCGGTCAAGTAGGCCAAAATAGGCTTGGCTCTGAAAGAGTTAATAAAGTTCACACATAATTCATGTTGTGTAAGGTCTGAAAATCAAACTGCACTGCAAGAGGCTTCAGAATTTACTCAAGGACACTACATCCTTCCTGCTTGACACCACTGCCTTCCTTAATACGATTCGTACCATACATACCATACCTATAAGGACTATTCTAGTCACATGGGATATCTGCAGCTTTTACACCTTAATCAGACACGACAAGGGCATATATGCAGTATATGATATAATGACCAAGAATGACAAGGATTCCCAAATCATTGACCTAAGCATAGACCTATTACGCATTGTCTTAACTGAGAACTTCCTCTTTGAGGATTCTTATTACATACAAAAATAGGGCACAGCGATAGGCTCGAACATGGCACCACCTCATGGCAATTGCTATAAGGCCTCATTTGGGGACCGATACATCTACACCAATGAACTCCACAAATCACAAGTACTTGTCTGGAAACAGCACATAGACGACATTTTCTGTCTATGGAACAGTCCACCCAACACATTACGAGAATTTTCCCTCTATATCAACTCTATCTGGCCAGAACTACAGTTCACTTTGAACTATAGTCAGTGGCGGATCCTCTTATGGGCTGTTTGGGCGGCTGCCCGGGGCCCACGGCTCCCAGGGGGCCCATGACCGCATTCTAGCCATCATCGGTCCCACGTGCTGATGAAGAGGAGGAGAGGGATGTGCAGGGGGAGTCAATTGCGGCCATGGAACAGCGGCAGAGCACATCAGCTGTAGAGAGCAGACTGTCAGAGATTGTGATGGGCAGGTGCTGGAGTCTCCCTGACAGTCTGCTCCTCTGTGCAGCTGTACACTGTCCCTTCTGTCTAAACCTCCAGCAGCTGCCTGATAACGGCAAAACTGCAACTAGAAGGTGAAGGCCCTGTGGTGACGTCACAGTCACATGATTAAGGTCCTGAAGGCTGCCAGAGCACAAGCACCGCAGAAGAAGAGGCTGTGGTAAGTGTGTGTGTGTGTGTGTGTGTGTATATAGGGAACATAATGTAAGTCTATATAGTGTGTGCTGTGTATATAGTGTGTGCTGTGTGTATAGTCTATATAGTGTGTGCTGTGTCTATAGAGTTTATAGTGTCTATAATGTAAGTCTATATAGTGTGTGTGTATTGTGTGAGTGGTTTGAATATATAGTATGTGGTGTTAGTGTGAATTGTATATAGGGTGTTTAGTTCCACATTTTTTGTATGTGAAATTATTTCCCATCCATAGAGCCCTCTGCAGTAAGTCAGATGCTCAGAACCCCTCCCCCCTTGCAGTATAATCTCCCCCATAGAGCCCTCAGTAGTTATTATACTGGAAGGGGGGTCAGAGCGACTGATTGACTGCTGAGGGTTCTATAGGGGGAAAACTCATTCCCCCCCAGAGCCATAAGCGTCAGATGCTTAGACCCTCCCATAGAGCACTCAGCAGTCAGTCAGATCCACTGGGGAGGGGTGTCTGACTGCTTAAAGGGTAACTAACTAAACTTTTTTTTTAAATTACATGTCATAGTGACATGTCAAATGTTCTAATCGGTGGGGGTCCGAGCACTGAGACCCCACCAATCGCTGAAACAAAGTGGCAGAAGCGCTCAGGTGAGTGCTGTGCCACTTTATTTCTGATCGTCTTTCCTCTGATAGCCGAGCAAGCAGTGTACAGGCACAACAGAAAGTCTGAGTCCGTACACTGCGCCGAGGAAAGACAATCAGAAATTAAGTGGAACAGCGCTCACCCGAGCACTCCTGCTGCTTTGTTTTAGTGATCGGTGGTGGACTCAATGCTGGGACCCCCATCGATCAAAACTTCTGACATATCACTCTCACTATGACACGCCAAATGTTTTTTAAAAGTTTAGTTACCCCTTGGGGACTGAATTTATTGGTTTAAGTTAATGTATGGGCCTGGGGTCTTAATTTGCTTACGGGTCTGGGGTATAAGACAATTTAGGGTGTTTCATTTCTGAATTTTTATGTTGCTATAGACGCTGAAAATGGCTACAGAATCAAGGGGAAAAGATTTCTCATCAGGAAACTCTGCAGTCATCAGGAGAAGTTGCCATAACGGTCTGTGTCAGATGGAGAAGAAAAGAGAATGACCCATCAGTGAAGACATCACCTGTGAGTCATTGCATTTATAGATCTGTCACCTCTCCTGACATGTCTGTTATCGGAAATCCTTGTATTCCACATAAAGTCTATGTGTGCCTAGGACTAATAGACAAATGCGTGTTACCATTCCCCATGTCAGGAGGATGTGTCCCTACACAGTATGATACTGTCAGCGATGGTTGGAGACTGTCAGTGTGTAGGGACACAGCCCTTTGACAAGGGGAATCGTAGCACTCATTTGTCAATGCTCACACAGAAAGGTGGTGTTTAATATAGACACGGCGTGGCAGGGCGGTGGTGGAGAAGGGGGCCCAAGCTTGTGGAACAGCCCAAGGCCCATGGTCTACTTAATCCGCCACTGACTATAGTCTCACATTCATCAACTTCCTTGACACTATGGTTATCAATGACGAGGTAGGTAAACTTAGCACGGACCTCTACACTAAAGAAATGGACAGAAATAGCCTGTTACAATTCTCCAGTGTCCAGTCACAGACCACCAAAACTTCCCTCCCTAAATCACAGTTCGACGGGGTTACAAGGATAATAGACAATACTAGCAAGAGAGAAATTAGAACGGAAGAAATGGCGACCAGATTTAGAAATAGAGGTTATCCAGAAAGAGTCATACAACAAGCACAGGTGAGGAACAGACACAGAACTAGGAATGAAAAAAACAAACGTATTCCATTCGTCCACACATATCATCCCTGTTCCTATAAGGTACACCAAGAGAATTCCTAGACAACAATTCTTGAGCAGCCCCAAGAAGGGAACATTTCCTTGTCTAGCATGTTTACAGTGTTCACACATAACCAAGGGGGATAAAGTTTACCACTCCCATACAGGACGAGGCATCCAAATACATGATTTTTTTACTTGCAATAGCAACTATGTGGTATACATCATCAGATGCCCACGTGGTCTAGCATATGTTGGGGAGACAACTCAACAAATCCGCGATCACATCAAGCAACATAAGTCCATTATACGATGTGGCAACACCCTCCTCCCTATCCCCGCCCACTTTATAGAACAAAAACAAGTATCTCGCAGTTATGTTTTCAGGTACTAGAACACATATAGGTTCCAAGAAGAGGGGGTAATAGATGTAATGTCCACGGTCGCTGACCATGAACTCTTCTCATCCTGCCGACGCCCTTCTCTCCAGAGATGCCAGCACATGTGGCTGTCCTGTCCCACAGTGACCACAGTACCCACTAGCTCAGTCCAGCCTTAAAGAGCCAGAGCGCACACATGTGTGAGATTGAGCTGATTGCTCCCAGATTACCCTGGACTATAAGAAGGGCCCTGCCCCTTCCTTCATTGCCTGAGCGTTGTTTGTACCTACCCGTGTCAGTCTCTGTAAATGGTCCATTGAGTGTTCTCTAGTTCCCAGTGTTCCCGTTCCTGCTTCCTGTATCCTGTGCTTCCGTGTTCCTGTGCTGTACAGAGTAGGAGTCGTGTTGTGTCACCTGCTACACCCACTGTGTTTCACCGCATCTGTTGTCTGCCTGCTGCCAGAGTTCCATCCGAGCCTAAACCATCGCTACTGTCTGAATTGCCACAGGTACCTTTATCCGAACTATAGCCATTGACTCTGTACCCTGTTTGACCAGCTGATATACCGCTACGGTGGTATGCCCCAATGGGTCCAAATACCAACAGATCGTGACAATGGAATACTTACACTAAAACGCAGAGAGGCTTATTGGATCCATACTCTGCAGACACTTCATCCAGAAGGACTCAATAGGGAATACGAAACCAGCAGTTTTATATGAGAGTAAGATATCATTAATAATAGGGTCATACAATCAGTGCTACAATATAGTGATACCCAACATTACTGCTATAACGATCTCCGATCATTTATTACATTTTATTTTATTTAAATTTTTTTTCATAAATTGATTGTTACTTTTCTTCATTCACTGTTTCTTTACATTAACCATTTTATTTCTGTTACAGATGTAATCACATTATCTCTTCTATACTGGAACTGTGAATGGCTGGATTTCATCTAATGTATCCCTTCACATTGGTATGGTCATATTAGTAGGTTTTATTTATTCTTTATATCTATCTTTCTTCCTCCTCCCACATTTTTACAACATTTACTGTTTTATATATTTTATGTATTCCCTTAGACCATCTGGTCTTAGTCACATCCACTACACTATACCCTGTTTTGGCCTCTTTTATATGGTGCTATAAATATATCATCTACACCCCAGGAGTCATTAGGCCGGAAACTCGCCTCCTTAGTCTATTATTCATGTGCTAACAATAATACACTCCTAATGCATGATCCTCGGTTGGTTACGACGATCAACCAAACCCACCTTCTATGCTTACTAGCCATGTGCAGGCTCTTATACTCACAACATTACACCTCGTAGCGGTGACCACTTCTGGTTCATCGCTACATCCGGTCCCTCACTGCTGTACGCTCCTGTCTTCTTTCAATCTTTATCACTACGACGCCGTGGGGATACACCCCCTGCTACACACTGATGTCAGAACTGACTCATAGCTACCACTCATAGCGGTGTATATAATGGAGGAGCATGCAGCCGTGCAGGCAGAGCCTCCTCAAGTGGCCAGCCACCATTCCAAAAGCGCCATTATGCAAGATCCAGAATACTACAGGTAGTAGACAGACAATGTATATATTCTATTATAATATGTCCTGACTATGCACTCTATGTTTATAACAAAGATCTATAATACTGTATATATGCATAACTTTGTGTAATATGCATACTCCCATGGGTTTGATTGGATCAGCCACCCAGGCCTACGGGTAGCATCTTTACTGATTAGATGATACAGTCCATTACGTTTCCACATATACTAGTACATTCTAGTCCATATAACTTTACAACACATATATCTTCTATACATACTATCCTAGGTTGCTCCATTTACATCATATGTCTCACATGTTCCATATGTCTGTGGATGCATCATCCCCTTTTCCTCAACAATTGCCAGTAGAACCACTTCTTCACATTAGGATCTATTACGGCTTGATAATGACTTCACACAGAATACTACTTGAGAAATACTATGTACTATTTGTGTTTGCAATTTGTTTCTGTTCTTGGTATATTCCTCTATTATATGTAGTGCATTATAAGTATTGTATGTACTATTTTACACATATTTAATGCATATTGTGACAAATAGATCTGTTTGTACTACTTACAGCTATCAATATTGCATATTGCTTCCAGTGAAGCTCTTTGTATGATTTTATATGTTCATTCTCGATATAAGTAACTTCACATGATTATTGACACTGTTATGTTATATATGGAGTTTAACCCTTTAGTGATCAGCCTCTTTTAGGCCTTATTGACAAGCTATTTTTTACGTTTTTCCATCATCGCATTCCAAGAGCTATAACTTTTTTATTTTTGCGTCGACATAGCTGTATAAGGTCTTGTTTTTTGCGGGACAGGTTGTATTTTTTTTTAGCCCTATTTTGGGGTACATATAATTTATTGATAAACTTTTATTAACTTTTTTTGGGGGTAAATAGAAAAAAAACAGCAATTTTGCCACACTTATTTGCGTCCTAAATTTACGCCGTTTACCGTGGGGGTATAAATAACATAATAACTTTATTCAGTGGGTTGTAACGATTGCAACAATACCAAATTTATATAGATTTTGTATGTTTTACTACTTTTACACAGTAAAAACACTTTTTCAAAATTATTTGTTTTTGTGTCTCCATATTTGAAGAGCCATAACTTTTTTAATTTTCCGCCGATGCAGTTGTATGAGGGCTTTTTTTTGTGGGACTACTTGTAGTTTTTACGGAATTCCCCGAGCGGGTTAAATAATGAAGCATTTTGGAAGGAGAAAAAGTGGGTTTTTCTTTAAATTAAATCATTAAATTTACTAAACTTTTTTTTAAACTTTTTACTAGTCCCACTAGGGGACTTCACTATACGATCACCTGTTCACTTTTATAATACACTACAATACTTCTGTATTGCAGTGTATTACTGCCTGTCCTTTTATAAGGCCCCCCAGCTGACATAGAAGACACCGACACCTATTATTATAATGATTATCTCAATTACCTCATCCCATACCTCATACCTCACCCCCCCTAACAATCAATTGTCAACTTATTTATACATTTCCAGGAGGAATAAAAGAGAAATGGCACAATTCAGAGTTCAAAGAAAATGCTCCAGCACACCTATGCGTTTTTCATGCATTTTTTTTTTTTGCAAGTAAACAAGATAATACTCATCTAAAATATGACGGTACATTAGATACTCAAACCTAAATATGACGGTACATGCAACAACAATAATTGCTACACTATTACTTTATCATAATCTCTATATCACCATGGAAAAAGTGATTGGATATATACCGATATAGATATTATTCAACTATATACACTTACATGGGAGGACTATTTACCTAAATAATATTGAATGGGTTGAATTTCCATCATGATCATGTGTCATGTGTTATGTAGTTATGTGGTTTCCCCCCATCTGAGTTATATATGGGACCTTTCACATTAGAAGGGCAGCTATGGGTAAGAACCAACAGGTTTGAGATGTGTAAGCTTTCTTCATACAGAATTTTTATCCATGTTTTTTTAAATGTGTTATCAATAAAGCAACAGTGATTTTACTACATCGGGTGCCGGACCCATTTCACTTCTATGGACATCCACCTACATCTGACGTAGACTTCTGTTCATTTGCACTGATAAAATACAGGCCGTGGTAACCGGACTGCAATGTGGTGAGCGGACCTTTTTTCTACTTTTTGTGTATACTTGTGTAGATTACGGAAACCAGATTGTAATGGGTCAAGATTGGCGTTATCAGAGAGATAGCGAATAAGGTGAGAGTAGACCAAATGTTCCAGGAGTTTGGAGATGAAGGGGAGATTAGAAACAGGTCGGTAGTTAGCAGCGCTGGATGGGTCAAGAGTTGTTTTTTTTTCAGTAATGGGTTTATAACGGCATGTTTAAAAGAGGAGGAAAGATTCCAGAAGAAAGAGAGAGGTTAAATATTTTAATCAGATGACTAGTGACAGCTGGGGAGAGAGAAAGGACGAGGTGACTAGTGACTGCTGGGGAGAGGGACTGGATGAGGTGTGAGTGGATAGGGTCACTAGGGCAGGCAGTAGGACGAGAAGAAGAAAGTAGCCTAGTGTCTTCTGTTGTTGGGTCAAATGCTGAAAGTGAAGAAAAGGGAGTGCAGAAGGGAAGTAGATGGTTGATCAGTAGGAGTAGGTACAGTTCTCTCTCAAAAAAAGGAGCCATTTACACCGACCATAAAAATTTGCTGTACCTTCAGTCAGTTTGAATCCCGTTCAGGCTCGTTGGGCTTTGTTCTTTCTCTTTATTCAATTTACTCCTCCACTACTGACTAGTAGACAAGAACATCAGGGCTGATGCCTTATCTTGTTCCTTTGATTCTGAAGAGCAAGATCCTGAACCATATTACATCATTGACCCTAGTAGAATTTTGCCAATGGCTCCAGCTGAAGTTCACAATATTTATTCCAGATAAACTTTTGTTCCTCCTCACCAAAGCAAACCAATTCTTCATTGGGGTCATTCTTTTAAGTTCATTGGACATCCTGGAATACGGAAATCTCTAGATATAGTTTCTGGTCACTACTAGTCCCGGGACATTAAAGATTATAATGCAGCTTGTTCTAAAACATTGTTTCAGATGGGGAATAGGCAAAACCCATCAGGAATAGACAAAGGCCGGCAGGGTTGCTTCATCCTTTGCCTATTTGACATTCTCCCTGGACTCGCTATGGATTATATTACTGATTTACCAAGTTTCCTGGCTCTACCGTATCTTGGGTCATAGTTAATAGTTTCACAAATGTCACATTTCATTCAACTACCTGAACTTCATTGAATACATATTTCACCTTTATGGACTCCCTAAGCATATTGTGTCCGTTAGAGGCATGCAATTTGCTTCTAAGTTCTGGAAAGCTATCTGCATGTTATTTAAAGTTACGTTGTACTTTTTTTAAATCTGCAAACCACACTCAATCTAATGGTGAAATGAAACGTATCAGCCAAGCCTCTGGAGAACTATTTTAGAAACTTTGTGTCTTCTCCTCAAGACAACTGGACTAATCTTCTTCCTTGGGCAGAGTTTACCTATAATAACCATAATGGGGAATCAGTCTTCTCATTACTTTCTGGTGTATGGACAGCATCCTAGAGTTCCACTACTACTTTCTATCCCCTCTGAGGTTCCAGTAGCCAACATCTTGCATGCAGACTTCTTGTACAACTGGCAAGAGGATAAACCTGTTATTTGTGTAAGAAGAATGCTGACAAGAAGTGGAGGATTCCTCCTCAGTTCCGCCTGGAAACAATCATATTAGTCCCAAGACCTCCTGTTTAAAATTGGTTCCTCAATTTTTGGGTCCCTATTTTGTTTTGACGCAAATCAATACAGTTTTTTTCCAGTTCTATCTCCATAAATCTTTAAGGATTTCTAACTTCTTTCATGTGTACCTCCTCAATCCTCTGGTTTTAAATAGCTTCTCCTAGAGGCCTCGAACCGAAGGTCAGTTTGCAGAAACGGGTTGAAGCGGGAACCCGGAACCGGTAGCCTGGGCTTAATTGTATCCGTGCCCTTAGGGGACTATACAAGGGGCCCTATCTCCAGGGGACTATATAGGAGGTCCTAGCTACAGGAGGCCCTAGCTACGGGGGACTACATAGGGGGCCCTATCTACAGGGGATGCTACAGGGGGCACTATCTACAGGGAACGCTACCGGGGATGCTGTAGGGGTCACTATCGACAGGGGACACTATCCACAGGGGTCTTATCTACAGGGGATTCTATAAGGGGCACTATCTACAGGGGCCCTATCTACATGTAGACTCTACAGGGGGCACTAACTACAGGTTACGCAGCAGGGGCCCTATCTACAGGGGACTCTATATGGGGCCATATCTACATGGGATGCTGCTGGGGCCATATCTACAGGGGATGCTACAGGGGGGCACTATCTACAGGGGACTCTATAGGGGGCCCTAACTACACGGGGAACTATATACAGGGGATTCTATAGGAGCCCTTTCTACAGGGACCCTATCTACAGAAGACTCTATGGGGGCCCTATCTACAAGTGACTCTACAGGGGTGCCTTATCTACAGGGGACTACGGAGGTCCTGTCTACAGGGGACTCTATGGGGGTCCTATGTACAGGGGGCCCTGTCTACAGGGTCCATATTTACAGGGGGCACTATCTACAGGGGCACTATTTACAGCCTGTAGCCTACAGGGGGCACTCTCAACATGGGCGACTATCTACAAGGAGCACTATCTACAGGGGGCTCTATGTGTGTGGTGCATTACTTTACAGTGTTTGTAACAATTTTATTCATGGACACAGTGTATGGTACTATTATATTCAGGGACACAGTGTATGGTACTATTATATTCAGGGGCACAGTATATGGTACTATTATATTCAGGGACACAGTGTGTAGCACTGTTATTTTCAGGAGCACAGTGTATGATACTATTATATTCAGGGGCATAAAATGTGGCACCATGAGAATTTTATCTTCGTTTATAGGTGCGGAAATGTTGGAAAAGTGGGCAGCTGGAGAAATCTAAGCGGCAAACTATGCAGAAATGGGTCGTGGCAAGGAGGCGTCATTATAGAGGTATGGAATGAATGGAAAAGAAAAGAGAAAATGAACGACTCCAATCTGAGAAGAAGTCACCTGTGAGTCAGTAAATGTAAGTTTATTCTCCCTGTGACAGATCAGTACTGTAGTCACTGTATCATCTGCAGTGAGATGATGGGTGTATCATTCTTTTTTGTGAAACAGCAACTCCCAGCATATCCTTACCATTGTTCAGGTCATACTGGGAGCTGTAGTTTTATGCCTTACAAACTTATATGGCAGAGGTTAAACTGAATTTGCAAATGATCTCTGTACTGAGCTTGGTTCTGGAGTTATATACATCATAACACCCAAGCTCAATACATATTTACAGCAACAAAGAGAAGCTCAGTACATATATACAACTCCAGAACAAAGATCAGCATATAAATACAGCACCAGAACTAAGCTCACTACAAATATACAGCAGCAGAACAAGGCTCAATACAAATATACAGCACCAGAACAAAGCTCAATACAAATATACAGCACCAGAACAAAGCTCAGTACATATATACATGTACTGACCTTGGTTTTGGTGCTGTATTTATGTACTAAGCTTTGTTGTGGTGCTGTATATATGTACTGACATTGGTTCTGGTGCTGTATTTATATGCGGAGCTTGGTTCTGGATTTCTATATACTAGTCCTTCTCAATTAATTAGAATATCATCAAAAAGTTAATTTATTTCAGTAATTCAATTCAAAAAGTGAAACTCATATATTATATAGATTCATTACACACAGAGTGATATATTTCCAGCATTTTTTTTTTTAATGTTGATGATTATGGCTACAGTTAATGGAAACCCAAAATTTTGTCTCTCAGAAAATTAGAATATTATATAAGCCTAATTTCAAAAATGATTTTTAATACCGAAATGTTGGCCTACTGAAAACTATGTACAGTATATGCACTCGATACTTGGTTGGGGCTCCTTTTGCATGAATTACTGCATGAATGCGGCGTGGCATGGAGGCGATCAGCCTGTGGCACTGCTGAGGTGTTATGGAAGCACAGGTTGCTTTGATAGCGGCCTTCAGCTTGTCTGCATTGTTGGGTCTGGTGTCTCTATAGAGTTTAGGTCAGGTGAGTTTGCTGGCCAATCAAGCACAGTGATACTGTGGTTATTAAACCAGGTATTGGTACTTTTGGCAGTGTGGGCAGGTGCCAAGTCCTGCTGGAAAATAAAATTTAGTTTAGCCCCACGCTAAATCCGTTGACAACACAGTGGGTCCACACCATCCCCTGTAGTCACCGTGAGAGTCACTACTTTTACTGGCCCTGTGACAACATCTTTGTGTTATAGCTTTTGATATGTTTTTCTGACTTAAAGAAATACCATTTTCCGGCATTCCTGAAATCCCTCTCGGGTGGCAGCCTTGGAACAGATATAGCAAGTTTAAGTGTGTATTCTTTCAGAAGATAAAAAATGCTTTGCTCGCTGATCAATCTTTGTATGAACCAGCCTTACTGAAGAACTATAAGTTCACAGTGAACGAAAACATTTTACGCATTCTGCTTCTGAAGGATGCCAAAGGCAGACACTTTATTATTGAGATACATTCTTGTCACATGTGATTTATGTTGATCTTCAAACTCAAAGAACAATGCATGCATTTTTTATTTCAGCAGTCATTAGGTCAAGGTCTCTGCTCCTTCTTTATGGTCCTTTGTGAATAGAAAACGAGAAATGTTAATAATCACTTGACATATTGATACTTGCTTCTTTTATACTTGGCAGAATACTGTAAATATTGCCCCGGCTTTTTGATAACATTTATATTTATTCTATAACAATCAGGGAATAATAGGCTGGAATCACAAATCTAGTCTTCACAATGACTTAACATCATAAGTTGACAGCTGTTAGCAATTAGCTATGATGTTTGCAACCAATATTCAAAATATGGTGCTATAAACACTCCCTTATCACGATGTGTTTATAGACAGTATGAGCTACTCCACACGTAACAGAATTGCTTAGTATTTTCTATTCGGAATTGCGGATGGAAAATACGCAGCAGAATACAGTAGCAGCAAAGCGGGTGAGATTTAACATATGTCATCCACACGCTGCGTAAAGTTTCCGAGGAGAAATTCACCTGCGATGCGTATTGTTATGGCAGGAAGGAGGTGAAGGGAACAAGTGAGCCCTAATCTACCCACCGCCCTGTCCCTGCCTACTTGCAACGACCCGCCCTAGGCGACGGGGTACAACTTGGCGGCGGTCCCTACGCTGACTAAGTGCAAGGGAATACAAACAGGGAACAAGCAAGGGAAGGGGCAGTAGCCCACGGAACGCTGTGAGGAAACGGAGTGGTGAACGAGCCAGTCATGATCAGGATGTAGTGGAGTATACAAACGCAGAGCACGGAGCAGGAAGCAAGCCAGGGGCAGAGCGAAGCAGGATAAGCGGGAACTGAAGCAAGGCAGAAGCACGGCAGAAGCAGGCTGGAGCAAGGCAGCAGTGGGGCCAGGAATCCAAGAAGAATCACAAACAATGAGGAAGAGAAAACGGCAGGTATAAATGGACAGGGGGCGGAGCTAGCTCCGACTGACCAGGCCGCGATAGGCTCTCCCACTCCTGAGCCTGCCACCCTGATTGGTGGGAGCCGGTGTCAGTCTAAGAGGTCTGGCCTCAGGTGTCGACTGATTAATCCTGGGAGTATCCACAGACGTAGTGCCTGGCAGATCCTTTACACGTATTTTTCGTACCGCAGCATGTCAATTCCTGCTGCGGAAAGTGGACAGAAGTGCTGTGTTTCTCAGAGGAGATATCACCATCTCCCAGCATTGAAAAAAAAACTGCAGCAAAATATGTACCATTTTCTGCAGTAAAAAACGAAGGAAATGGTGCAGGTTTTCCGCAGCAGAATTTCTGCTAGTTTCTGCGGAATTGCTATAGAAATTTTCTGCAGCAATTCCATTACATGTGGACAAGCCCTAATAATCACGGGCCTCGATTGCGGGCACGGCTGGCCGCCGACAGCCGCCGGCATTTTCAGCCCGTGCTCCCATACAAAGTAGACCATAAAAAGCCCAATTTCCAAAATTATTTTTAATACCAAAATGTTGGCCTACTGAAAAGTATGTACAGTATATGCACTCAATACATGGTCGGAGCTCCTTTTACATGAATTACTGCATCAATGCGGTGTGGCATGGAGGTGATCAGACTGTGGCACTGCTGAGGTGTTATGGACGCCCAGGTTGCTTATATATCGGCCTTCAGCTCGTCTGCATTGTAGGGTCTGGTGTCTCTCATCTTTCTCTTGACAATACCCCATAGATTCTCTATGGGGTTTAGGTCAGGCGAGTTTGCTGGCCAATCAACCACAGTGATACTGGGGTTATTAAACCAGGTATTGGTACTTTTGGCAGTGTGGGCAGGTGCCAAGTCTTGCCAGGAAATGAAATCAGCATCTCCATAAAGCTTGTCAGCAGAGGGAAGCATAAAGTGCTCTAAAATGTCCTGATAGACGGCTGCGTTGACTCTGGACTTGGTATAACACAGTGGACCAACACTGTTGCTCAGTGGACCAAAGTCCTGTTTTCAGATGAAAGTAAATTTTGCATTTAATTTGGAAATCAAGGTCCCAGAGTCTGGAGGAAGAGTGGAGAGGCATCAAACCAAGTTGCTTGTGGTCCAGTGTGAAGTTTCCACAGTCAGTGATGGTTTGGGGAGCCATGTCATCTGCTGGTGTTGGCCCACTTTGTTTTATCAAGTTCCAGAGTCAACGCAGCTGTCTACCAGGAAATTTTAGAGCACTTCATGCTTCCCCCTGCTGACAAGCTTTATGGAGATGCTGATTTCCTTTCCTAGCAGGACTTGGCACCTGCCCACACTGCCAAAAGTACCAATACCTGGTTTAATAACCACAGTATCACTGTGCTTGATTGGCCAGCAAACTCGACTGACCTAAACCCCATAGAGAATCTATGGGGTATTGTCAAGAGGAAGATGAGAGATACCAGACCCAACAATGCAGACGAACTGAAGGCCACTATCAAAGCAACCTGGGCTTCCATAACAACTCAGCGGTGCCACAGGCTGATCGCCTCCATGCCACGTCGCATTGATGCAGTAATTCATGCAAAAGGAGCCCCGACCAAGTATTGAGGGCATATAGTGTACATACTTTTCAGTAGGCCAACATTTCGGTATTAAAAATCATTTTTGAAATTGGGCTTATATAAGATTCTAATTTTCGGAGACACTAAATTTAGGTTTTTTATTAACAGTCAGCCATAATTATCAACTTTAAAGGAAGAAAATGCTGAAAATAGATCACTCTGTGTAATGAATCTATATAATATATGAGTTTCACTTTTTGAATTGAATTACTGAAATAAATGAACTATTTTATTAACTGATATTCTAATTCATATATAGTGTGACAACTTGGGGACCACTTAGCTCACAGGATTGCCATCTCCAGGGTGAGATGGTTGGCACACGTAGAAAGTTCACTTCAACACATTGAATGAGGGTTTAAAAAAGCCGCAGCTAGCTCTATTGTCTTCCACACAGCAAGCAATGTTACAACAAAATCTTACAAAGTATACCCTAGGCCATCCAGCCTCTAACTAAACATTAAGTGTCCCTCACTAAGAGCCTGAGCCTTGTGCACAGTACCTCAAAACCTTCACAGCTTTACCTTACACAGTGCTGACTCTCACGGGCTAGCATGCCTGTGTTCCCCAGACTGAGAGCCCTGTGTGAACAGCACACACCTCATTCAGAGAGCCGTCTTAGGTGAAGCCTAACTAGGCTCATCAGACAGCCCAAGACATGGACTGTCTGTATGGAGTGGAAGCCCACCCTTCTCCTTCACACTCCAGCAAACCAGGCCCTATTCCGGATTTTACATCCAAGCAAGAGCAGAGAAAACCCTCTCTGCTGTACATGTTCCCTGGTTGCTTAAAACCAGACAGTTTCTGCACTGTCCAGTAGCTGCACTGCTACATTATACAAACACACACACACACACACACATACACACACACACGCACGCACACACACACACACACACACACACACACACGCACGCACGCACGCACGCACACACATGCACAAAAATACACAAACAGGAACATATACAAATACATATAAGGAACATATATACATGCACAAAAACAAATTCACAAACAGACCCATATATACCCACACACGCACATATATACACAGTGCAGATAATGTAGTAGATTTTACCTGCAGTCCTATGTAACACTACAGATAACACAGTGATAACTCTCTGAGTTGAGATAATGTAGTAGATGTCACCTGCAGTCCTATCAGGCAGTACATCTCCAATCTGGAGATACACTTTAACCCCTTCCCGACATGCACCGTATATATACGGCACAATCGGAAAGGGCTTCCCGCAAAGCACAGTACCATTACGTTGCGGTGATAGTGCGGGCTCAGGAGCTGAGCCCGCACCATCACCGCCGGGTGACAGCTGTATGTTACAGCTGGCACCCTGAGGTATCGGCCAGGACCAGAGCTAGCATCCAATCCGGCCGATTAACCCCTCAGATGCTGCGCTCAATAGAGATCGCAGCATGTGAGGAGTTTTTAGCCACCGGCACCCCAGCAACGTGATCGCTGGGTTGCCGGTGGCTGTAAAGGCGATCGGAGGCCTAATACTTACCTCTTGGTCTGCCAGCAACGGAAGCCTCCTATGCCCTGCTTGGCGGTGGGGTCTAAAAGACTTCCGGTACCATCGGCAAGTTGACGCCGGCTCAGCTTCCGGCTCAGAAGCTGCGCCGCCGTCATCAACAGTGGGTGTCCACTGTATGTTACAGCGGACATCCCACTGTAACAGCAGGAACCGGAGCTAGCTCCGATTCCTGCCATTAATCCCTTTGATGCAGCGATCCAATGCGATCGCTGCATCAAAGTGGTTTGTAGCAAATCGGCAGCCTACCATGCGATGGCAAGGCTGGCGACTGCTACTATGGCAACAGGAGGCCTAACAATGGCTTCCTGTCTGCCATTACGGAAGCCGATTAGGCCACGACTGGAACCGGAGCTTGATCGGCTTGCTGTCAGTGAAAAACTGACAGTTCTAATACATTGCACTACATTGGTAGTGCAATGTATTAGAACATCAATCAAACAGTTGGACCTTCAAGTCCCCTAGTTGGACTAAAATAAAGTGTAAAAAAAAGTGTAAAAAAAATAAATAAGTGCAAATAAAAGTTGTAAAAAGTTAAATAAAAGTTTCAAGTAATAAAAACACGATCGCCCTATTGCCGTTATCAAGTCATTTATTATTGTAAAAAAATAATAAAACCATACATATTCGGTATCGCCGCGTCCGTAACGACCTGAACTATAAAAATATTATGTTAGTTGTCCCTCGCAGTGAACGCCGTAAAGAACAACCTAAAAAATAAATGCCAGAATTGCTTTTTTTTTGGTCACTTTGTCTTACAAAAATTGAAATAAAAAGTGATGAAAAAGTCGCATGTATCCAAAAATGGTACCTATAAAAACTATTACTCGTCTTTCCAAAAAACAAGCTCTCAGACAACTCCGTCGACAAAAAAATTAAAAAGTTATGGCTCTTACAACTTGGCAACAGAAAAAATACATTAGTTTTACAAAAGTAATTTTATTGTGCAAAAAGTTGTAAAACATAAAAAAGTTCTATAAATTAGGGATCGCCGGAGTCGTACTGACCCGCAGAATGAAGGTAACATGTAATTTATAACTCATGGCGATGAGATAAAAAAGAAAATAAAAAAACTATGGCAGAATTGCTATTTTTTTATTACCTTGCCTCCCAAAAAAAAGGATAACAAGTGATCAAAAAGTTCCATGTACCCCAAAATGGTACCAATAATAACTACAGCTCGTCACGCAAAAAAACAGCCCTCATACCACTACGTCTATGAAAAAATTAAATAAGTTAAGGCTGCAATAATTCAGGAAAGAGACATATGCAGTTGTGCCGGCCCGAGGGGAACATTTCTTCGGTTTCAAGAGGCGAATTATCAAGGCACTAAATTAAGGAACCAGGAACGGGAGGGTCCAAACATATCTTCTGGAAGCAAGGGCGCCCGTATTATACCAGGACAACACTTCCCAGCAAAATTCCTCAAACTGCAAAGATGCGGTGTGTGGACCAAATGGGAGATAAGTAAGGACACCATTTATCAGTGCGACACCGGCCTGTTCAGAAAGGATTGTGTCACAGCGTAATACACATCTATGGATCATTTTATTGTTTACCTGCCCAGCTTACATATGCCCCACATTATAAACTGAAACACCAGTAAAACTCCAAACAAAACTACTACCAAGCAAAATCCACGCTCCAAAAGCCAAATGGTGCTCCCTCCATTCTGAGCCCTACAGCATGACCAAATAACTGTTTACTTAAAAAAAATTGGGGTGTGTGTCTCCAGTGGCATAAGCTGGGCACGACATATTTCCCACTGAAATGGCATATCTAGGGAAAATTTTAATTTTTACTTTGCACCATCCGCATCGCAATCCAGAGGCGTAGCTAGACTCTCCAGCACCCGGGGCAAAGATTCAGCTTGCCCCCCAACTTCTTTCCCGACATCTCCTTCCCCCTCGCCGTGTTTGTTTTCTCTACCAATCAATGACGTGTCATTTCTTTTCCACATTTCTTTTTATGTAACTCGAGGATAAAAACATTTGTACATTTTACAAGCAATATAGTTCTATACACAGCACCAGAACAAAGCTCAGTACATATATACAGCACCAGAACAAAGCTCAGTACATAAATACAACACCAGCACAAATACAGCTCAATTTAGTGCAACCCCTGCCGTATAGGTATGTACAGCGTAAAACTACAGCTTCCAGCATGGCCCGAACAATGATAAGAATATGCTGGAAGATGCTGTTTCACAAAAAATAAATCATATCATAATCATACCCCCCATCATCTCGCTGCAGATCATACAGTGACTAGATTACTGATTAGAGGCTGAATAAATATTTACATTAAGTGACTCACCGGTGATGTCTTTCTAGTTCTTTTTCTCCATCCGGTCCAGACCTCTGTGATGATTTCTCCCGGTCACAGCCCATTTCTGCAGTTTGCCGCTCAGATGTCTTCAGCTTCTTACTTTTCCAACATTTCTACACCTATAAATAAAGATAAAGTTCTCATTATACCACACACCCCTAAATATAAAAGCGCGATACACTGCACCTATAATTATAATATCACCATACACCGTGTCCCACACACACACACACACACACACACACACTGATAGTGCCCCCATATAGCCCACCCCTGTATATAGTGTCCCACAAATAGCTCTCCCTATAGTGCTCCACAGATAGCCCACCCCTGTGTATAGCCCCCCTGTAGATATAGCCCACACCTGTATATAGCCCCCCCTGTAGATACAGTCCACCCCTGTATATAGTGCTCCACATATAGTCCACCCCTGTATATAGTGCTCCACATATAGTCCACCCCTGTATATAGTGCTCCACATATAGTCCACCCCTGAATATAGTGCTCCACATATAGTCCAACCCTGTATATAGTGCTCCATAGATAGCCCACCCCTGTATATAGCCCCTGTAGCGTCCATGGCCGCGGTCCGTCGGGTTTACTCACCCGACGCCCGCAGCCATGGATTCGTGAGCGCTGGCCCCTGTCTCCTTCCTAGGAGACGCCAGCGCTCACTTCCGCTCCGTCCTGCTGTTTCCCGTAGGGTGCGCGCGCTACGCGCGCAGCCTTATAGGGCCAGCGCGCGCACAAAAGGATCGTCATCATCATCAACTGCCATGATTTCCTGGTCTATAAGAAGGCCCCAGGCCTTCTGATCCTTGCCTTAGCGTTGTTAGTCTATCCCAGTCTGTCTCGCAAATGGACCCTTAGTGTTTCCCCGTTCCAGTTGTTACCCGTGCCCTGTTACCCATTCCTGTATTCCGTATTGTTCTAGTTCCTGTGCCTACCAGCGTTGGAGTCGTGTCTACTGCACCTGCTGTCGTTTGCCACGTCCAGTGTCGTTTGCAACGTCCAGTGTCTTCTGCCACGTCCAGTGTCTTCTGCCACGTCCAGTGTCTTCTGCTACATCGGATACTGCCCGCCACGTCTGGCGCCACCTGCCGCACCAGCCTCCATCCGTGCTGAAGCCACAGCCACCGTCTGGACTATTTCAGGTACCCAAGCATCACTGTCTGCCATTGACTTTCGCATAGACTGTGACCTGGTCAGATGCCTGCCCGCTATGGTGGAGCGGCCTAGTGGATCCACATACACTGTGTCCGTGACAGCCCCCCTGTAGATAGAGCCCAGCCCTGTATATAGTGCTCCACAGATAGCCCACCCCTGTGTATAGCCCCCTGTAGATATAGCCCACCCCTGTATATAGTGCTCCATAGATAGCCCATCCCTGTATATAGACCCCCAGTAGATATAGCCAACGCCTGTATATAGTGTTCAATAGTTAGCCCACCCCTATATATAGCCCCCCTGTAGATATATAGCCCACCCCTGTATATAGTGCCCCATAGATAGCCCACCCCTGTATATAGCCCCCCTATAGATATAGCCCACCCCTGTATATGGTGCTCCATAGACAGCCCACCCCAGTATATACCTCCCCCTGTAGATAGAGCCCCCCCATAGATAAAGCCCCCCCATAGATAAAGCCCCCCCATAGATAAAGCTCCCCCCGTAGATAAAGCTCCCCCCAGGAGATAAAGCCCCCCTTGTAGATAATGCCACACACTTTTTATTACAATAAAATAAACTATTTAAACTCACCTTAATCCCGCTCCCACGCCGGCCGGCAGCAATGGAGACCTGCTCTCTTCTGCGCAGGTCTCCTGGGGGTTGAACGAAACGTCTATGAAAGGCGCTGATTGGCTGGGGAGAATGACTTTCCCTGTCAGTCAGCGCCTTTCAGCGACGGAAGCGCGATGTCGCTTCACTGGTACAAATGAGCTGAATAGCCGGGCACGGAACGTACCCGGCCATTCATTGCTTCATATTGTACCCGTGTCCTATAGACACAGGTACAATTATAGTGCAGGAGGAGGTGGCGCTTGCGCCCCCCTCTAAGTTGCGCCCGGGGCACATGCCCCGCCTGCCACCCCCTAGTTACGCCCCTGGCGCAATCATTTATGGAAAAGACCCGTGGGGTGAAAATGCTCTCTACACCTCTTCATAAATGCCTTGAGGGGTGTAGTTTCCAAAATGGGGTCACTTCTCCACGGTTTCTTTTATTATTTCACATCAGAGCCTCTGCAATTGTGAACCAATACTGTGTAAGTTGTCAAATTAGGCCTCAATTTTGCATGTTACTCTCTCACTCCTAAGCCTTGTCAATAGTACAGGCAAAAGATTAGGGCCACATGTAGGGTGTTTCTAAAACCGGGAAACACAGCATAATAACTAGAGAACTGTCTTGTTATGGTGGCACAAGCTGGACACCACATATTGGCATATCTATGGAAAAAATACAATTTTCACTCTGCAACATCGAGTGCACACTAATTTCTGCAAAACACTTGCGGGGTTAAAATGCTTGCTACAACTCTAGGTGAATACCTTGAGGGGTGTAGTTTCCAAAATGGGGTCACTTGTGGGGGTTTCCACTGTTTTAGTCCCACAGGGGCTTTGCAAATGCGACTTAGCAACCAGAAACCAATCCAGCAAAATCTGTACTCCAAAAGCCAAAAGGCACTACTTCCCTTCTGAGCCCTACTGTGTGCCCAAACAGCAGTTTATGACCACATATCAGGTATTGTCGTACTCAGGAGAAATTGCTTTACAAACATTTTAGTTCTTTTTTTCTTTTATTTATTGAGAAAATGAAAAATTTTGAGCTAAAGCTACGTCTTATTGAAGAAAAAGGATTTTTTTTTATTTTCACTGCCCAATCATAATAAAATCTATAAAACCACTGTGGAATCAAAATGCTCACTACACCCGTAGATGAATTTCTCAAGGGGTGTAGTTTCCAAAATTGGGTCACTAGTGAGAGGTTTTCACTGTTTTGTCCTTTCGGGGGCTTTGCAAATATGACATGGCCTCCGCAAACCATAATTTGAGCTCCAAAAGCCAAATGGTGCTCTTTCCCTTCTAAGCCCTGCCGTGTGTCCAAACAGCTGTTTATGACCACATGTGGGTGTTGTTTTAATCAAGAGAAATTGCTTTACAATTGTGGTGGTGCTTTTTCTCCTTTAGTCCTTGTGGAAATGAGAAAAAAATAGCTAAACCTACATTTTCTTTGAAAGAATGTCGATTTTAATTTTCACGGCCTAATTCCAATATTTTATGCAATAAATCCGAGGGGTCAAAATTCTCACTATACTCTGAGATAATTTCCTTCAGGGGTCTAGTTTCCCAAATGGGGTCACTTTCGGGGGGTTTCCACTGTTTT
This sequence comes from Rhinoderma darwinii, assembly GCF_050947455.1. Taxonomy (NCBI): domain Eukaryota; kingdom Metazoa; phylum Chordata; class Amphibia; order Anura; family Rhinodermatidae; genus Rhinoderma; species Rhinoderma darwinii. Next base: position 222,929,115 of record NC_134688.1, read on the forward strand.
GGCACCGCAAGAGCCCTTCAAACCTGACATGGTGCCTAAAATATTTTCTAATAAAAAGGAGGCCCCAAGACTCATTAGGTACTTTTTTGCTTCTGAGGCCGGTGCTTCAGTCCATTACCACACTAGGGCCACATGCGGGATATTTCTAAAAACTGCAGACTCTGGGCAATAAATATTGAGTTGCATTTCTCTGGTAAAACCTTCTGTGTTACAAAAAACAAATGGATTAAAATAGAATTTCTGCAAAAAAAAAGGGAAATTTGTAAATTTCACTTCTACTTTGCTTTAATTCCTGTGAAACGTCTAAAGCAGGGGTCTCAAACTCGGCCGGGTAAGTGGCCCGCATATAGAAAAAATGGGAAGTTGACGGGCCGCATTACTTTAAAATTTGATACAATACAAAATTATTGTTAATCAATTACTTATTTGAACTACTATAACACTATATTACTAGAATAATAATACTACATTACTATAATAATAGCGCTAGGTTTAAAATTTGAGATATTTCTCCACGTGCTTATTTCAACAATCCAGCTTTCCAGTTTAAGTGTCGCCAAATGCAGTCCGGCGGCTCAGTTAGCACACATGTCAAGATTGGGCAGCCCCTTTTTAGATAGTGCCCTCTGTGGAGGCTGCCGCAGTGCCCTCTGTGGATAATGCAACACACCCCTAGATAAGGCCACACTGCCCTCTGTAGATAAGGCCACAGTGCCCTCTGTAGATAAGGCCACAGTGCCCTCTGTAGATAAGGCCACAGTGCCCTCTGTAGATAAGGCCACAGTGCCCTCTGTAGATAAGGCCACACACCCCTAGATAATGCCAGTGTCCTCTTCAGATACTGTCACACACCCACTTGTAGATAACGCCACAGTGCCCTCTGTAGAGGCTGCCACAGTGCCCTCTGTAGAGGCTGCCACAGTGCCCTCTGTAGAGGCTGCCACAGTGCCCTCTGTAGAGGCTGCCAAAGTGCCCTCTGTAGAGGCTGCCAAAGTGCCCTCTGTAGAGACTGCCAAAGTGCCCTCTGTAGAGGCTGCCCCAGTGTCCTCTGTAGAGGCTGCCCCAGTGCCCTCTGTAGAGGCTGCCCCAGTGCCCTCTGTAGAGGCTGCCCCAGTGCCCTCTGTAGAGGCTGCCCCAGTGATGTCAGGGGCTTGCCCAGAGCTGGAGTCCCAGGCAGAGCGCTAGTAGGCTCTTCCTGGGACTCCAGCTGTGCTCCTGACATCACTGGGACTCCTGCTCTGGGAAGCCCCTGACATCATTGTCGATGTATGGACAGCGATGTCAGAGGCTTCCCCAGAGTCCAGGAGCAGAGCCGATAATAGCGCTCTGCCCGGGACTCCGCTCTGGGGAAGACCCTGACATACTGTCCATATATGACATATGTTCATATGTGGACAGCGATGTCAGGGAATTCCACAGAGTCCAGGAGCAGAGCCGACACCAGCACTCTGCTCCGCTCTGGGCAAGACGCTGACACACTGTCCATATATGGGCAGCGATGTCAGGGAATTCCACAGAGTCCTGGAGCAGAGCCAACACCAGCACTCTGCTCGGGACTCTGGCTCTGGGGAAGCCCCAGACATCGCTGTTCATATGTGGACAGCGATGTCAGGGAATTCCACAGAGTCCAGGAGCAGAGCCGACACCAGTGCTCTGCTCCGCTCTGGGCAAGACCCTGACACACTGTCCATATATGGGCAGTGATGTCAGGGAATTCCACAGAGTCCCGGAGCAGAGCCGATACCAGCGCTCTGCTCGGGACACCGGCTCTGGGGAAGCCCCAGACATCGCTGTTCATATGTGGACAGCGATGTCAGGGAATTCCACAGAGTCCAGGAGCAGAGCCGACACCAGCCCTCTGCTCCGCTCTGGGCAAGACCCTGACACACTGTCCATATATGGGCAGCGATGTCAGGGAATTCCACAGAGTCCCGGAGCAGAGCCGACACCAGCGCTCTGCTCGGGACTCCGGCTCTGGGGAAGCCCCAGACATCGCTGTTCATATGTGGACAGCGATGTCAGGGAATTCCACAGAGTCCAGGAGCAGAGCCGACACCAGCGCTCTGCTCCGCTCTGGGCAAGACCCTGACACACTGTCCATATATGGGCAGCGATGTCAGGGAATTCCACAGAGTCCCGGAGCAGAGCCGACACCAACGCTCTGCTCGGGACTCCGGTTCTGGGGAAGCCCCAGACATCGCTGTTCATATGTGGACAGCGATGTCAGGGAATTCCAGAGTCTCGGAGCAGAGCCGATACTAGCGGCTCTGTGTCCCGCGGGCCGCAGATGACAGCCCCAGGGGCCGCATGCGGCCAGCGGGCCGCGTGCTTGAGACCCCTGGTCTAAAGGGTTAAGAAACTTCCTAAATGATGTTTTGAATACTTTGAAGGGCGAAGTTTTTAAAATGGGGTGACTTATTGGGGGTTTTTAATATATAAAGCCCTCAAAGCCACTTCACAACTGAACGGCCACCTGTAAAAATAGCCTTTTGAAATTTTATTGAAAATGTGAGAAATTGAAACTAAAGTTCTAAGCTTTTTAATGTCCTAGAAAAATAAAATTATATTCAAAAAACGATGCCAATCTAACGTAGATATATGGGGGATGTTAATTAGCAACAATTTTTGTGTGGTATAACTACCTGTCTTACAAGCAGATACATTTAAATTTAGAAAAATGCTAATTTTTGCAATTTTTCACTAAACTTTGGTGGTTTTCACAATTAAATACTGAATGTATCGAGCAAATTTTGCCAGTAACATAAAGTCCAATGTGTCACGAGATAATCTCAGAATCGCTTGGATAGGTGAAAGCATTCCGAAGTTATTAACACATAAAGTGAAACATGTCAGATTTGAAAAATGGGGCTCTGTCAGGAAGGTCAAAAGTGGCCAACGAGGGAAGGGGTTAAAAAGATTATTTCCATGAATTAATTGCCATGAATTGGTTAAAGTTTTATAGATTACCATATATATGAAAATTTGTTTTTTCCCTTAAAGGACCAGTGTCACGAAAAAAAAAATTTTTTTTAGATCAATTTGACTTAAGTGTGTTATTAAACATTTTTTTATTTATTTGTCTGTTTGTGTTTTACTTTTTTTTATTTTTTCACTTTTTCTTCCCTATGGGGGCTGCCATTTTTGTTTCCATTTCTGTATGTGTCGATTAACGACACATACAGACATGGAATACGGCACATACATGCATGCGCCGCTCCCACACAGTCCAAGTTGAACTGTGCGACGTCCGGCACCATTTTCCTGTGGACCGGAAGTCGCGGCCGGACAGTAAGATTACTACTTCCGGTAGCGGCTTCCGGACTTGTGTACTTGGAGCGGCGGAGGCAGACGGAGCGGACGGACCGGAGGGAGCGGCGGCGGCAGGAGCAGGTAAGTTATTTCTATGTATGTTCGTGTTTTAGTGTGTGTTTACTACTGTATGTTAACCTACTACACTGTGTGTTAGCTCAAAAAATGGTGACACACAGTGTAGGAGGTTTAACCGTTCAATCCCCTCGTTTCTCCCGGCACTAGCCAGGATAAAGGAGGGGGGGTTCTGAGAGCTCACTAGAGCGAGTGAGTTTTCTCAAATTTTGCAGCATAAAGCAATGTGGTTGCTTTACCACATGCAATGCTGCAATTTTGGGAATTGCTCCATCTAGTGACCAGCGCTGGGAAATATTATAAATTAGAATCTAATTTATAATATTTCCTGACTCGTGAAAAAAATAAAAAAAATAGAACAATGTCTAATCACCTATACACTAACTGTTTAACTAAAAAAAATATGTTTTTCTAGCGACACATTACCTTTAAGGAGCAGCATAGTATATAAGGTGCAGCATAGTATATATGGAGCAGCATAGTATATAAGGGGCAGCATAGTATATAAGGAGCAGCATAGTATATAAGGGGCAGCATAGTATATAAGGGGCAGCATAGTATATAAGGGGCAGCATAGTATATAATGGGCAGCATAGTATATAAAGGGCAGCATAGTTTATAGGGGCAGCATAGTATATAAGGGGCAGCATAGTATATATGGGGCCTCACAGATATCTTCAGTATTAAAGTAGAGAAAATAAAATGAACACACACTTACAAAAGAGATATATGCACACATGCAGTCACATATATAGACACATACACAAACACACACAGACACACACATATATACTGGAACATATACACAGACAAACACAGAGACAAATACACACACACATATACAGACATAGACATTTACCATATCTCCATGCTCACAGGCTCACAGTTGTCTTGCAGAACGGGCTGTGGGCGGAGCTTCTTCCTCTTCTCTGCTCTTGTTTACTCTGTGCACAGAGCACAGAGTAGAGAGTAGAAGCAGAGCCCAGTGGTGCCCCCTAACATCCTGGAAGGGTGCAGCGCCCTGCGCACTAGCACTGGTCGCAAACCCCTAAGGCCGTCCCTGGGGCTGGGAATGTTTCTGGTCATCTCAAGTCCCAGCCATCACAACTGTAAAGCATCTACTTCCTGCTGTGAAGAGAGAGTGGGACGCATTTTCATTGCGGACTTTCTCCAGTAAGTAAATAAAATATAATACAACATAAATTAATAAAAAGTAATGCTTAGTTTTTTTTTGACTAAGCTAAATATTGTTGTTGTTTTTTCTGGCAATAGTTTCCCTTTTTTTAAAAAAAAAATAAAAAATATTGAACTATATCCTAAATTACTGCAATGCCACAGTAGAAAAAAATTGAAATGGAATTTTACAAACTCCTACTCAGTAATGCCAAATCCCAAAATGCCTTCCCTGGTAAGTCAACACTTTACTGCTTGTACTCTTTAAAATTCTTTATTTTTCATAATCCTGGTCATTCCTTACTATATTCACTTGCCGATTATGGTAATATAATTTTTGTATATAAATCTAGACCTAATAGCACTGACTATGCTTTTATTATACTGTCTCACTTGGTCTTTGATTTTGTAAACCTCTATGCCTGTATTATAGCTTAGTCTATTATACCTGTACAACATTGCACTCACCCATAACTCGTCTTATCCAGGTACACACAGGCATTCATATGTCTGTTGATTAATAAAATTGGGGCTACCTTCATTCATTTTTTAATGTTGGACATTCATTAGGATCATATATCCAACAAAGTTGTTACTGTATTGATGGTGCATAATCGGAGTGTTTACTGGTTCAGAGTTGTATCCATATCCTTATTCCGTTCTGAATTTTAAATCTATTTAATAAAATTTATATTTTAAATTCATAATATTCTGCTCATGGTACATTTACGGGTTTTATGACTTCTATTTTTTTCGAGTTGGTTAAGCTATATGCATGAAATTGTTCTAAACCACTTTCAAATATTTTGCGACCATTGTCTAAGTTGTTCATTTGAACATGACTGACCTGCAATACCAGACATAGCCCATGGGCAATAGTGGTGTCGTTTCTGGAAGAAAGCAATTATGTTTTTCTCATCCCATGCAACCCCTTTAATCTAAAGAATTTTTAGCCTCTATGTTTTATTTTCAAGACTATACAAATGATTAAGTGTTCAAAGACAAAATGATGTAGTAAGCTTCTAGCAGACTTGTTGAGTATCATTTGAGTATTACAATCCACAACTGATTAACTCTTACTATTGCTTCCCGTTATTTGGATGGAAAGCCTTTAACGATGATATATTTAAATATAATTGATGTGTTTTGCAACTGATCCTAAGGGATCCCATTGACTTATAACAGCTAATGTTTGCATTTTTTTTTTACTGGATAGAATAGCACAGCGTGATACACTATTCTGACAGAAACTGATAGAGAAGAATTAACAAGCACAGATGACGAGAACAGAGACAAATTTTCTTCATTTCCCTAACTATTGAATTTTAGTTTGAAAAACATCCCCCTCCCCCCACCGCACACACCCAAAAATAAAAAACTGCTCTCTGAAGTGCCCTCTGGGAAAGGGTGAAGAGGGTAGGTTTAAGCCAGATATACTAATTGGTCCTATTGGCCATTCACTATTAATTATGACTTTATTACACACTGGTTACACATGTAAAAGTGCTGGCATCATACAACATATAAAAATACTAGCAGCATAATTTATACATTACAAATGTAACTTTAAAAGTATTGGAATTATCATATCATCCATCGGTCAAGAATTTGTAGTACAGCACAAGTCCATTAACAATTAAATGGTATGATTTACAGTGCCGTACGTGCCACTAGGCACTGGGGGTGCAGTGCCTAGGGCATGCAGCAGGTGGGGGGGGGCTGCGGGATCGTTTTCTATTATTTTTTATTAAAAAGTTAACTTCTGACCTGACAGGTCACTCAGGGGGGAGGGGGGGGGGTTGTGCTTCATCAGCGCTCCTCAGGCTGTAAAACACACCCTCTGTTAATGGATTGACCAGAACCGCTCACGTGAGCAGCTGTGGCCAATCCGAGAGCAGGGGGCGTGACTTAGACTCAGTCTAGTAAGCACTGTGGGGAACTTTTAAAAGTAGGCCAATGAACTGATGTAACCTGGGACGATGTGATGTAAACTAACCAGCTCACCGATCCGAATGAACAACCACTGACTGTGCACGGATCCTCGTGGCGGCACACGATGAAATAGAAACAAAAACTAACAACCTTGATCCAGCGCTTGGTTGTAAAAAGAAGTCTTCCAACTTTATTTTGATTATTTTAAAATACCAGGGTATAATATGCCATGATTAAGGACGTGTGACTCGTCCAAAACGCGTAGGCTATCTTTTAATGCAACCACCCCTCTGTGCCATCTGGATGAAATAATCTAAATAAAGTTGGCAGACTTCTTCTTTTTGTAACCAAGCGCTGGATCAATGTTCTTACCTTTCTGGGTCTGTGACAGTAAACTAAGTATAATAATGTTTTTGCTTATTTACTTACTAGTGTTACTAATGTTTTTCTTTTGTGTTTTTTTTTTCAGGTTCGGTCGTTGGACTACGTCGGATTTGGGGACTACTTAGATGACAGCTTTTTTATTTTCAATAAATTGGTTAACAAGGGTTATGTGGGTGGGGGTTTATTTCAATAAAATATTTTTTTCTGCGTCTGTGTTTTTTTTTAACTTTATTACTTTCTGCCTTAGTAATGGCATCTGTCTGATTTACAGCGTTCATTACTAAGGTGCGGCTTAGTGTTAGCTGGTGAAGAGGCTAATATTAACCACCCATTATTACCATCCTCGTTAACAATTTTATTGAAAATAAAAACGCTGTCATCCAAGTAGTCCTTGAATCCGAAGTAGTCCAACTATCGAACCTGTAAAAAAAACACCAAAAATAAAACCATTAGTAACACTAATAACTAAAAAAGCAAAACTATTATCATACTTATCTTCCTGGGTCTGTGGCAGTAAACTAAGCTCTGAGCTGTCATTGGTTAGTTTACATCACATGATCCTAGGTTACCTCAGTTCATTGGCCTAATTTTAATAGTAGGACAATGTACTGATGTAACCGGAAGGGCATAATTTGCTCCAGTCAAGAAGAACAGCCGCTGCAGGAGTGTTTTTTTTTAAATAAAAAATAATAAACTGTGACCTGATCAATAATAGGGGAAATGGGTCCCAGTGTTCATGCGGGGGGGCAGGGGAGGGAATGTTAATAGGGTAGCACTGAATATTTATTTTTGGGTAAATTCACAAATTTTATTTGATTTGAACAAATCTCATCCACACACTGCATAACAAACCCACCTAACAACCATTCATAAATTGACCTGCAGTGTTTTTTTTTTAGCCTACAGCATGTCAATTTATGTTGCGGGATCACTGGTTTGCTGTTGCAGGTTTTCCCCATTGATTCATTGGTGAGGTAAAACCCAGGGGCGTAGCTACGGGGGGCAGGAGGGGCATGTGCCCCAGGCGCAACTTTGAGGGGGCCGCCAGCGCCACCTCCTCCTGCACTATAATTGTACCTGTGTCTATAGGACACAGGTACAATTAGAAGCAATGAATGACCGGGCACGTTCCGCTATTCAGCGCTTTTGCACCAGTGAAGCGACTGGTACCTTTTGTACCAATGAAGCTTCCGTCGATGAAAGGCGCTGATTGACAGGGAAAGTCATCCTGCCCAGCCAATCAGCGCCTTTCATAGACGCTTCGTTCAACCCGAGGAGACCTGCGCAGGTCTCCATTGCTGCCGGCCGGCGTGGGAACGGGATTAAGGTGAGTTTGAATATATATATATATTTTTTAATTGTAATAAAAAAGTGTGTGGCTGTATCTACAAGGGGGGCTTTATCTACAAGGGGGACTTTATCTACGGGGGGACTTTATCTATGGGGGGGATTTATCTACACGCCCCCCGCGTGGCTTTATCTATGGGGGGTGTCTATCTACAGGGGGGCTATATACAGGGGTGGGCGATCTATGGAGCACTATATACAGGGGTGGGCTATATCTACAGGGGGGGCTATATAGTATATAGCCCCCCCTGTAGATATAGCCAACCCCTGTTAATAGTGCTCCATAGATCGCCGACCCCTGTATATAGCCCCCCCTGTAGATATAGCCAACCCCTGTATATAGTCCCCCTGTAGATATAGCCCACCCCTGTATATAGTATCCAACAAATAGCTCCCCATATAGTGCTCCACAGAATGCCCACCCCTGTATATAGCCCCCCTGTACATATAGTTCACCCCTGTATATAGTGCTCCACAGAGAGCCCACCCCTGTATATAGTATATACAGGGGTGGGCTATCTGTGGAGCCCTATATACAGGGGTGGGCTATATCTACAGGGGGGCTATATAGAGGGTTGGACTATATGTGGAGCACTATATACAGGAGTGGGCTATATCTACAGGGGGGCTATATACAGGGGTGGGCTATCTGTGGAGCACTATATACAGGCGTGGGCTATATCTACAGGGGGCTATGTACAGGGTTGGGCTATACGTGGAGCACTATATAAAGGGCTGGGCTATATCTACAGGGGGCTATATACAGGGTGGGCTATCTGTAGAGCACTATAGGGGGAGTTATTTGTGGGACACTATATACAGGGGTGGGCTATATGGGGGCACTGTCTACAGGGGGCTCTATGGCAGACACTTTCTACAGGGGGCACAGTGTGTGTGTGTGGGACATGGTATATGGTGCTATTATAATTAGAGGTGCAGTGTATGGCGCTATTATATTTAGGGGCGTAGTGTGTGGTATAAACTTTATCTTTGTTTATAGGTGTAGAAATGTTGGAAAAGTGAGAAGCTGAAGACATCTGAGCGGCAAACTGCAGAAATGGTCTGTGACCGGGAGAATTCATCATAGAGGTCTGGACCGGATGGAGAAAAAGAACTAGAATCTGAGACGTCACCGGTGAGTCACCTAATGTAAATGTTTATTCTGCCTCTAATCAGTACTGTAGTCACTGTATGATCTGCAGCGAGATGATGGTGGTATGATTATGATAGGATTTATTTTTTGTGAAACAGCAACTCCCAGCATATCCTTACCATTGTTCGGACCATGCTGGGAGCTGTAGTTTTACGCCGTACAAACCTGTACAGCAGGGGCACTAAATTGAGCTATATTTGTGCTGGTGCTGTATATATGTAATGTGATTTGTTCTGGGGCTGTATTTATGTACTGAGCACTATTCTGGTGTTGTGTATAGAACCATATTGCTTGTAAAATGTACAAATGTTTTTATGCTCGCGTTACATAAAAAGAAATGTGGAAAAGAAATGACACGTCATTAATAATAATAATAATAATCTTTATTTATATAGCGCCAACATATTACGCAACACTTTACAATTTAGAGGGAACATGAAACAAACAATATCAGACATTACATAGTGACAAAGTTCATTTACAATTCAAACCTGGGGAGTGAGGACCCTGCTCACAAGAGCTTACAATCTATGAGGACATAAGGGAGACGCAAAGTGTAATAGTGTTTGTTCTGTACAATGGTCCGGCCATTTTTATACACATGCGGTGGTAACATAAAGCTGCATGAGCCGGTCACCAGCCAGTATCCGTGTATGACGGACATGAAGAGAAGGAGTGTGAGGGAATCTTATTCTGATGACTAATCTAAATGGAGGGCCATGGAAAGGAGTCAGATTAGGGAATGTTATAGGCCTGTCTAAATAGATGTGTTTTCAGGGCAGGTTTAAAACTGTGGATATTGGGAATTAATCTGATTGTCTGGGGTAGCACATTCAAGAGGACGGGTGCAGCACGAGAGAAATCCTGGAGACGGTAGTGAGAGGTTCGGATTATGGAGGATTTTAATCTAAGGTCGTTGGAAGAACGTAGAGCCCGAGTAGGGTGGTAGACAGAGATGAGGGAGGAGATGTAAGGAGGTGCAGCACTGTGGAGAGCTTTGTGGGTGAGAGTAATAAGTTTGAATTTTATTCGGAAGGGGATGGGCAACCAGTGCAGTGACTGGCACAGATTAGAGGCGTTGGTGTAGCGGTTGGTCATAAAGATGAGCCTGGCTGCTGCATTGAGGATAGATTGGAGAGGGGAGAGTTTAGTGAGGGGAAGACCGACTAGTAATGAGTTACAGTAGTCAAGACTAAAGTGAATCAGAGCAACAATGAGAGTTTTGGCAGTTTCCTCCGTAAGAAAAGAGCGGATTCTGGAGATGTTTTTGAGGTGAAAATGACAGGAGCGTGAAAGTGATTGTATGTGAGGAGTAAAGGAAAGATCTGACTCCAAAATAACCCCGAGACAGCGGGCGTGCTGCTTAGGAGTTATGATAGTGCCACACACAGAGATGGAGACATCAGGTTTAGGGAGGTTAGTAGATGGTGGGAACACAAGGAGCTCAGTTTTAGAAAGATTCAGTTTCAGATAGAGAGAGGACATGATGTTAGAGACAGCGGACAGACAATCACTGGTGTTTTGTATTAGAGCTGGGGTGATGTCACGGGAAGAGGTATATAATTGGGTGTCATCAGCGTAGAGATGGTACTGGAAGCCAAATCTGCTGATGGTTTGTCCAATAGGAGCTGTGTAGAGAGAAAAGAGGAGTGGACCTAGGACTGATCCCTGAGGAACCCCGATATCAAGGGGAAGAGGAGAAGTGGAACCAGCAAATGACACACTGAATGAGCGGTCAGAGAGATAGGAAGAAAACCAAGAGAGAGCCGCGTCCTTGAGGCCAATAGAGTGGAGCATGTTAAGTAGGAGTTTGTGGTCTACAGTGTCAAAGGCTGCAGAGAGATCCAAAAGAATCAGGAGAGAGGATTTACCGTCCGATTTAGCCGCCAAGAGATCATTTGAGACTTTAGTAAGGGCAGTTTCTGTGGAGTGTAGAGTGCGGAAACCAGATTGTAAGGGGTCAAGAATGGAGTTAGCAGAGAGATAGGTCATTGATTGGTAGAGAAAACAAACATGGCAAGGGGGAAGGAGATGTCGGGAAAGAGGTTGGAGGGGGGCGCGAAACTGAATCTTTGCCCCGGGTGCTGGAGAACCTAGCTACGCCTCTGGTAAAACCCACAACAATTAGCATGCGTTATCGCAGTTTTATTACTGAAGTAGTCAGCACTAAAACTGCCTAGGGCAGCACCAACTCCAAAGACGGCCCTGATGATTTGTGCATTCTAGTGTCAGTATCAGATACCTCTGGCATCACATGCAAAGCTCCATTTAATAGCATTCAGTAATTTTACTGCTGTATAAATGTTGTGCCAGCTGGATTTCATTGATGTTACAATCATATACAGAGGTTATTCGAGGTAAATCACTGTTATTCCATTGTGGGAAGTGAACACCAGAACTTATCTCAGCTAGAGGTATAGTGTAGTAAACTATTGAAGAGCTTCATAAAAAAAAATGGGTGTTATTGTGCTCAGTGTATAAAAGTCTTGATCTGCTAGTGAATGGATATAAATGTTCACATAAAGATTGCATTCTATGAAATAAAACATGTTTCTATGAACTTAATGTGGAACTTCAGTTAATAGGCCAATACGGTTAGATAGAATTTATAGTCATTCATTTTTATTAGTTTTTAAATGAGTCTGTGAAAATAAATAGCGTATAAATTAAGTCGTGACAATGAATCTTGCAGAAAAACGCAATGATGCAACTGGAAGGGAATTCTATCACTTCCTTTTTTCTAAAATAGACAATTTGACAGAAGAGTTTTTGTCTTCTGTCAAATGCTTTATAAAGCCACCCAGCCTTTTCTAACTTATATCAGTGTCTGGGAAAGCTGGGTATCAACAAGTGTGGTTGCCTTGACGACTTGCAAAGAAATTGTTTCAAAGCTTTACTTGAGTATTGCCTAATTTTGCAGTGGTACAAAAGTTTTATTACATATGTAGGCAGACCTATTATTCACTAGTCTGGGAAAGATGGGTAACAATCCCTGCACTATCTGTAGTGGTGGAAATTAAAGAGTTAATGCCCTACCCTAAATTTATGTTACCAAGTTTCAGTATATGAAGTGACAACACTTTGTAATATATATTATATTATGTTCATATTTTGTGATGCCAGTAGCTACAGACTGATTGAGATCAACAGGAAACGTGTGTCTGCTTCAATAGAACTCAATGGAATTAAGCTACTCCTTGCAGCAAGAATAATAGAGATCTCAGTGTCAAATGGTGAAGGATGTTTAAACATGGAAATAGATCCCTATCGGCTAAGTATTGCACTTCAACAATGATAGATTCACACATCATATCCAATAGGATTCTGCAGGAATTATTCTAACTTGAGCAGCAGCAGTATCATGGGAGGCTGGAAGTATTTTGGGCTCTCCGAATTACTATAATAAAAGCATTTGCAGTTGATATTTGTGACTAGTTTATTACAGCTAAAAGGTACAAAATAAAACTTGATATGAGCTCAATGATTCACAGCGATCTACCTGCTTCATCGGGAGATGTAATCAGTAATGTGGCTTTTTATACAGGAAACCGGTTAAAAAGTGTGAGGTGTTACAATTTTATCTGAATCTGCTTGTGGAATACATATATTAACATGTATACAGCTAGAAGAATAAAAAAAATATACAAACTGTGATCAATGGTCCATTTGCTAATATTCTCTGTATTAAATTAGATTATGGATTATCGAGCAGGATGCCGGATCTTGCAGAGATGTAATTTCTATTCCACCTGCAGTGACCTTCTCCCCCTTCTATTTTCAGAAATATATAAAATCTCAGGTTTTTTTTTTATGTGGCCCTGCAATTAGCAGTCTGGCTGAATGCCCAGACAAAGTTATCACATTCCATCTTTTTTTATTTTTATTATAATATTACATTTGAAATGTATTGCATGTCTGTGATTTGCTCAATATGAAATATTCTCATTGTATGCTATTGGCTGAATCAGAGTTATTGTCACATTGCCTCTGATTGGTTAACCTTAAGTGTACACCCCTTTTGAATGATATTATTGTAATTGTTTGATCAATAAACCTCAGAGGAGTATTTTTGAGCATAATGGCAATGTCTGTGTTTCTTACTTCTCTCCGATATATATCGATATAATCTACCATTTGGATCTGGATAAATTTCCGGAGTGAGTATATTTTGAGCTATGACTTCCTCAACAAAACCAAATACATACATTATTACATTTTTTTTTTCAGCGATGTGGAACAGCGTTGGGGATGAAACTCGACTTTGGTTCTACCAACCTGTTCCTGGGTACATGGAAAGACATCTAATGTAATATAATTCGAAACAATCCTTTCTTTAACCCATATTTCATATTTTAGAAAATATATAGATGATATATTAATTATAAGGGATAGCCCGATTATGACACTGAGCTTTCAAGGAATATCATAATAACAACAACTAACTAAACCTAAAATTGAAAGCCTCAAGCGCACGACCATATTGGTTTTGCGGTTTGCAAAACCACGGGTCCGTGGTGGTACGTCGGACACTAAAAAACCCTTGTTGTGCATCGTGTGTTATCCGGACTCACGGATCCACAATAATTCACGAGTATTGATGAATCCGCAATTTCAAACATTAAATTACTTGTGCTGAGTTTTTGCGGTCCGTATTTGGGCCCCTGCACCGATCCGTGTGCATGGGACCATATAAAAGGATGGGTACGCAATTTATCCGCAAAATGCTGATAAATTGTGGCCCGCAAAAATACGGTCATGTGCATGAGGCCTTATACTATCCATAACAACAAAGAGATACACTTTCTGCATCTTACCCTACAGAATGAGCATATACAAACCAAAGCATGTCTTAAACCCACAAATAAGAATAGCTACTGGCAGTAATCACCACAAAAATGGAAACCAAATAACCCTTTTGATCAATACTGGCATATCATTCAACATCGTACAAATACAGCGGACTGCATAGAGCAGATTAATCTACTGACACTAAGATTCAAGACACAATCTTACCCTGCCGTTCGCCACTCTCTGGCTTCCCCTTGCGGCAGCCAGCATCATTTTCCTCTATGGCGGCGTCCTCCTCCCCTTCCCTGGGGACATTGGCATGTACTGCTTCCGCCCGCTACTCGCTCCCGTAGGGTACGCATGCACGCCCTAGTCTTCCCTTAAAGGGCCAGCGCCCACCTCTATTACATTCCCGATCCTATCCCTGTGCATGCTGCCCTACTTAAATCCGTCCTGCCCTCCTTCCTGTGCCTGAGTGGTGTTGCGTCTTCCCATGTTCGTTTAGCAAATGGTCCCTTAGTTGTATCCTGTTCCCAGTGTTCCCGTATCCTGTTTCCTGTATCCCATATCCACTAACTGTGTTTTCTCCTGAGCGAAGTCTAGTGTTGGAGTTGAGTTCTTCCTCTCTGCCATGCCAAGCGTCATCTGCCACTCCAAGTGTCATCTGCCACGCCAATTGTCATCTGCTACGCCAACTGTCATCTGCCACGCCAAGTGTCATCTGTGCCACGTATAATCAGTGTCAAAGCGTATGCTACATCTCGTGTCTGTCAGAACTTCTGTCAGGTACTCTTGTGCTATAGACTTTCATTGACTGTAGTTTGGCAACGACGGAGCGGCCTAGTTGGTCCACATATCCCACAGCCATGACAATTCCCTTTATTACTCAATATTGCAATGAGGTGAATGACATCAAGAAATGACTACGCAAAAAAATAGTTTGTTGCATGTTGAAAAATTTGCTACCAATTAACACAAGGATTATTATAGAATTATATATTTTTTTTACTAAAGGAAACTGCTCCATCGGTGCCCGAGGCCTGCAAAGGGCAATGGGCATGGACAGGGCAGTTTCCATGGAGATCCCCCAGCGCTCACATGACCGTAACGCTGGTTGTGATGCATGTGACCACCCGTGCGTCCTGCTGACTGCTACAAACCAGCAGTGAGTGAGATGCATTCCAGATTCTGGATTTCAAGGGCTTTCCCCACTATATTCCACTGAAGTCCTGGGTCGGCACTGTCACGGCACTCCGTCACCAGCTGAGACCAACACAAAAGACCTACTAGTCCACCAGATATTATGCAAGTGGGAAGTGGTTAAACTGAGTTTTCCTTCCACAGGATTTGTGCTATAGCCCATGCACTTACCTATGAGGGTTGCTAACATTGCACATAAGTGCTGTGACAGCTGGGCATCATCATTAGGCATTACCAGCAGAGACAACCAATTAGCTGTGCTGGTGATGTTTGATTTCACCCAGTGGTGCCCGTGCATAATAGGAAAAGACTTGGGCCACAGCACAGATCCAGTGTAATGTCCGTGGTCGCTGACCACAAACTCTTTCCATCCATTCGACGCCCTTCTCTCAAGAGATATCTGTACATACGGCCGTCCTGCCCCACAGTGACCACCAGGGTGCGCTCACGAGCTCAGTCCAGATTTAAGAATCCAGAGCGCACGCATGTTGGAGATTGAGCTAATTGCTCCCAGAGCATTCTGGGCTATAAGAAGGTCCCAGCTCCATCCTCCCACGCCTGAGCGTTGTTGTCGTATTCCAAGTTTATCTTGCAAATGGTCCCCTAGTGTTTCCTGCTCGCAGTGTACCCTGTTCCTGTATCCTGTAACCTGTATCCTGATCTAGTGTCATGCTGAGCTGTAGCTGTGCTGCGCTGTATACCATGTCTGTCCTGCTTCTCCACGCCTGAAGTCTACCTGCTGCCTAGTTCCTGCCAAGACTGCCTTGCTACTGTCCAAGCTGCCACAGGTACCCTATATGAACTATAGGCTCTGACCTGCGCTCTGTTGGCGGTACGGCCCAGTGGGTCCACGAACCCTACGTGACATTCAGTAAAAACCCTGAACACAGTATCCATAGCTCCTTCACTTGCTTTTTGTGAGAAAGCAGGTCCGCTGGGTGGCTGCTATATACCTTATTTGCACGCAGGGCTCTGAGCCAATGAGCACCCACTTTATGTGGAACACAGCAGCCACACAGCGGTCTGCTCTTTCAGCCTCTTTAAATGACAGTAAAGTACATTAAGGGTGCTAGTGCAGTCCCCAGATTGCCCCTCCCCTCCTTCTGGCCGATCTGGCCGATGGGGCTAAATACATTTTATTAATAAGTTAAATATTTTAAAATATAGAGCTGGTATATAGAGCTCCTATAAAACAATGCATATACTTATATATCCTAGTGTGCCTGTATGTAGTGCGTATGTGTTCCTTCTTGTATGTAGTGATTGTACATATGCTTGTGTGCATGACTGCATGTAGTATGTGTATAATATGGGAATGTGTAATTAAATGTAATGTACAGTACTTAATTTCACATTGTATTATTTGGGCTCTGTATCAAAGTATTTTTCAGCCTTGTATGGTAATATTTAGAGATGAGCGAACTTATGAAAAGTTTGGTTCGGCTGGTTCGCCGAATTTCATGAAAAAGTTAGATTTGGACCGAACTAGTTCTGACCGAACCTGTAATACAAGAAAGCCCCTAAAAATCGTGTATAACACTGTTTAAAAGCCCTAGAAGCCCTGTATAACACTCTTAGGTCCCCATGAGTGTATCCAAGTACTTTTGAGCTGTCTTTAAGGCAAAGTTAGTGTCAAAGTTACGCCAACATGTATGGCTATAGGAAAACGGATGGGACACGGTGATAACTAACAGATACCACTGCACTTGTGCATGTTGTATGCTTAATGCATTGTTAAAAAAGGTACAAAAATTAACCATTTTTGGTGGCAGATGCCTGCCAGGGTTCATACATATAAGGTGGTAAAAGAAAAAGCAATGGCTTTTGACAAGCCCTCAAAAAATTTACCCTTTATGGTGGCAGATGCCTGCCGGGGTTCATCCATACATGGATGTAAAAGCAACAAGCAATGGCTTTTCACAAGCCCTCCAGGCCTGCTTGTAGCAGACGGCAGTGAAGGTGTATTGGTGGTAGTAGAGGTAGCCAACGGACAGCAAGGGTTGTGGTAGTAGTAGTAGCAGCACATTATAAGACACTGGACAGTCACAGGACAAAGCCCTGTGGTGGGGCAGGCCTCAGGCCTGCTTGTAGCAGACGGCAGTGGAGGTGTATTGGTGGTAGTAGAGGTAGCCAACAGACAGCAAGGGTGGTAGTAGTAGTAGTAGCAGCACATTAAAAGAGACTGGACAGTCACAGGACAAAGCCCTGTGGTGGGGCAGGCCTGCTTGTAGCAGACGGCAGTGGAGGTGTATTGGTGGTAGTAGAGGTAGCCAATAGACAGCAAGGGTCGTAGTAGTAGTAGTAGTAGCAGCACATTAAAAGAGACTGGACAGTCACAGGACAAAGCCCTGTGGTGGGGCACGCCTCAGGCCTGCTTGTAGCAGACGGCAGTGGAGGTGTATTGGTGGTAGTAGAGGTAGCCAACAGACAGCACGGGTGGTGGTAGTAGTAGTAGCAGCACATTAAAAGACACTGGACAGTCACAGGACAAAGCCCTGTGGTGGGGCAGGCCTGCTTGTAGCAGACGGCAGTGGAGGTATATTGGTGGTAGTAGAGGTAGCCAACAGACAGCAAGGGGGGTAGTAGTAGTAGCAGCAGCACATTTGTTAGAGACTGGACAGTCACAGGACAAAGCCCTGTGGCGGGGCAGGCCTGCTTGTAGCAGACGGCAGTGGAGGTGTATTGGTGGTAGTAGAGGTAGCCAACAGACAGCAAGGGTGGTAGTAGTAGTAGTAGCAGCACATTAAAAGAGACTGGACAGTCACAGGACAAAGCCCTGTGGTGGGGCAGGCCTGCTTGTAGCAGACGGCAGTGGGGGTGTATTGGTGGTAGTAGTAGCCAATAGACAGCAAGGGTGGTAGTAGTAGTAGTAGCAGCACATTAAAAGAGACTGGACAGTCACAGGACAAAGCCCTGTGGTGGGGCAGGCCTCAGGCCTGCTTGTAGCAGACGGCAGTGGAGGTATATTGGTGGTAGTAGAGGTAGCCAACAGACAGCACGGGTGGTGGTAGTAGTAGTAGCAGCACATTAAAAGACACTGGACAGTCACAGGACAAAGCCCTGTGGTGGGGCAGGCCTGCTTGTAGCAGACGGCAGTGGAGGTATATTGGTGGTAGTAGAGGTAGCCAACAGACAGCAAGGGGGGTAGTAGTAGTAGCAGCAGCACATTTGTTAGAGACTGGACAGTCACAGGACAAAGCCCTGTGGCGGGGCAGGCCTGCTTGTAGCAGACGGCAGTGGAGGTGTATTGGTGGTAGTAGAGGTAGCCAACAGACAGCAAGGGTGGTAGTAGTAGTAGTAGCAGCACATTAAAAGAGACTGGACAGTCACAGGACAAAGCCCTGTGGTGGGGCAGGCCTGCTTGTAGCAGATGGAAGTGGAGGTGTATTGGTGGTAGTAGAGGTAGCCAACAGACAGCAAGGGTGGTAGTAGTAGTAGCAGCACATTAAAAGACACTGGACAGTCACAGGACAAAGCCCTGTGGTGGGGCAGGCCTCAGACCTGCTTGTAGCAGACGGCAGTGGAGGTATATTGGTGGTAGTAGAGGTAGCCAACGGACAGCAAGGTTGGTAGTAGTAGTAGCAGCACATTAAAAGAGACTGGACAGTCACAGGACAAAGCCCTGTGGTGGGGCAGGCCTCAGGCCTGCTTGTAGCAGACGGCAGTGGAGGTGTATTGGTGGTAGTAGTGGTAGCCAACAGACAGCACGGGTGGTGGTGGTAGTAGTAGTAGTAGCAGCACATTAAAAGAGACTGGACAGTCACAGGACAAAGCCCTGTGGTGGGGCAGGCCTGCTTGTAGCAGACGGCAGTGGAGGTGTATTGGTGGTAGTAGAGGTAGCCAACAGACAGCAAGGGTGGTAGTAGTAGTAGCAGCACATTAAAAGACACTGGACAGTCACAGGACAAAGCCCTGTGGTGGGGCAGGCCTCAGACCTGCTTGTAGCAGACGGCAGTGGAGGTGTATTGGTGGTAGTAGAGGTAGCCAACGGACAGCAAGGCTGGTAGTAGTAGTAGTAGCAGCACATTAAAAGAGACTGGACAGTCACAGGACAAAGCCCTGTGGTGGGGCAGGCCTCAGGCCTGCTTGTAGCAGACAGCAGTGGAGGTGTATTGGTGGTAGTAGAGGTAGCCAACAGACAGCAAGGGTGGTAGTAGTAGTAGCAGCACATTAAAAGAGACTGGATAGTCACAGGACAAAGCCCTATGGTGGGGCAGGCCTCAGGCCTGCTTGTAGCAGACGGCAGTGGAGGTGTATTGGTGGTAGTAGAGGTAGCCAACAGACAACAAGGGTGGTAGTAGTAGTAGCAGCACATTAAAAGACAGTGGACAGTCACAGGACAAAGCCCTGTGGTGGGGCAGGCCTCAGGCCTGCTTGTAGCAGACGGCAGTGGAGGTATATTGGTGGTAGTAGAGGTAGCCAACAGACAGCACGGGTGGTGGTAGTAGTAGTAGCAGCACATTAAAAGACACTGGACAGTCACAGGACAAAGCCCTGTGGTGGGGCAGGCCTGCTTGTAGCAGACGGCAGTGGAGGTGTATTGGTGGTAGTAGAGGTAGCCAACAGACAGCAAGGGTGGTAGTAGTAGTAGTAGCAGCACATTAAAAGAGACTGGACAGTCACAGGACAAAGCCCTGTGGTGGGGCAGGCCTGCTTGTAGCAGATGGAAGTGGAGGTGTATTGGTGGTAGTAGAGGTAGCCAACAGACAGCAAGGGTGGTAGTAGTAGTAGCAGCACATTAAAAGACACTGGACAGTCACAGGACAAAGCCCTGTGGTGGGGCAGGCCTCAGACCTGCTTGTAGCAGACGGCAGTGGAGGTATATTGGTGGTAGTAGAGGTAGCCAACGGACAGCAAGGTTGGTAGTAGTAGTAGCAGCACATTAAAAGAGACTGGACAGTCACAGGACAAAGCCCTGTGGTGGGGCAGGCCTCAGGCCTGCTTGTAGCAGACGGCAGTGGAGGTGTATTGGTGGTAGTAGTGGTAGCCAACAGACAGCACGGGTGGTGGTGGTAGTAGTAGTAGTAGCAGCACATTAAAAGAGACTGGACAGTCACAGGACAAAGCCCTGTGGTGGGGCAGGCCTGCTTGTAGCAGACGGCAGTGGAGGTGTATTGGTGGTAGTAGAGGTAGCCAACAGACAGCAAGGGTGGTAGTAGTAGTAGCAGCACATTAAAAGACACTGGACAGTCACAGGACAAAGCCCTGTGGTGGGGCAGGCCTCAGACCTGCTTGTAGCAGACGGCAGTGGAGGTGTATTGGTGGTAGTAGAGGTAGCCAACGGACAGCAAGGCTGGTAGTAGTAGTAGTAGCAGCACATTAAAAGAGACTGGACAGTCACAGGACAAAGCCCTGTGGTGGGGCAGGCCTCAGGCCTGCTTGTAGCAGACAGCAGTGGAGGTGTATTGGTGGTAGTAGAGGTAGCCAACAGACAGCAAGGGTGGTAGTAGTAGTAGCAGCACATTAAAAGAGACTGGATAGTCACAGGACAAAGCCCTATGGTGGGGCAGGCCTCAGGCCTGCTTGTAGCAGACGGCAGTGGAGGTGTATTGGTGGTAGTAGAGGTAGCCAACAGACAACAAGGGTGGTAGTAGTAGTAGCAGCACATTAAAAGACAGTGGACAGTCACAGGACAAAGCCCTGTGGTGGGGCAGGCCTCAGGCCTGCTTGTAGCAGACGGCAGTGGAGGTATATTGGTGGTAGTAGAGGTAGCCAACAGACAGCACGGGTGGTGGTAGTAGTAGTAGCAGCACATTAAAAGACACTGGACAGTCACAGGACAAAGCCCTGTGGTGGGGCAGGCCTGCTTGTAGCAGACGGCAGTGGAGGTGTATTGGTGGTAGTAGAGGTAGCCAACAGACAGCAAGGGTGGTAGTAGTAGTAGTAGCAGCACATTAAAAGAGACTGGACAGTCACAGGACAAAGCCCTGTGGTGGGGCAGGCCTGCTTGTAGCAGATGGAAGTGGAGGTGTATTGGTGGTAGTAGAGGTAGCCAACAGACAGCAAGGGTGGTAGTAGTAGTAGCAGCACATTAAAAGACACTGGACAGTCACAGGACAAAGCCCTGTGGTGGGGCAGGCCTCAGGCCTGCTTGTAGCAGACGGCAGTGGAGGTGTATTGGTGGTAGTAGAGGTAGCCAACGGACAGCAAGGGTGGTAGTAGTAGTAGTAGTAGTAGTAGCAGCACATTAAAAGAGACTGGACAGTCACAGGACAAAGCCCTGTGGTGGGGCAGGCCTCAGGCCTGCTTGTAGCAGACGGCAGTGGAGGTGTATTGGTGGTAGTAGAGGTAGCCAACGGACAGCAAGGGTGGTGGTAGTAGTAGTAGCAGCACATTAAAAGAGACTGGACAGTCACAGGACAAAGCCCTGTGGTGGGGCAGGCCTGCTTGTAGCAGACGGCACTGGGGGTGGATTGGTGGTAGAAGTAGTAGCAGCACCAACAGCGGCACATTAAAAAAAGTGTGGACAGGACAGAATCCTGTAGTAGCAGGCGGCAGTAGCAGGCGGCAGCGGCAGCAGCAATGTCAGATCTAATCAGTGGCATCAGGCACAGGGGTTTTAAAATCCTCACCGATCCACGCTTGATTCATTTTCAGAAACGTGAGATTTTCCAAGCTGTTGGCGGACAATCTTGTTCGCTTAGGGGTGACGAAGCCCCCTGCCGTGCTGAATACCCTCTCTGACGCTACACTGGAGGGTGGACAAGACAGTACACCCATGGCAAACTGGGCCAGTTCTTGCCAATGATCCAATCTGCTGACCCAGAAGTCCATGGGGTCTGGGATCAGGATTTCTGACGGAGAAAGGGCACAGTCCCGGTACGAGTGAATCTGGTTGTTTAGGTGCTGGACCTGGTGATGGTGAACATCCCTTTGGTGACTACGATGTGTGTCAGGTCGGGGTATTGGATGTAAAAATGTTGTCATCATATTTTCCAATCTGAATTGGCTGCTGCTGCTGCCGCTGCTGCCGCCTATTGCAGAGGTAGCTCTGCCAGAGGCGGTGGAACGATGAGACAGTGGGGAGCGGAGAGTGGCCCCCCGGTCAGACATGCTTGCAGCAGGTGTTTGCCGTTTGAAAGCCGTGACAAGCTGGCTGCATAGCTTCTCTCGATAATAAGCCAATTTTGCCTCCCTCTCGGAAGGCGCAAAAAACTCCCCCATTCTGGCTTTATACCGAGGGTCTAAAAGTGTGGCTATCCAGTACTCATCTCTTTGCTTCATGCTAACAATACGACAGTCAGCGCGCAAGTAACGAAGCATACAGCTCGCCATCCTGGCCAGCGTTTCAGAGGGCCCGGTTGGTTCCATCTCCGCCCCATACTGCCATGGTTGTCCATCATCAAGGTCGTCGTCAGACTCGTCATCACCATCACTGCCTCGTCCCTTACCCCTTCCTGTGATTCCATCTCCAAATCCAGCTCCTCTTCAGGTCCTGTTTCCTCATCCTCATCCTCCTCCTCCTCAACATCCATAGCCAGATGTGATCCTTCCTCCATCCTTTGCTGAATCATCGCTGTGAGCGTTTGCTCCATAATGAATATCAGCGGCATAACATCGTTCATTCCGCTAGCGTCACAGCTCACAAATCGTGTGGCCTCTTCAAAGGGCTTCAAAATGCGACATGTGTCTCTAACCAGCTGCCAGTGCCTGAGCTCGAAATTACACTGGCTCCAAACGCTGCCCGTCTGCTGCATCAGGAAATCATTCACGTCTTTCCGCTGTTCGTACAGACGGTCCAACATGTGCAGGGTGGAATTCCAGCGTGTTGGAATGTCGCAAATAAGGCTGTGTTCTGGGAGATTGTTTTGACGCTGCAAGTCCAGGAGGGCATGCTTAAATGCATATGAACGTCTAAAGCGAACGCAAACCCTCCTGGACATGGCCAGCACACCCTTCAAACCAACATATGACTTTAAGAAGCGTGTTATGACCAGATTGATCACATGTGCCATGCAAGGAGCGTGTGTCAGGTGACCTAGACGCAGTGCAGCCACAACGTTCTTCCCGTTATCAGAGACAACATTGCCTAGTGTGAGTTTCAGAGGAGACAGCCAGCGTGCGATTTCCTCCTTGATGCACAGCAGCAGCTCCTGCCCTGTGTGGCTTTTCTCGCCCAGGCTCAGCAGGTGTAAGACAGCGTTGTGGCGCTTCACCTTTCACCTATGAAAATAGGAGGGAGGAGGAGTGGAAGATATGCTGTGTCCTGTCGGGGACGGGAAGACCTCCATTGAGGAGGGCAAGGAGGAGGAGGAGGAGGAGTAGGAGGAGGAGGAGGATGGTAGGCGCCTGGTGTCCTGAGTTGAACCAGAAAGATACAAGCGTGGAGGTGGTAATGCCTGGCATTGCTGCGGTGGTGCATCGGACTGCAAAATATTGACCCAGTGGGCCGTGAAAGACATGTACTGTCACTGCCCATAGTTGCTGCTCCACGTGTCGACGGTGGCATGTACCCTGCTGCACACGGATAATTGCAAGGACTGGCCAACCTTTTCCTCCACGTGCTTGTGCAAGGCAGGGACAGCTGTTTTGGAGAAGTAATGTCGGCTAGGTATTCGCCACCTAGGCTGAGCGCACGCCATCAATTGCTTGAAGCCGGTGGAGTCGACCAGGTGGTATGGCAGCGACTGCACCACCAACAACTTAGCCAGGTGTGAATTAAGCCGCACGACAAGTGGATGACTGGGTATATATTGTTGCTTATTGGACAACGATTCCGTAATGGATAACTGACGGGATGTAGGAGGAGCACTAGATGACAGTGATAATGATGATGACAACGACATGGTGGATAAGGCCTGGCTACTACTTAGATGACAGGGACTTGGAGCAGCAGCAGCAGTGGCAGAGGGGTCTTCATTAGATCTACATGATGGTGGGGCATGTCGATTGTCCCACATGGCCTTGTGATGCCGCTCCATGTGTTTACGTAGAGCGGTAGTTCCTACATTGCTGCCCTGCCCACACCTTACTTTCTGCTTGCAGATACGGCACTGTGCCATGTTTTCGTCCTCCTGGAAGGTACAGAAAAATTGCCACACGGCAGAGTACTGTAAAGAGGTAGTACCACGTCCACTACCACCCCCACCCGAGCTTGCCCCTTGTCTGGCAGGCTTTTTTCGGGAGCCTACACCAGTAGCATCATTGTCGCCGTCACCGGCTCCTGAGCTGACCCTACCGCTGCAACGTTTTGCAGATTGACTTCTGCCCCTACCTCGGCTTGGTTGTTTATCACGGCCAGTGCCGCCACTACTACCCTCCTCCTCTGACGCCGTCATCACCTCGTCACCTGGTTCCCACGTCCTGTCTAAAACAACATCATCATAGACCTCCTCATCATCCCCGCCACTTCTGTCACTGTGTTGTGAATGTGATGTGACATCATGGCGGGCTCCATGCCCCCCCTCATTACTGCATCTGCCACCACGGCTACCACCAACACCCCCACTACCACAGCTATGCGTCTCGGACACCGCTTCCACCTCCACCACCGCCGCAACACACTCCGTTGGCTGACTCTCGGAAAACAAATCATCATCACTATGTTGTTCAGTATCTTCCTTCGCACCCGAGGAGATGTCTCTTAGGACTCTCAGGAAAGATGGCTTCCCGCTAGGAAGGGGGAGTGAAGACATAGATGATGGAATGAAAACGCTAGAAATACCCATATTACTACTGTCACTGTGCCAAGGAACTGTAGAGGATCTGGAATCCAACTAAACCTGGCTTGAAGCCAGATCGTCAGAGTCTTCCTGCTGAGATGACCGCGAGCCAGCCAACCAGTCCACAATGGCCGTATTGTCTAAAGAAACCCGTCCACCGGAGGAGATGGACAAGTCTGGCTTGCTGATACTGCTACTACTACCAGCAGGCACATGGCTGCTGCTACTAGTGGAACTGGGCACATGTCTTGTGCCACAAATGCTGGTACTGGGTCTGGCACCAACAGATCCAACATTTGGACTGGAAGAGGACATGGCATGGGTGTTTTTTCCTCTACCCCGTCCTTTCACAACCTTTTTCTTACCATACATGTCACTGCTGTGCTGGAGTGCAGCAAGTTGAATCAAAACCCCAGGGATGAGCCCTTCTAAAAGCGTATTCACACACTGGCTTGCAAATGGCAATGAATGAGAATTTCTATCAGCCACTGTGCACTGACTCAGGGAATGCTGGCCCTGGGCGTTTAGTACTACAAAGGCTGCCTCAGCTGCCTGTATTGCAAGTTGGATGCAACGGGGATGAGCCCCTTCTAAAAGCTTATTCTCACACTGGCTTGGCAAATGGCAATGAATGAGAATTTCTATCAGCCATGCCGCGGTGCACTCAGGGAATGCTGGGCGTTGTAGTACTACAAAGGCTGCCTGTATTGCAAGTTGGATTGTTATGTTAACGGCTGGGGATGAGCCCCTTCTAAAAGCTTATTCACACACTGGCTTGGCAAATGGCAATGAATGAAATTTCTATCAGCCACTGTGCACTCAGGGAATGCTGGGCGTTGTAGTACTACAAAGGCTGCCTCAGCTGCCTGTATTGCAAGTTGGATGCAACGGGGATGAGCCCCTTCTAAAAGCGTATTCACACACTGGCTTGGCAAATGGCAATGAATGAGAATTAATATCAGCCACGCCGCGGTGCACTCAGGGAATGCTGGGCGTTTTAGTACTACAAAGGCTGCCTGTATTGCAAGTTGGATTGTTATGTTAACGGCCGGGGATGAGCCCCTTCTAAACGCGTATTCACACACTGGCTTGGCAAATGGCAATGAATGAGAATATCTATCAGCCACTGTGCACTCAGGGAATTCTGGGCGTTGTAGTACTACAAAGGCTGCCTCAGCTGCCTGTATTGCAAGTTGGATGCAACGGGGATGAGCCCCTTCTAAAAGCGTATTCACACACTGGCTTGGCAAATGGCAATGAATGAGAATTTCTATCAGCCACTGCACTGACTCAGGGAATGCTGGGCGTTGTAGTACTACAAAGGCTGCCTCAGCTGCCTGTATTGCAAGTTGAATGCAACGGGGATGAGCCCCTTCTAAAAGCGTTTTCACACACTGGCTTGGCAAATGGCAATGAATGAGAATTTCTATCTGCCACGCCGCGGTGCACTCAGGGAATGCTGGGCATTGTAGTACTACAAAGGCTGCCTGTATTGGAAGTTGGATTGTTATGTTAACGGCCGGGAATGAGCCCCTTCTACAAGCTTATTCACACACTGGCTTGGCAAATGGCAATGAATGAGAATTTCTATCAGCCACTGTGCACTCAGGGAATGCTGGGCGTTGTAGTACTACAAAGGCTGCCTGTATTGCAAGTTGGATTGTTATGTTAACGGCCGGGGATGAGCCCCTTCTAAAAGCTTATTCACACACTGGCTTGGCAAATGGAGAATTTGTATTGCAATTTGGATGTTGAGAGTAGACTCCCGCTGTAGTGGATGAGCCCCTTCGATTGCTGGATTCCTGGCTTTTAGATTCCTAAAGCTTTCCCTAACTGCACAGAGATGCTATCCCTACAGCTCCTGTCTGTAAAATGGCCGCTGAGCTTCGTGCATAGACTTTTATTGCAGGCTTGAGCCCGCCCCTATGCTGCCTCCCGATTGGCTGGGAGAGCCGTTTGCAAGGCATTATAGGGTAGCCTGATGTCAGGTGATATTGTGAAATCCTCCATTTTACATCTAACATGTGGCAGGCGCCAAAATGTAGCCGGGTTCGGTCAAAACGGGTTCGGCCGAACCCGGTGAAGTTCGGATTCGCTGCGAACCGAACTTTTCCCGATGTTCGGACCGAAACCGGTTTCGGTTGTCCCGGTTCGCTCATCTCTAGTAATATTGTATGGACATTGTATGATGCTATTGTTTCAGGACTTTTTGAAACTTATATTTGAACCCTTTTTTTGGAGTGTGTTGTATGTCACTGTCATTGTGGCATTGTCTAGCAGTGTAATAATACAGCAACATTTTGTTGGTATTGCATGAGGCCCATGTGTGGAAATGCATGGTATTATAGTTTAAAAATAAAATTATAGTGAACAAAAATAACTATATTGAAATGGTTTATCTTTCCTAGGCAGCATGAGCAAATGTAAATATGACCCTGCCTGGCGCAATTTGAGTATAGGAGGAACAGTGCAGAATTAAGAAGCAATGCCTTTGCAATAAAGCATCCAGATGGCTAGCTTGTGTTATAGATAGTTTCTGCAGAATTTGCATTTGAGACACAATATCCCAAAAACACAAATGAGTTAAAATTAGAAAAAACTGTTGCTTCTTACAGTATTTAGCTGACTGGCAGAAATGGCCTCAAGTAGATGCCCCTTTGATACTGAGAAGAACGGGCACATATACCCCTTTGATAGAGAACAAGACTGACCTAAAGTATATACTTCATTGATAATGAGCTAGACTGGTCCAAACACACAGCATAGAAATCATGCAAAACCTTACCACAGTCCCTATTTACAGAAACATGCTTTTTATTTTCATGAGCATGCCCACAAATATGAGTAGATATCTCCACCTTTATTGCTAGCCCTTCCCATACTGATAGCTCCGCCTATGCTGATAGCTGTGCCAAAGTTGCCTCAGACCGTAGAGGCCTGGTACTTTTTGGGGGTCTAGACCCCTGCTATAAACTCCATCACCGGTATTGCATCTCTATTAAGAACCATGCACTCGACCGTAAAAAAAACTCTGTTTTTGCGGACTGCAATAGCTGTCCGCAAAAACGGACCCATTCACTTCCATTGAACATGGACACCTTTCCGTATCGCTACGGATGAGTGTCCGTGCCATAGAACTGTGCCGGGAATTAAGGAGCATGTCCGTTCTTGGTCCGCAATTGCGGCATGGACTCGTCCATAGAAGTCTATGGGAAAGCCAGAATTGCGGATGGCTACGGAGGTGCATCCGCAAATACGGATAGCCAAAGGGGATTTCCCATCAACCAGGCCTCTTTTTTTTTTGCGGATCCGTATATACGAATGCAATATGGATGCACTACGGACCATTCAGCAGAAATGGTTACGTTGCTGATGATTTGCTGATGACTATAAAGCAATACGGAACCGTATTTACGGTCAGTATTTGTAGATACGGTCGTGTGCATGGGGCCTACGGCCCCATGCACATGACCGTGCCCGCAATCACGGCCCGCAATTGCGGGCATGGCCGGCCGCCGACTGCCGCCCGCATTTTCGGGCCGTGCACGGCCCACAAAATGCAAAAGAACGAACATGTTCTATAATTTTCGGATCATTTCTACAGCACGGACACCCATCCGTAGCGCTACGGAAAGGTGTCCGCGTTCAATGAAAGTGAATGGGTCCATTTTTGCGGACTGCAATTGCGGTCCGCAAAAACTGAGGTTTTTTACGGTCGTGTGCATGGACCCTAACACATATGTATCCAGTAGTTAAACTTTTTTTCTCTACTACCACATCAAAACAGTTTACAATTAAACATACTATAATATGTGAAACATTCTTTATAGTATATACTGTATAACCATATGTCTGTGTGGCGTTCAATATGTAACCAGAACCACAAGAAAGCTGAAAGATCAGTTTCCAGGGCATTGTTAAAAATTAATAAACTCTATCCCTTAGTAAGGCACATCACCACCAAACATAAATAAAGGATTTCCCTCAGTATTACAAGAACAGAGTTCTACTTCCTAATTTCTCGTGAGATTCTGACTTATCTGTGAAATTTCCTATTTCTTTGGAAGGTACCAACTGTGAAAACGAGATGTTGATTCTAAATAGCATCTAAATGGTAAAATGGAGCTTTTTGCTCAGATCCGGCCAGAAGTAGGGATAAGCAAATAAATTCACCTATTTTGCCAACATGTTGAATTGCTTGTACATAAAATACGATAAGATAATCGATTTCCCTATTTTTCCCCATAAATTCTTAAAATCGAATCTCAAATCTGGTCAATTAATTCGCTGTAACATGTATGGCCGCGGACCATCGTCCTGACTTATCCCCTGATGGCTGCGGCCATGGACGAGTGAGTGCAAGTCCGGCATCTCCCTCCTGGGAGACACTGGCACTCACTTTAGCATCATGGTGCTGGCTCCAGCAGGGTGCCAGCGCACGCGCTTGCTCGGCCTTAAAGGGACAGTACGCGCACATGCAGAAT
This sequence comes from Rhinoderma darwinii, assembly GCF_050947455.1. Classification (NCBI taxonomy): domain Eukaryota; kingdom Metazoa; phylum Chordata; class Amphibia; order Anura; family Rhinodermatidae; genus Rhinoderma; species Rhinoderma darwinii. The sequence goes on from NC_134688.1 coordinate 222,958,622, forward strand.
ATCTGCAAAGTTCCCCAGAATGCCTCTGGACTATAAAAAGGGCTAGGCCCTTCCATTCGTTGCCTGCGCGTTGTTGTGTTACCCTAGTCTGTCTTTGCAAATGGTGCCTTAGTGTTTCCCAGTTCCCAGTGTTCCGTTCCTGCTTCCAGTACCCCATATCCCATGCTACCGTGCCCCTGTGCCTTAAAGTGTCGGAGTCGTGTTGTGCTCTCTGCTGCATCTGCTGTGTTGCACCCCACCTGGTGCCTGCCTACTGCCGGTGCCTCATCTCAGCCTGAAACCACCGCTACTGTCTATGTTGCCTCAGGTACACTTTCCAGAACTATAGACATTGCCTATACCTGTTTGGCCCGCTGCTATCCCGCTACGCGGTACGACCCAGTGGGTCCACACCCCGCGCCGTGACATTGAGTGATCCACTGAAAGTTTTTGTGACCATCTACTTCCTAGATTCCTCGTTCTACAAACAGTGATAGGAGACAGCATACATATCTGTCTCTATATAAGCCTGTGTACATGTGGAAATATTTCTACACTGTATGCCTAATGCCCCATTATTAGATGGTAATTCTTTGGACAGGGATTAATTGTAAAATTTTTGTTAAGGAAGGAAGTATTATTAGTTTGTTACAATCCTACACCGAATTTTAGAACCCTGCCAATTTAGGAAACAGTTTGCCTATCTGTCAGCGCTGGATGTGGAAGATTCCGGAGCAGTGCCCAATTTCAATCCTCAACCAGATTGCTGTGGCAGTACGCTCAGGCCATGGACCCCGCTGGTCAATTCAGGGGCCTGTCACCTTCTCAAGCCATGAAAGCGGATCTGCAGTACCTGTGAACATGACAGGATTAAATCCTTGTGGCAGTAAACGCCATGGCACAACAGCTAGGGGCGCTAGCTGCTTCATCCTTTGCTCCTGTTTCAGTTTCTCCGGCTGATCCTCCAGCTACACCTCCTGTCAGCACCAGTTCTGATCCCCGGTTCTCGCTGCCACTTCCGCCTTGTTTCAACGGAGACGCAAGCGCATGCAGGGCATTTCTCAATAAGTGTCACATTCACTTCACCTTGCATGCCAGAGCATTTCCCTCGGACGGCGCCAGGATCGCCTTCATTACTTCCCTGCTTGCTGGCAAGGCCGTGGCGTGAACGAACCCTATCTGGGAACGACAGGGACCTGAGACCCGTGACTTCCAGGGGTTCCTGCGGTCATTCCGCACTGTGTTTGAGGAGCCTGGACGAGTCTCATCGGCAGCTACCTACCTACTGAACCTTCGCCAGGAGGACACCTCAGTGCGCGAGTACACCATCCAGTTCCGGAGAACCCTATAAACTGAAAAAATGATCAACTTCGGCACAAAATGATAAGGCTTAAAAATATATAAATTTTATTACAAATAGACATGACAGAATAAAAAGATGAGTCACACAATGAGAAGGCGTCAGCCTATGCAAGACCAAAAGAGTAGATACAATGGCCATGTTTATGCAAAATAACAAGATACAGACACATATGTGTATTGGATTCCAGAAGGGACAACCAAGCCACATGAGGGATGTATCAGGTGGTTGCTATAAATGGGAATGATGGTCAAATATAGAGTGCTAGAAAATGCAGGTAATGAAGCCTATAGCCACATGTTATACACATCATTGGTGAGGCTGTAAGTAATATACTCCAAGATCTAGAGAACAAAATAACATCAGACCACCAGCATGAAATGCAAACAAGTATTAGAAATAAACAACATACCCGAAGTCATGGTCTCGCATAGGAAGGACGCCAATACCCGACGCGCGTAATTACCTGCATTTTCTAGCACTCTATATTTGACCATCATTCCCATTTATAGCAACCACCTGATACATCTCTCTTGCGGTTTGGTTGTCCCTTCTGGACTCCAATACACATATGTGTCTGTATCTTGTTATTTTGCACAGAGAGGCTCCAAAGGCAAGACAGTGGTATGTGGCTATTACTCCAAGCTTTTTTCTCCCACAGAGCGCAACTACTTGATTGATCAAGCTGGCTCTGGAGGAGTGGAGACACCGGCTGAACCCCCGTCAGGCCAGGTGGTCACTGTTCTTCGCCCGGTTCCAGTTCGAGCTCCACTACCGCCCTGCCGACAAGAATGTGAGGGCCGATGCCTTGTCCAGATCGTTTGAGACAGAGGACACTATGGAGTCTCCACAGAATATCATTGATTCATCCTGCATCATCCCTGTCAATCCTCCACTGGGGACACAGATCTAAACTGGCAGGTCACGCGGGTGCCCGTAAGACCCGAGACCTGATTGCCCGTCAGTTCTGGTGGCCCACGCTGCCCAAAGACATCGCAGACTTTGTCTCCTCCTGCACGGTGTGCGCAGCAAATAAAGTTGCCCACCAAACCGGCTGAACTTCTCCAGCCACTGCACATCCTCCCTGGCAACATATTGCTTTTGTCATGGACCGGCCTCCCTCTGCTGGATGCATTACGGTCTCGGTGGTGGTGGACCAATTCTCAAAGATGACTCATTTTGTTCCACTGACCGACCTACCTTTTGCTTCCCGACAGGCCAATCTCTTCATTCAACAAATCTTCCGTCTGCACGGCTTGTCTCTGCATATTGTGTCGGATCGGGGGGTTCAGTTCACCTCAAAGTTCTGTAGAGTCCTCTGCGGTTTCCTCGGTGTGAAGTTGGACTTTTCCTCAGCCTGCCATCCCCAGTCCAATGATCAAGTCGAGAGGATTAATCAGATTATGGAGAACTATCTACGACACTTTATCTCCAGGCCGCATGATGACTGGGTGCAGCTGCTTCCTTGGACTGAGTTCTCCTACAACAACCACACTAGTGAGTCCACAGCCTCCAGCCCATTCTTCATTGTCTACGGCCAACACCCATGAATTCCTCTTCCTGTTTCCACTACGTACCAGGTGCCTGCAGCTGACTCTATATTCAGGGACTTTCTACAAATCTGGCATCAGACCCGATCTTCTATTCTGGTGGCGGTCGACCACATGAAAAGAAAGGCAGACACAAGAAGACGAGAGCCTCCCCAGTTTCTTCCAGACACTAAGGTCTGGCTGTCCTCTAAGAATATCCAGCTTAGGATGCTATCTTGCAAGTTTGCCCCCAGGTTCCTCGGACCGTACGAGATCCTGCTGCAAATCAACCCTGTCTCCTACAAGCTTTGGCTGCCTACCACCCTCAAGATCCCAAACTCCTTTCACGTCTCCCTGCTGAAGCCTGACCCCCTGTAGATAGTGCCTCACAGACCCCCCTGTAAATAGGGGACTACAGACCCCCCTGTACATAGTGCCACTGTAGTGACCGGGGGGTAGGGAAACTGACAAGTGAGCCCTAATCTACCCGCCACTCTGTCCCTGCCTACTTGCAACGACCCGCCCTAGGCGACGGGGTACAACTGGGCGGCGGTCCCTGCACTCAGTAAGTGCACGACAAACACGACAAACATACAAGGGAATACAAGCAAGGGAAAGGGGCAGTTGCCCAGGGCAACACCGTGAGCAACCAGGGTGGTGAACGAGCCGAGTCAAGCCAGGAGTGTGCGAGGTACCAAACGAAGAGCAGAAGAGTAGTCAGTAAGCCAGGGTCTGTATGGAGCAGGAACAAAATAGAAGGAGCTGTAGCTGGGCCAGGAAACCACACGAAAAAGAATAACAAGCAAGGAGGAACAGGAAATGCAGGTATAAATAGACAGAGGGCGGGAGCTAGCTGAGTCTGGCCAGGCTGCGATAGGCTCTCCCACTCCTAAGCCTGCCAGCCTGAGTGGTGGAAGCTGGAGTCAGTCTCAGGGATGTAGATTCAGGTGCTGACTGATTAATTAAGGGAGTTAACCCCGAAGCTGTGCCTGGCAGATCCTTTACAGCCACACAGACACCCCATGGAGATAGTGCCACACAGATACCCCCTGGAGATAGTGTTTCACAGACACCCGTAAAGGTAGTGCCACACAGACCCCTCTGTAGATAGTGCCACACAGACACCCCTGTAGATAGTGCCACACAGACACCCTTGTAGATAGTGACACAGACACCCCTGTAGATAGTGCCACACAGACCCCTGTAAATAGTGGCACACAACTCCCTGTAGATAGTGCCACACAGCCCCCTGTAATTACTGCCATACAGGCCCCCTGTATATAGTGCTACACAGCATTTCCTCACTGTATATACTGCTACACAGCCCCCCTCTCCCCTTGTATATAGCGCTACACAGCAATTCCCCCTGTATATAATGCTACACAGCCCCCCTCCTCCCCTTGAATATAGCACTGCAGAGCAATTCCCCCCTGTATATAACGCTACACAGCCCCCTCTCCGCTTGTATATAGCTCTTCACAGCCCCCCTCCTCCCCTTTTATGTAGCTCTACACAGCCCCTCTCCCCCTGTATATAGCACTACACAGCCCCTCCTCCCCTTGTATATATCGCTACACAGCCCCCTCTCCCCTTGTATATAGCGCTACAAGCCCCTCTCCCCCCCTTGTATATAGCGCTACACAGCCCTCCTCCCCTTGTATATAGAACTACATAGCTCCCTCTCCGCTTGTATATAGCGCTACACAGCCCCCTCCTCCCCTTGTATATAGTGCTACACAGCCCCCTCTCCCCTTGTATATAGCGCTACACAGCCCCCCTCCTCCCCTTGTATATAGTGCTACACAACCCCCCTCTCCCCTTGTATATAGCGCTGCACAGCCCCCCTCCTCCTCTTGTATACAGTGCTATACTCCCCCTTCCCCCTGTATATAGCACTACACAGCCCCCCTCCTCCCCTTGTATATAGCGCTACACAGCCCCACCTCCCCATGTATATACTGCCACAAAGTTCCTTAAAATAAATAAATAAATAAATGATTGTACTTACCTTGCCCAGTTCCAGCGACAGACCGAGCGCTACACTGCCTCTCCGGCAGGACTCATGCTCAAACCGGCGTGATGATGTGACGTCATCACCCCAGCCTACGCGACTCCTAGCGCCTTATAGGCTGCAGGGCTAACACAACCTGCAGCCAGCGCCGGCCTTAGGTTTGATGGCGCACTGTGCAGGACTCTCTATTGCCGCCCCCTACACAAACTAAAAATTAACCACATATATAGACATGCACATACACAGAGGCATATATATAAGGGCAGCAGAGTATATAATGGGCTGCAGGGTATATAGTGGCAGCAGGGTATATAGGGGCAGCAGAGTATATAGGGGCAGCAAGGTATATAAGGGACAGCAAGGTATATAAGGGGCAGCAAAGTATATAAGGGGCAGCAGGGTATACAGGGGCAGTTAGGTATTTAGGGGCAGCAGGGTATATAGGGGCAGCAGGGTATGTAAGGGGCAGAAGGTTATTTAAGAGAAAGCTGGTTATATATGGGGCAGCAGGATATATAGTGGCAGCAGGGTATATAGGGGCAGGAGGGTATATAAGGGGCAGCAGGTTATATAAGAGGAAGCAGGTTATATATGGGGCAGCAGGATATATAGGAGCAGCAGGATATATAGGGACAGCAGGGTATATAGGGGCAGCAGGGTATATAGGGGGAAGCAGGATAAATAGGGGGCTGCAGGATTAATAGGGGCAGCAGTATATATAGGGGGCAGCAGGGTAAATAGGGGCAGCAGGGTATATATGGGGCAGCAAGGTATATAGGGGTAGCAGGGTATATAAGGGGCAGTAGGTTATATAAGGGGCAGCAGGTTATATAAGGGGCAGCAGGTGATATAGTGGGCAGCAGGATATATATATATGGGGAAGCATGATATATAGGGGCTGCCGGATATATAGGGGCAGCAGTATATATAGGGAGCAGCAGGGTATATAGGGGCAACAGATTATATAGGGGCAGCAGGGTATATAGGGGCAACAGGATATATAAGGGACAACAGGTTATTTAAGGGGGAGCAGGTTATATAGGGGGTAGCAGGGTATACAGGGGGCAGCAGGATATATAGGGGGCAGCAGGGTATATAGGAGCATCAGGGTATATAGGTGGAGGAGGATCCTTAAATAGGAAGTCTTGGAATTTTGGCACACGCTGGCCCTTTAAGAAGGGAAAAATCAGTGCGCGCGCCCTCTAGTGGCTGCAGCCGCACATCGTGGATGACGACCGTGGTGGGAGGTAAGAAATGCACTTACCTAACGCCGCCCAGAGCCAGCAGAGCGTCCGAATCGGGTAAGTGGAGCTCGGGACGACAATGAGGGAATGGAGGGGGCAGGAACCAGAGCAGAGACCGTGGAAGAGGCGGGGAACGGTGCTGCAGCCATTACAAGCACAGAGTAGAGGCAGAGCCCAGTGGCGCTCCCTACATTCTGGGTACACCTCTAAGGCCGGCCCTGCCTGCAGCCTATAGTATTGTACACACATACAAGTGAATGTGGCTGTCGCTAGCATCGGAGCCCCCTCCGGTGCTAGCGATGCCACTGCATCCGCCCAGCGCCCATAAAAGTGCGCAGACTTTAAACTTTAGTGAGTGGGTGGATCGTGGAAGGTGCTTGCCTGCACAGCCATGCACCTTATAGGGAACACTGGCTAGGAGGTGCCATTGTAATAAAACAACTAATGTTATCCACTTCACCTGCCATTGGTTTTAATGTTATGGCTAAGCTGTGTATATTTTAGATAGGTTTTATATTTTGGTTTCCGAAAACTTTATGAGGTTTCCCAATAAGTGATATGTACTCTCTAAGATTTACTATTTGTCTGTTATACAGTCTCTTAAATAATACACTGTAAGTAAGAATTTGTATTAAAAGTTAAATGCGAATGTAAATCCAATACCAACATACAGTTCTAGTAGTTAAACCATCAATCGACACTCTAGTTATACTGTACAATCATTTTAACAGAAAACAGTAAGCCTTTTCTAATGCATTCCTGGTCATGAAACGCTGTGCAAAAACAAATGTATAAGAGTAAAAACTATTTGGTTTGTATAACTTGTATTATTCTAGCTTTATACTGTGCATGTCAATATATGTCTTCCACAAATAGATCCTAATAAGATTGTTTGTAACATCTCCAGCTATTTAACATATTTTTCAAAAAGCTTTCAAAATGTTGAGCTTTTTTATAAATAAAGTTTAAGCGGTAATAAACCGGTTACAAATTTCATTAATGTTTTCTGGTAAGAGGCACAGAGTTGAGTATATTTATTTGTAACATGTTATTTTTTTAATTATTTTTGATATAAATAAAACTATGAAACAAATTTCTATTTGGCAGGCTTAAAAATAATGAATATCATTCAAAACATTTTTGTCTGGCAAAGTAAAATTACTTTGGTTGCTATGGACACTACACATATATGAAAAAAAGGGCTTTGACACAAGGCTTAACACCATCAAACTTCTTAAGATGTGAAACAACCCGCTTTAGTACAAGAATAAATAAAAGCTCTGCACTGGCAGCTGTCCCGCTCACTTCACCATCTTGCAGGAACTTGACTTTCATAAACTTTAGCATTATTTGTTCTTTCACATTTTTTTTTAAATATATAAAGCATGGTCAACACATTTCAGAATTATACAAGATTACAGGAGAAATTACAAGATGGAAAACGAAAATGTTTGCTTCATAAATATGGAATTGTTCTACAAATTCTCCTCATCTGCTTGTTCCACTGTGACCCTATATGTATCTTTAGTTGGTATTTTCAGTTAACAAGACTCTATTCTTTAAGATACTATTTCCAGTGTTAAGGATACATAAAACCAGGGGTGGATTATAATGAGGACAGTCCGGAGACCACCTGGGGAACAAGGCTCTTGGGAGAGGGGACATGAAAGCTAGTTCTCTGCCATCCCTATGCCTGGTATGCTTAACCTGCCCCACCCTAAAATGCCCTTCCCCACCTACTTTTAGAAGTAATGGTCTGTGAGATCCTAGACCCCCAACCCACCCTGCCATCTGAAAAAAGCATCACCATTATGTGTGAGTTAATGACTGGGTATGTACATACTGAGCATCTAGTATATGTAGCGAGAGTGTATATGTGTGCATGTATTGAGTTTATGTGTGTCTATGTATTAAGCATATGAGTATGTGATTATTTAACTATTGTGAATCTTTGTATATAGTGGGTGGGCATATGTGAGTATGTGTGTATGAAGGGAGTGTGCATCTATATAAATAGCGAGCAATATTATGTGCATGTTTGTATGTAGTTAATTTGCAAGAGAAAGTAAAATATGTATTAATGCGGATCTGTCACTTGTGATAGATGCCCTAGGTAATGGCAGCATACTATTAAGTGCAGATCTAAGGGGCTGCTATAAAAAAAACATAATAATAGAAATATATAAATAAAAATATAATATAAAAAAAATATTGCTCCATTTATTATTGCGCCCTTTATTAAATAACCCCGTAGAATAAATACAGCAGGTTCATTGGATTGTATAAGGACAGCAATCCCCATCTGCTCAATAGCTTGTATATAGAGCCTGCAAACCGGACACTACTCCTTTTTAGAAGTCTTCTCCTGGGACATTAAGAAGGTTAGTGACCATTGTGTGTGTGTTCTATTTTACTTCTGATACCTATGCATTAAAGGGGTTATACCATAAAAGCAACTTATACTCCACAGGATAGGTGATAAATGTTTGATCGCTGATGATCCCACTGCTGGAACTCTTACCGATCTAAAAAAAAACGGGGCTTTGGTTATGATTGTACCGGCAGACCTGTGGATGAGTGAAATATTGTTTGGGTGGGATAAGCCCTTTAAGCTTGGTTCTGTTTCAGTATCCCTGCACTAAGCTTATTTCTATTACCCTATCTAGGTCCTAAGCATGATTATGTTACTATATCTATGTCCTATGGCTAATTCTAATACTGTATGTATGCAATAAGCTTGGTTCTTTTAATGCCCGCTGTCGCTGACCGCCTGCATTCCCCCACTTATCGGCAGCCGCGACCGCAGATCTTTCTGGACTTGCCGTCATCTCCTCCTCCAGAGACGCCGGCCCACACTGCTCTCTCCACCTGCTATTACACTTAGGGTCCTCATTCTTAAAGGTCCAGTATGCACACCAGCAATGTAGTCCCTGTCCAATCCCAGCACACCCAGGACTTTAAAAAGGACTCTGCCCACTTCCACCTTGCCTGAGCAATGTTGTGCCTTCCCTACATTTGTCTTGCAAATGGTTCCTTAGCTGTATCCTGTATCCCAAATCCTGAATCCTGTTTCCTGTATCAAGTATCTGTGTTTAGTTCTAGTGCCTGTCGAGTTTCCCAGACGACTTCACATGCTGTATCCTGTGCCCGTTCCAAACCGAGTGTCCGGATTACTTCACCATCTGTGTCTGGTGCACGTGCCAAGCAGAGTGTCCGAGATGACTTCTCCATCCGAGTCCGTTGTCCTAGCCAATTCCAGTGTCTGAGACGACTGCACTACTCAAGTTTGGTGTCCTACCCAAGTCCATTGGCCGAGACGACTGCTCCGGTCCGGAGTCCTAGCCACAGTTCATTATCCTGCACAGGCCTGCTTCCCCCTGACTGTCTGGCATATACACACTTCTGTCCTTCCAGGTACTTTAGCATTACTGACTCTCACAGACTTTTTTGATCAGCAGCTGCTCCATTACGGCGGAGTGGCCCAATGGGTTCACATACCGGCAAGTTGTTAGAGTTTGTTCAGGCCATGTATCCCACTGGTCAACTCAAGACAGTGGCCCAGTTGATGCTAGCGGACATGCGTGACCTCCGTACACGACAGGATCAGGTCCTACAGGCTGTAAACTCAATTATTACTAATTTGGATCTTCCTTCTGTGCCTTCTGTGGCTGCTCTTACTACTCCACCACTTACTATCCCTCCTGCCAGTTCTGGGCCTGGAATTTCGTTGCCCCTACCACCTTGCTATGATGGAGATGCAAACACCTGTAGAGACTTCATCAATCAGTGCCAGATTCACTTTAAATTTCATGCTCATCTTTTGCCCTCTTTTGTGACCAAGGTCACTTTTATTGTCTCCCTCCTCTCTGGCGAACCCTATCTGGGAACGTGAGGGACTGGAAACTTTGAACCTACAATTGTTTTTGGAGACTTTTCGTGTGGTATTTGTAGAACCGGGCCGATCATCTTCTGCAGCTGCCTCTCTTCTGACTCTCCGTCAAGGGGAATCGACGGTAAGAGAAAACACAATCTAGATTCGTACGTTGGCAGCGGAACTTGCCTGGAATAACAAGGCTTTGGTAGCAAATTTCTGGATACTACTAGCTCCTCAAATAAAGGATGAGCTGGCGGCTCTTGACCTACCATCCACCTTGGATGCTCTAATTCTGCTGGCAACAATTATAAACATGATGATCCAAGAATGCACCCAGGAAGTTCATCAGGAGAAAAGGTCCTTTAAACTGGTGCCCAGGTTCCAGAGACCCCTACTGCCTCCTCCGGTTGTTATTTCTGAAGAGCCTATGCAGGTAGACAGACTCAGACTGTCTGACCAGGAGCGACAGCACATATGCTCTACAGGATTAGTACTGTGGCCACTAGGGTAATCTTGTGCGAGAATGTCCACAAATGTCGGGAAACTCCAGCACCTAGGGCTGATAGGAGAGACTACCCTAGTTGGATCGATGCCAACTGCAAAATTGTCTCCCAAATTATCTATTCCCGCGACGATCTCCACAGGTGGAGAAATACACTCAATTTCTGCTTATCTGGATTCAGGAGCGGTTGAGAACTTCATTCACCAGGCCTTAGTAGATCGTCTCCATTTACCCACAATACCTTTGGAGAAACCTCTGGCTGTCGCTTCAGTGAATGGTCAACCCCTGCCAGATCTGATCCTTTTCGTCACTAAGCCTCTGAAGTTACAAATAGGAGTTCTTCACAAGGAGCAAATAGCTTTTTATGTTCTACAAAAACCTATTAACGCTATCCTGCTGGGACTGCCATGGCTTCACCAACACGCTCCTGTTCTCGACTGGAATTCCGGAGAGTTTCTCCAGTTGGGATCTCAATGTCTTCATCGGTGCCTGTGTCAGGTTCGTCCTGCTCTCTCCCCGATGCCTCAGTCACTCTCTGGACTGCCCCCACAGTATGTCTGTTTTGCAGATGTCTTCAGCTTGAAGGAGGCTGAGGTCCTTCCTCGCCACAACTGTCCTGTTGACTTATTCCCTAAAGTTTTGCCTCCTCTTGGACTGGTTTATCACCCAGGCCACGTCGGCATATGTCAAGCAGAACCTCGAGAGGGGGTTTATCAGGAAATCTACTTCTCCAGCCGGAGCTGGATTCTTCTTTGTTGAAAAGAAAGTTGGATCACTCCGACCATGTATCGACTACTGTTGTTAAAACCAAATCATATATTACTACCTGCAAGAACGATTAAGAAAAAACAATTATAAATTTTATTGAATATATATTTATAATGGGCTAATAGCCAAAACACTCAGGTAACAGGCATAAGCACTTGGCATCAAGGTGAAAGGGAGAGTGTTAGTGACAAGGAGCATCAGCTCAGTTCACAAATATTTAACAGCCCCTCTCATACAACCATATACTGTACAGTTTACCACTGCACGGCTCGTTACAAGACACAGCTTTCATACGCGTACTGTAACTGTAACAAGCCGTGCACCTGTGTGTTCATCACATGACCATGAACAGAATTTTATCCACTGAAAGTAAACATAGGAACATTCATTGTCTTCTTTCAGTAGATAAAATTCTGATTGTGATGAACGACAACAAGCAAAGATCTTGAAAATAAATTAATACAGAAAGTATATTGGAATATATAGTTACATAGTTACATAGGTTGAAAAAAGACATAGGTCCATCATGTTCATCCTTTCTCAATAAACTACTCGTCATTCATTGCTTGATGAACTATAACCCTCAATGCCATTTGTAAATAAATAAGAATCTAGCCTTTTTTTAAATGCTGACATAATATCTGCCATCACTACTTCTTGGGGAAGGGCATTCTATAGCTTGACCACTCTAACTTTAAAGAACCCTTTTCTATATTGATGTCTGAAATGTCTTTCTTCCACACGCAACGGGTGTCCCCTTGTCCTTCGTAGAGTCCTTGGAAGGAACAGATCATGTGCTAGTTCTCTGTATTGACACACATATACTTATACATATTAATAAGATCACCTTTCCCATCCCTTGGTTGAACTTGATGAACATGTGTCTTTTTTCAACCGTACAAACTATGTAACTATGTAACCTCTAAGACATTTTCTTTCCAAGCTGAACATGCTCAATTTTTCTAGCCTTTCATTGTAAGCGACACCTCCGATCCCATTTAATAATATCATTGCCTGCCTTGGAACCCTCTCCAGTTCTCCTATGTCCTTTTTACAATGTGGAGCCCAAAACTGAATTCCATATTCTAGATGTGGCTTTACAAGGGATTTATAGAGGGGTAATATTACATTTGAATCCCGGGTTTTTATTTCTCTTTTTATACACCCTAAAATCCTAATTGAATAATATATTATAACTTTAAATAATAAACAAAATAACACACATTTTCTGAAACAACCCCTTTAAAGGAACATTAGAATCATATCTAAGATAAATAAAATAGATTGTTACTATTCCTTAAATCACCCCATTTTGAATTTAAAAAGATCACATTCCTTCCAGTATATACACGTCTAAAATGTTTTGTATATCTAAAATTATGAGACGCTAAAATTTGTATGGCAATTTATTTTCAATCAATTCCTCTATTCTCCTACAAGGGGAAACATGCTTCACATATTCTAGTTGTGTCGTTTTCACTCTATTGTTTTATTGACAGAAGCATTTGCAATGATCTTATATGAGAGAACAGAGTGTGTTTTCTTTGTTTATCTCTACAAAAAATGTAATTATTTATGAGTCTGCTTTGTTTTCCTCCTAAAACAACCATTTTGGATAATTAGTCTGCACTGTTATCTGGGGAAGCTGTCTGCTTTGTAGTCAGTAAAAAGAACTATTAACGTCTTAGGATTAAATAATATTGTTTTACAGCTTCAACCTTTTTTTTTTACATAGATGTTACTGTTAAGATAAAACTTTTCTATTGTCTTGATTGGAATATACTATCCTTATAATTGAATTAGCACCTATAATATCTTTAGGGCATCAGTACATTATCAAGACATACTACAAACGTTAATAAACCAATATGTCTCGACTATACAATATAACCATCAATACATCACAGACACATAATGTCCATAAATATCCTTTATTACACCACAATTGTGGAACCCCCCCCCCCCCAGAAAAAACAGATATACAAACAAAAATACTTTTAAAACATAATTAAAAATGATCCCTCTGAGACCATAAGCTATATACTAAGGCCGGATTCACACGAGCGTTGCGTTTTTGCGCGCGCAAACAACGCAGCGTTTTGCGCGCGCAAACACCATTTGACAGCTGCGTGTGTCATCCGTGTCTGATGCGCGGCTGCGTGATTTTCGCGCAGCCGGCATCATAGAGATGAGGCTTGTCGACGCCCGTCACTGTCCAATGTGCTGAAAGAGCTAAATCTTTCAGCACCCTCGACAGTGAATGCCGAACACAACAGCGAAAAACCTGTTAAAAAAAGATAAAGTTCCTACTTACCGAGAACTTCCCGGCCGTTGCCTTGGTGACGCGTCCTTGGTGACGCGTCCTTGGTGACGCGTCCTTGGTGACGCGCCTCTCTTGACATCGGGCCCCACCTCCCTGGATGACGCGGCAGTCCAAGTGACCGCTGCAGCCTGTGATTGGCTGCAGCCTGTGCTTGGCCTGTGATTGGCTGGAGCTGTCACTTGAACTGAAGTGTCATCCCGGGAGGTCGGACTGCAGGAAGGAGACAGGAGTAATCGGTAAGTTAGAACTTCGGGTTTTTTTACAGGTTCATGTATATTGTGATCGGTAGTCACTGTCCATGGTGCTGAAACAGTTTAACTCTTTCAGCACCATGCACAGTGAATGTCTCCCGACGTCGCGGACCGGAAATTTTTTTGCCGGGTTCGGCCAAAACGAGTTTGGCCGAACCCAGTGAAGTTAGCTTCGGTTGTCGGGGTTCGCTAATCGCAAAGACACTCCGTTTGGATGTTCGGAAACAGAAAAGCACGTGGTGCTTTTCTGTTTACATTCATCCTTTTGACAGCTGTTGCGCAAACACGCAGTTCGCACGGAAGTGCTTCCGTGCGACATGCGTGGTTTTCACGCACCCATTGACTTCAATGGGTGCGTGATGCGTTGAAAACGCTGAATCAACGGACATGTCGTGAGTTTTTTGCAACGGAGAAACGCTGCGCAAAAAACGCTGCCATGTCTGCACGGCCCCATTGTCTAATATAGCTACGGGCAACGCACGTGAAAATCACGCGCGTTGCACGCGCGTATTTTACGTTCGTCTGAATAAGCCCTAACAATGCTGTGTAGGGCCAATAGATCAAATAGTCTGAAAACAAACTTACGATGATACAGGGAAAGGGTATGGTAAACACAATCCTAAATCTCCATGTGAAAAACACAGTGGTAAGTCTGTGATTGTCAATGCTAAATCACATGGGTTAATGTAGTTAGGGGCAGTAGAAAGGGGTCAAAGAAAAGGAAGGCCAATCCTGTTTCTGGCATTCCAAGAAAAATTGCCAAGATGGGTGATGATGCGAGGGTATTGGTCTCAGAAAGGGCAGCCCTAGTGGATACTGATCTCCCTAACAGCCGGGAGAACAGCCCAGCTAGTAGTCGGCGGGATGGTAATGCAGATAAGCCAAGACAATTGATAGTTGTAGGGGATTCTATAATCAGGAAGACGGATAGAATAATTTGTCGCCAAGACCGCCTCAACCGAATGGTTTGCTGTCTCCCTGGTGCCAGGGTTCGGCACGTGGTGGAACGGGTGGACAAATTGCTGGGAGGGGCTGGTGATGATCCAGCTGTTGTGGTCCATGTCGGTACTAACGACAGAATAAATGGTAGGTGGAGGAGCCTTAAGAATAATTTTAAAGAATTAGGCTACAAGCTGAAGGGAAGGACCTCCAAAGTTGTATTCTCAGGAATACTGCCTGTGCCATGTGCATCACAGGAAAGACAGCGGGAGCTTAGGGAGTTAAATGCATGGCTGAAGTCTTGGTGTAGAGGACAAGACTTTGGGTTCCTAGAGCACTGTATTCTGCAGATGATTTGCACATAAATGGAAGGTGGTCCGCTGTGCTGGGGGAGAGAATTCTAGCTGGGGTGGCGGAGTATTTAAACTAGGGCTGAGGAGGGAGGACAATGTAGAAAATAAAGGGGTAGTTAGGTTAGAGAGGGGTCAGACTATATCGGTGGGGGGAGAAACAGATGGTGGGGAGTTGACTAGGCAACAGGATAAGGAGATCCTTTGCAGTGAAAATAAAAAAAGCCCAAATAATGTCAAATAATCACATTTCGGATACTGAAAGTGAAACATTTAAAGGCAAGTTAAAGTGTATGTTCACAAATGCCATAAGTTTAGCAAGCAAAATGGGGGAGCTGGAGGCCTTGGTACTGGAAGAAAATGTAGATATAGCTGGTGTTGCTGAAACATGGCTAGACTCTTCACATGATTGGGCTATAAATCTACAGGGTTTTACACTGTTTCGGAAAGTCAGGGCGAATAGGAAAGGTGGTGGTGTATGTCTGTATGTGAGAAGCGATATGAAGGTGAGTATGAATGAGACATTAGACATTAGAGGGGGAAGATTGTGAGGAGGTTGAAACCTTGTGGGTGGAATTACAAAGGTAGGTAAACACTGAAAAAAAATACTTTTGGTGTGATCTATAGACCCCCCAATATAACTGAGGAGATGGAAGTTCAGCTATATAAACAGATGGGAGATTTTAATTACCGGGATATTAATTGGTGTCATGGTTCGGCTTCAACTTCAAAGGGGAGACAATTCCTCAACCTGTTGCAGGAAAATTTTATGGGCCAGTTTGTGGAAGACCCGACTAGAGGTGAAGCTCTGTTGGATCTGGTCATTTCTAATAATGCAGAGCTTGTTGGGAATGTCAATGTTCATGAAAACCTTGGTTACAGTGATCACAATACAGTTATATTTTACCTATACTGTAAAACACAAACATAGGCTGGGAGGGCAAAAACACTTAATTTTAAGAAGGCCAATTTCCCCAGGATGAGGGCTGCAATTCAGGATATAGACTGGGAAGAACTAATGTCAAATAATGGTACTGTAAAGGATCTGCCAGGTCCAGCTTCGGGGTTAACTTCCAGAGGTAATCAGTCTTCACCTGAGTCTATCTCTCTGAGACTGACTCCAGCTTCCACCACTCAGGCTGGCAGGCTTAGGAGTGGGAGAGCCTATCGCAGCCTGGCCAGACTCAGCTAGCTCCCGCCCTCTGTCTATTTATACCTGCCTTTCCTGTTCCTCCTTGCTTGTGATTCTTTCCGTGTGGTTTCCTGGCCCAGCTACAGCTCCTAACAATTTGATCCTGCTCCATTCTGACCCTGGCTTTCTGACTACTCTTCTGCTCAGCGTTTGGTACCTCGTGCTCTCCTGGTTTGACTTGGCTCGTTCACCACTCTGTTGCTCACGGTGTTTCCGTGGGCAACTGCCCCTTTCCCTTTGCTTTATATTCCCTTGTATGTTTGTCTCGTGCACTTACTGAGCGTAGGGACCGCCGCCCAGTTGTACCCCGTCGCCTAGGGCGGGTCGTTGCAAGTTGGCAGGGACAGAGTGGCGGGTAGATTAGGGCTCACTTGTCCGTTTCCCTACCCTTATCATTACATAATCACAAGCCCATATACCTAGTCTACCCTGGTCCCTGACACTACTATGGACCCCCTTGAGACCCTGGCTCAGCAAATGCAGGGTCTCTCCCTACAGGTCCAGGCCCTGGCTCAGAAGGTCAACCAGCCTGATGCTACCTTGGTAGTTCCCCTCACCTCAACTCCTGAACCCCACCTCAAGTTGCCCGACCGGTTCTCAGGGGACCGGAGGGCTTTTCTCTCCTTTTGGGAGAGTTGCAGGCTTTACTTTCGCTTAAAGCCCCACTCCTCAGGTTCTGAGAGCCAGCGAGTGGGTATAATTATGTCCCGGCTCCAGGACGGGCCCCAAGAATGGGCCTTCTCCTTGGCTCCTGACGCCCCTGAACTTTCCTCCGTTGATCTTTTCTTTTCTGCTCTCGGACTCATTTATGACGAGACTGACAAGACTGCCTTTGCCGAGAGTCAGCTGGTGACCTTACGTCAGGGTAAGAGACCTGTTGAGGAGTATTGTTCTGACTTTAGGAAGTGGTGCGTAGCTTCTCGGTGGAATGACCCTGCCTTAAGGTGCCAGTTTAGGTTGGGTCTGTCGAATGCCCTGAAAGACCTGCTAGTTAGCTATCCCTCTTCTGACTCCCTAGACCAGGTTATGGCTTTAGCGGTACGACTTGACCGACGTCTCAGGGAACGACAACTTGAACGTTTTTGTGTTTTCCCCTCTGACTCCCCCATGATGCCTCCCGTGGTTCCGTTGCTTCGTTCTTCCCCGGAAGACTCAGAGGTACCTATGCAACTCGGGGCCTTCGTGTCCCCCCAACAACGTAGAGATTTCCGCAGGAAGAATGGTCTCTGCTTCTACTGTGGGGATGACAAGCATCAAGTGAACAACTGTCCTAAGCGTAAGAATGCAGCCGGAGAACTTCCGCGCCTAAGTGATCATCGGGGAGGTCACTTGGGTGCACAGGTATTTCCCGTAAATATGAAACGTAATAAGATCTTGCTTCCCTTTCAGGTCTCCTTTGGTGGTAGGTCTGCTACCGGCAGCGCCTTCGTGGATTCAGGGTCCTCTGCTAATATCATGTCTGTGGAATTTGCTATGTCTCTTGCTATGCCTTTGATTGATTTGCCTAAACCTGTCCCGGTAGTGGGTATCGACTCCACTCCTCTTGCTAATGGTTATTTTACACAGCATATCCCTGTTTTTGAACTCCTTGTTGGCTCCATGCATTTGGAGCAGTGCTCTGTACTGTTGATGCAGGGATTATCGTCCGATTTGGTTTTAGGCCTTCCCTGGTTGCAGTTGCATAATCCCACGTTTGACTGGAATGCTGGGGAGCTTACCAAATGGGGTAATGAATGTTTGACGTCATGTTTTTCTGTTAATTCTATTTCTCCCCCTGAGGAGGTGAACACGCTACCTGAGTTTGTTCGGGACTACGCTGATGTTTTCTCTAAGGAGGCCTCTGAAGTGTTACCTCCTCATAGAGAATACAATTGCGCTATCGAATTGTTACCAGGAGCTAAGCTTCCTAAGGGTAGGATATTTAATCTTTCTTGTCCCGAACGTGAAGCCATGAGAGAGTATATCCAGGAATGCCTAGCCAAAGGTTACATTCGCCCCTCTACTTCTCCGGTAGGTGCTGGCTTCTTCTTCGGAGGGAAGAAGGATGGTGGTCTTAGGCCATGCATTGACTACCGAACCTGAATAAGGTCACTGTAAGGAACCAGTATCCCCTTCCTTTGATTCCTGATCTCTTTAATCAGGTTCAGGGGGCCCAATGGTTCTCTAAGTTTGATCTACGGGGGGCCTATAACCTTATCCGCATCAAAGAGGGGGATGAGTGGAAGACTGCGTTTAACACGCCCGAAGGTCATTTCGAATACCTCGTCTTGCCCTTTGGGTTGTGTAATGCGCCGGCGGTCTTCCAGAATTTCATAAATGAGATTTTGAGAGATTACCTGGGGATATTTCTTGTAGTGTACCTTGATGACATACTGGTGTTTTCCAAGGACTGGCCCTCCCATATTGAGCATGTCAGGAAGGTCCTCCAGGTCCTTCGGGAAAACAAACTGTTTGCAAAAACCGAAAAATGTGTGTTTGGGGTACAGGAGATACCATTTTTGGGTCAAATCCTCACTCCTCATGAATCCCGCATGGACCCCGCCAAGGTTCAGGCTGTGGCGGAATGGGCCCAACCTGCCTCCCTGAAGGCGTTACGGTGTTTTTTGGGGTTCGCTAATTATTACAGGAGATTCATTGCTAACTTCTCGGTCATCGCTAAGCCTCTTACGGACCTCACTCGCAAAGGTGCTGATCTCCTCCACTGGTGTCCAGATGCTGTCCAGGCTTTTGAGGTCCTTAAGAAGTGCTTTATCTCGGCCCCGGTGCTGGTTCAGCCCAACCAAATGGAGCCATTTATCGTGGAAATTGACGCATCCGAGGTGGGAGTGGGGGCTGTCTTGTCCCAGGGTACCAGGTCCCTCACCCATCTCCGCCCCTGTGCCTACTTCTCCAGGAAGTTTTTGCCCACTGAGAGTAACTATGATATTGGCAACCGCGAACTCTTAGCCATTAAATGGGCATTTGAAGAGTGGCGCCACTTCCTGGAGGGTGTTAGGCACCAGGTAACGGTCCTTACCGACCACAAGAATCTGGTTTTCCTAGAATCTGCCCTGAGGCTAAACCCGAGACAAGCTCGATGGGCGCTATTTTTTACCAGATTTAACTTTTTGGTTACCTATAGGGCTGGGTCTAAAAATATTAAGGCCGATGCACTGTCGCGTAGCTTCATGGCCAGCCCTCCTTCGGAGGAAGATCCTGCTTGTATTTTGCCTCCCGGTATAATCATTTCTTCTATTGATTCTGATTTAGTCTCTGAAATTGCAGCTGATCAAGGTTCAGCTCCCGGGAACCTTCCTGAGGACAAGCTGTTTGTTCCCCTGCAATACCGGCTAAGGGTACTTAGGGAAAATCATGACTCTGCACTATCTGGTCATCCAGGCATCCTGGGTACCAAACACCTCATTGCCAGAAACTATTGGTGGCCTGGGTTGCCTAAAGACGTTAAGGCCTACGTCGCCGCTTGTAAGGTTTGTGCTAGGTCCAAGACTCCCAGGTCCCGACCAGCGGGCTTACTACGTTCGTTGCCTATTCCCCAGAGACCTTGGACACATATCTCCATGGATTTTATCACCGATTTTCCTCCATCCCAAGGCAAGTCGGTGGTGTGGGTGGTAGTAGACCGCTTCAGTAAGATGTGCCACTTTGTGCCCCTCAAGAAACTACCCAACGCCAAGACGTTAGCTACCTTGTTTGTCAAACACATCCTGCGTCTCCATGGGGTCCCTGTCAATATTGTTTCGGACAGAGGGGTACAATTTGTTTCTTTGTTTTGGAGAGCCTTCTGTAAGAAGTTGGAGATTGATCTGTCCTTCTCCTCTGCTTTCCATCCTGAAACCAATGGCCAAACTGAGAGGACTAATCAGTCTCTAGAACAATATTTAAGGTGTTTTATCTCTGACTGTCAATATGATTGGGTCTCATTCATTCCCCTCGCTGAATTTTCCCTTAATAACCGGGTCAGTAACTCATCAGGGGTCTCCCCCTTTTTCTGTAATTTTGGGTTTAATCCACGGTTCTCCTCCGTTTCACCTGGTAGTTCCAACAATCCCGAGGTAGAGGTCGTTCATCGGGAACTGTGCACAGTCTGGGCCCAGGTTCAGAAGAACCTAGAGGCGTCCCAGAGCGTACAAAAAACTCAGGCTGATAGAAAACGTTCTGCTAACCCCTTGTTTATGGTCGGGGATCTGGTGTGGTTATCATCTAGGAACTTGCGTCTTAAGGTCCCATCCAAGAAGTTTGCTCCCCGGTTTATTGGGCCGTATAAGGTCATTGAAGTCCTCAATCCTGTCTCCTTCCGGCTGGAGTTACCCCCATCTTTTCGTATACACGACGTGTTTCATGCCTCCCTCCTTAAACGCTGCTCCCCGTCCTTGGCTCCCTCGAGGAAACCTCCTGTTCCCGTTCTCAACCCTGAGGGGGTGGAATTCGAGGTGGCCAAGATTGTGGACAGCAAGATGGTCCAAGGCTCCCTCCAGTACCTGGTCCATTGGAGAGGATACGGGCCTGAGGAGAGGACTTGGGTACCCGCCCGGGATGTTCACGCTGGGGTATTGGTCAGGAAGTTCCACCTTCGTTTCCCCAGTAAACCAGGTCCACTTAGAAAGGGTCCGGTGGCCCCTCATAAAAAGGGGGGGGGTACTGTAAAGGATCTGCCAGGTCCAGCTTCGGGGTTAACTTCGAGAGGTAATCAGTCTTCACCTGAGTCTATCTCTCTGAGACTGACTCCAGCTTCCACCACTCAGGCTGGCAGGCTTAGGAGTGGGAGAGCCTATCGCAGCCTGGCCAGACTCATCTAGCTCCCGCCCTCTGTCTATTTATACCTGCCTTTCCTGTTCCTCCTTGCTTGTGATTCTTTCCGTGTTGTTTCCTGGCCCAGCTACAGCCCCTAACAATTTGATCCTGCTCCATTCTGACCCTGGCTTTCTGACTACTCTTCTGCTCAGCGTTTGGTACCTCGTGCTCTCCTGGTTTGACTTGGCTCGTTCACTACTCTGTTGCTCACAGTGTTTCCGTGGGCAACTGCCCCTTTCCCTTTGCTTTATATTCCCTTGTATGTTTGTCTCGTGCACTTACTGAGCGTAGGGACCGCCGCCCAGTTGTACCCCGTCGCCTAGGGCGGGTCGTTGCAAGTAGGCAGGGACAGAGTGGCGGGTAGATTAGGGCTCACTTGTCCGTTTCCCTACCCCTATCATTACAGGTACAAATGATAAATGGGAGATTTTCAAATCTACTTTGGGTAATTATACTGCAAAATGTATTCCTATAGGTAACAAGTATAAATGACTAAAATTAAACCCCACATGGCTTACACCTTCTGTAAAAAGGGCAATACATGACAAAAAAAGGGCATTTGAAAAATATAAATCTAAGGGTACAGCTGTAGCCTTTGTAAAATATAATGAGCTTAATAAAATCTGTAAAAACGTAATAAAATCAGCAAAAATACAAAATGAAAGGCAGGTGGCCAAGGATAGTAAAACAAATCCCCAAAAATTCTTCAAGCATATAAATGCAAAAAAGCCAAGGTCTGAACATGTAGGACCCCTAGATAGTGGTAATGGGGAGTTGGTCACAGGGGATGAAGAGAAGGCAGAGTTACTAAATGGGTTCTTCCGCTCTGTATATACAATAGAAGAATGAGCAGCAGATGTAGCCGCTGCCAGTGCTGTTAATATATCAGTTGATATACTGAATTGGATGAATGTAGATAAGGTGCAAGCTAAATAAAATAAAATAAACGTACACAAGGCCCCGGGACCAGATGGGTTATACCCTAGAGTTCTTAAGGAGCTTAGTTCAGTTATTTCTGTCCCCCTCTTCATAATATTTAGAGATTCTCTCGTGACTGGTAAAGTGCCAAGGGACTGGCGCAGGGCAAATGTGGTGCCTATTTTCAAAAAGGGTTTTAGGTCTTCGCCGGGTAATTATAGACCAGTAAGCTTAACATCAATTGTGGGGAAAATGTTTGAGGGGCTATTGAGGGACTATATACAGAATTATGTGACAATAAATAGTATTATAAGTGACAGCCAGCATGGTTTTACTAAGGACAGAAGCTGTCAAACCAACCTGATTTGTTTTTTTGAAGAGATGAGTAGAAGCCTAGACAGAGGGGCCGCTGTGGATATAGTGTTTCTGGACTTTGCAAAGCCATTTGACACTGTCCCCCATAGACGTCTAATGGGTAAATTAAGGACTATAGGTTTAGAAAGTATCGTTTGTAATTGGATTAAGAATTGGCTCAAGGACCGTATCCAGAGAGTTGTGGTCAATGATTCCTACTCTGAATGGTCATTTTTTACTTCCCCTTTCCCATCCCTAGGTTGAACTGGATGGACATGTGTCTTTTTTCAACCATACAAACTATGTAACTATGTAACATAGAGAGTATAGCTAATATAATTATCCTTATAATTGGGACTGTGATAAATTATGATCAGTGTCTGTATACAGAGATTTAAGTGAAGCAAGTAGCACACCCACCATCTGCTTTGTTGAACGCAACAAAATATCCCATATTTATCCCTTTCTCACGCTAGAGGCACCTAAAACACTAGTCCATGTGCAGTTATCATGGATATTATTTGCTACTGCAACAGCCTTCTTTAATCAAGCCTAAACTCTGCTGCTCCATTTATTACCTCTCTTCTCATTTCTTAAAGGTGTTGACCAGGATTAGTAAAACATGACTGCTTTTTCCAGAAACAGGGCCACTACCTGAATGTGGTATTGCAGCTCAGCTCCATTTAAGGTGTTGTCCACTACCGGATAACTGATGACCTATCCACTGAATAGGTCATCAGTAGATGATCATGATCTGTGGTGGTCTAACACCCAGACACCACACCGTTAAGCTGCTCCAGGTGCCTCTAGGAAGCAGATAGCTCCAGTCATGGAATACTGGCCGAGCTGCAGTACTGCAGCTGTTCTCCTATTCAAGTGAATAGCAGCAGAGCTGCAGTTCAGCAGCACGGCCGCTATGCAATGTACGGAGTCAACTGCCTCCGGCTCCGTACATTGCATAATGTGCCATAGCATCTGGTGCCCGCAGGCCACCAGAACAGCTGGTCGGTGCGGGGTTCCGGTGTCGTACCCACACCGATGATATATTGATGACCTATCCTTGATAGGTCATCAATATATGTGGATAGGTCATCAGTTGTCTGGAAGTGGACAACCTCTTTAAATTCAAAGGTAATAGTCTCTCTTCGGGCTGCCCATAACGCAGAGCATATAATTAAAAATCGTAAGGAAGGCCCTGACCTCTTTGTATTTCCTCACTGATCTCCAGGTACCAACCTACATGCAATCTTTGCTCCAACCATGGAACTCTGTCCTCTAATCACCAACTTAAAGAGGACCTTCAAAGCTCCTGATATGTCTGTTTCAGTAAATACTTGTATTCTCCATGAAACAATTCTGGAGCATTGTTACTTAGAACTCGGTGATGTACTATTCCTTTGTTATTCCTCTTAGGAAATGTATGAATAAATTGACAACTGAATGTTACTATTTCCCTTTTCAAAGAGGTGTGTACCTACACAGTCTGGCATGGTCAGTACTGATTAGACAGTGTCAGAGTGTGTAGGGACCCCCTCTCACACACACTAGTAACACTCAGTTGTCAATTTATTACTAAATTTCTAGGAGGAATAACAGAGTTATAGCACAAAGTAACGTTCTAAGAAAAGATGCTCCAGGATTGTTATATTGTGGGAAATACAAGTATTTACTAGAACAGACGTGTTAGGATAGCAGACAGGTCCCCTTTAAATTCTGTTACCCAAGACTTCCCTCTCATTTCTGGAATTTCTAACCAAGAATACTCCTCCCCATATTCCTTCATTGATCTTCAGGTACTAACCTTAATGCAATCTTCACTCATACACTTTAATCACATACTCATACTCTAGCATGCAAGTCTTCTCTCTCTTTTTTGATTGCTATCTACTAGTCTCATAATATTATAAGAGTAACTAAACTTTTAAAAACTTTTGACATGTCATACTTACATGTCAGAAGTTTTTATCGGTGGGGGTCCGTGCACTGGGACCCCCATGATCACTAAAATGAAGTGGCAGAAGCACTCAACAGAGAGCTGTGCTGCTTTGTTTGTGTTTGTCTGTCCTCGGAAAGCCGAGCGAGCAGTGTACGGACATATAGACTTTCTATTGAGCCCACACACTGCTCCGAGGAAAGCCAATCAGAAATGAAGCGGCACAACGGAACATTAGTTCCTTGCCCTGCGATTCAGCGCCTTTCAATGACGCAAGCAGCGTAATGACGTCATCGCGTTGCTTGCGTCATTCAGCTCCAGCAGACCTGGTCAGAAGACACCAGGCCTGTGTTGCTAGAGGACGGTGTTGTAACGAGTATGTCAAGTTTTTGTTTTTTTCAGTTACCAGTGTGAGTCGCTCGATCTACATGGGGTCAATCTACAGGGGGCTCTATCTACCAGGGGCTGTATATGGGGAACTATCTACAGGTGAATCTATGGGAGTCACTATCTATGTAGGGCACTATCTACATGGGGCTCTATGAGGGCACTATCTACAGGGGGCTCTATGAAGGGGCACTATCTACAGGGGGAACTATCTACAGAGGGCACTGTGTGTGTGTGTATGTGTGTGTGTGTGTGTGTGTGTGTGTGTGTGTGTGTGTGTGGGACACAGTGTATGGTGCTTTCATAATCAGCGACACAGTGTATGGCGTTATTATACTCAGAGGTGCAGTGTGTGGCGCTATTATATTTAGGGGCATAATGTGTGGCACCATGAGAATGTTATCTTTATTTATAGGTGCGGAAATGTTTGAAAAGTGAGAACTGAAGACATCTAAGCAGCAAAATGAAAAATTAGGCCATTGAAGGGGGAAGTCATCATGAGGTCTGGACTGGATGGAATAGGAAAGAGAAAAAGAACGACTCCAATCTGAGAATGTCCAAATAGAGAAATGGGCAGCACAGTTGTCCAGCAGGGTGCAAGCCTCCAGGAATCCAACTTCAGATTCCCAAATATCAGACAAAAAATAGAAATAGAGGCAGCACTCCAAAGATCAAAAAAAGGGATTTTTATTCACCCATCTGTGCAGTAGGATGCAACGTTTCAGCTGCTCAATGCAGCCTTTGTCAAGCCTTTGTTCTATTTTTTGTCTAATCTGAGAAGACGTCACCTGTGAGTCATTCAATGTAAATGATTATTCTGCCTCTAATCAGTACCGTAGTCACTGTATGATGTGCAGCGAAATGATGGATGGTATGATTTCTTTTTGTGAAACAGTGACTCCCAGCATATCCTTACCATTGTTTGGGCCATACTGGGAGCTGTAGTTTTACGCTGTACAAATCTATACAGCAGGGGTTACACTGAAATGGCAAATGATCTCTGCACTGTATTTGTGCTGTTGCTGTATTTATTTAGAATCAAGCTCAGTACATAAATACAACATCACAACAAAGCTCAGTACATAAATACAACACCAGAACCAAGATCACTACATATATACAGCATCAGAACCAAGCGCAGTACATATATACAGCATCAGAACTAAGCTCACTACATATATACAGCATCAGAACAAAGCTCAGTGTAGCTTCCATGGCCGCGGGCCGCCGGTTTTACTACCCCCCCCCCCCGACGGCCGCAGCCATGGATCTGTGAGCGCTGACTCACATCTCCTTCCTAGGAGACACCAGTGCTCACTTCCGCTCCAGTCCGCTGTGTCCCGTAGGGTGCGCTTGCACGCTCGTGCACAGTCTTAAAGGGTCAGCGCGCACACATTTTGAAATCATCAACTACACATGATTTCCTGGACTATAAGAAGGGCCCTGCCCTTCTGATCCCTGCCTGAGCATTATTAGTGTATCCCATGTCAGTCTTACAAATGTTCCCTTAGTGCTATGCCATTCCAGTTGTTACCTGTGCCCTGTTATCCTGTATCCTTATCCCGTGCTGTGTTCTTGTTCCTGATCCTATTAGTGTTGGAGTCGTGTCCTACTGCACCTGCTGTCGTTTGCCACGTCCAGTGTCTTCTGCCACGTCCAGTGTCTTCTGTCACGTCCAGTGTCTTCTGCCACATCTAGTGTCGTCTGCCAAGTCCAGTGTCATCTGCCACATCTAGTATTATCTACCACATCTGGCGCAACCTGTTGCACCCACCTCCTTACGAACTGCTATAGACTCTTGTATAGACTGTGACTAGGCCAGCTACCTCTCCTCCGCGGTGGAGCGGCCTAATGGGTCCACATACCCTGTGATCGTGACACTCAGTACATATATACAGTACCAGAACCAAGCTCAGTACATAAATACAATACCAAAACCAAGCTCAACACATATATACATGTACTGAGCTTGGTTTTGGTACTGTATTTATGTACTAACTTTGTTGTGGTGCTGTATATATGTACTGAGCTTGGTTCTGGAATTGTATATATGTACTTTGCTTTGTTCTGGTGCTGTATATATGTACTGTGCTTTGTTCTGGTGCTGTATTTATGTACTAAGCTTGTTGTGGTGCTGTATATATGTACTGAGCTTTGTTCTGGAGTTGTATATATGTACTGAGCTTGGTTCTGGTGCTGTATATATGTACTGAGCTTGGTTCTGAATTTGTATATATATATATATATATATATATATATATATGTACTGAGCTTCTCTTTGGTGCTGTATATATAAACTGAGCTTTCTTCTGGTGCTGAATTTATGTACTGAGCTTGATTCTGGTGTGCTGTATTTATGTACTGAGCTTTGCTCTGGTGCTGTATATAAGTTTTGAGTTCTGTTCTGGTGCTGTATTTATATACTGAGCTTGATCCTGGTGTTGCATTTATGTACTCAGATCTATTCTGGAGCAGCATATATATACTAACCTTTATTCTGGTGCCGTATATATGTCAGAGCTTTGCTCTGGGGCTGTAATTATATGGGATATATTTATAATAACAAAATTGCAAGACAGATGGAATTGTTGCAATTCATTGTCTATTTAATGGAAACCTGTCAGGTAGTTTTAAACCCTTGAACTGCGACCATGCAGTAATACATGACCTGAGAATATTTCCAAACATTCCCCTGTATGTTTTTTTCAGATGCAGCAATATCTATAAAGCCAACTCTTTAAAATAGCGCACACTATATGCTTATTACTCTCTAAAGGGTCATGGGCCGGTGCAGCTATCCTGAAGAGATTTCATCCAGCTATCCTGAAGAGTCACACAGTCCTGACTTCAAACTCACATTTTCATGCTTGATTGACAACTTTCTGGCTGTTCTACAATACTTCCAGTCTCCTCCAGCTTTCTCAATTGCGCAATTGCCTTGTACTCCATGGGCAGGCAACGTGCAGCAAGGTGTACACTGCAATGGCGCATCCGCAATAGTTGGAGGAGGCTGGTAGTGATGTAGAACAGCCAGGAGGAGGTCAATCAAGATCTGGGGGGCGTCATTTAAATTTTCACCTCAGGCAGAAGAAAAGCTATAGTCGGCCCTGCTGCCAGATAATAACAGAGCTGCCCACTTATATCTCCAACTCTTATACCTTCAGTTTATTCCTTATAGATTGTAAATTCATGAGGACATCTGTCACGATCCGTGGGTATGTGGACACACTAGGCCGCACCGCCAGAGCGGAGTATCAGCTTATAATAAAGACCAATTTGGCTCTCCAGAATGGTTATTACGGCTTTATAGTATACGTATACGACAAAGATTTCTAAAAAATTGCTAAAATTAAAAGTATTATTAACCCCTTAAGGACATGGACTAGTTGGCACGTTCAGAACGCAGACCCATTTTTCAAATCTGACATGTGTCACTTTATGCGTTCATAACTCTGGAATGCTTATACCTATCCAAGCGATTCTGAGATGAATTTAGTGGAACGAAACTGTGAAAATGAAAATCTAAATTTTTTCCAATAAAACGTAGTAATTTTTAATTTTTACAAGGCATAAAGGCGAAAAAACTGGCCAACATTTGAAAAGCAATTTCTCCCAATTACGGCAATACCCCATAATTGGTGATAAACTGCTGTTTGGACACACGGCAGGGATTAGAAAGGAAGGGGCACCATTTGGCTTTTTGAGCTCAAGTTTTGCTGCAATGATTTTCGGGTGCCATGTCACATTAGCAAAGCCCCCGAGTGACCAATTCAGTGGAAACCCCCCAAAAGTGACCCCATTTGGGAAACTACACCCTTCTAGAAATTTATCGAGGTGTATAGTGAGCATTTTGACCCCACAGGTTTTCTCCTGACTTTAGTAATTTTTACAAGGCGTAAAGGACAAAAAGGACCCCAACATTTGAAAAACAATTTCTCTCGATTGCGGCAATACCCCATAAGTGGTCATAAACTGCTGTTTGGATACACAGCAGGGGTCAAAAGCGAAGGATCACCATTTTGAGCTCAAATTTAGCTGGAATGGTTTTCGGGTGACATGTCACGTTTGCAAATTGACTGCGGGACCAAAATAGTAGGAAACCCCAAAAGTGACCCCTTTTGGGAAACTAAACCCCTTAAGGAATTTATCTAGGGGTATATTAAGCATTTAGACCCCACTGGTCTTTTGCAGAATTTATTGGAATTAGGCCGTAAAAATGAATATCAAAATTTTTTCGACTAAAAAGTTGAATATTTTTATTTCCTCAGGGATAAAAGGAGAAAAAGCACCCCAACATTTATAAAGCAATTTCTCCAGAGTACGGAAATACCCCACATGTGGTCATAAACTGCTGTTTGGACAAACGGCAGGGCTCAGAAAGGCAGGAGCGCTATTTGGCATGCAGATTTTGCTGGATTCGTTATTGGACGCCATGTTGCATTTGCAAAACCCTAAGGTACCAGAGTACAGTGGAAGCCCCCAAGAAGTGACCCCATTTTGCAAACTACACCCTCAAGGCATTTAACATTTGCCTGGACATATGACAGAGCTCAGAAGTGAAGAGCAACATGCGCATTTGAGGTCTACTTTGGTGATTTTCACAGCATTGGACCACAATTGCAGGGCTCCGAGGTCAAATAGTAAAACAATTCCCCAAGTAGTGATCCCCATTTTTGAATCTACACCCCTTGAAGCATTTTAATGGGTGTAGGGAGCATTTTGCCCCCACAGGTGTTTTTCCATTAATAATTAATGCGTAGCGGATGGTGCAAAGTGAAAATTGCAATTTTCCGCCGATATCCCATTTTAGTGTACAATATGTTGTGCCCAGTATGTGCCACAGAAGACTAATACCTCCCGGGTATGCTAATGCCATATATGTGGACGTAAACTGCTGTTTGTGCACGCTGTAGGGTTCAGAAGAGAGGGAGCGCCATTTGGCTTTTGGATTGCAGATTTAGCTTGGTAGTTGTTCTGTTTTGGGTTTTGCTGGTATTTCAGTTCATAATGTGGGGGCATATGTAATCTGTGCGGAGAACATTAGGGTATAATAATGGGGTATAATAATTAGGTAAATAAATAATATTTCAGAAATATGGGGCTGGTTTCGCACTGAAAAATGGTGCCGGTTCTTATCCGCTTTAGGACACTCTGCACATTTTGTGTCGCCATATTCTGAGAGCCCGAACTTTTTATTTTTCAGTCAAAAAAGCTGTGTAAGGGCTTGTTTATTGCGGGACGGGTTGTAGTTTTTATTGGTACTATTTTGGGGTACATGGGACTTTATGATCATCTTTTTATTCCATGTTTTGTGAGGGGTGGTGATGAAAAAAATAGTGATTATGGCATTGTTTTTTTATTGTTTTTTTTTTTGCGGTGTTCACCGTGCTGGAAAAATAACATTACAGTTTTATAGATTGGGTCATTACGGACACAGTGATACCAAATGTGTACTTTTTTAAAGTTTTTATTTTTTTCCTATAATAAACGTCTTATTATAGGAAAAAAGTCAGTGTGTTTTTATTAATTTGAAACTTTTGTTTTTACACTTATATTCAAGTTTTTTCAACTTTTTGTCCCACTAGGGGACTTGAGGGCCTGCACCTCTGATCTTTACTCTAATGAATTGCACTACCCGCGTAGTGCAATGCATTAGAGCTCTCAGTCATTCACTGACAGCAAGCCTATTAGGTCCCGTCTGTGGAACGCCATTATTAGGCCCCCGGTTTCCATAGCAAGGATCGGCATCGTCACGATCACGTCGTGTCGATGCCGATCGCTACAAACCACCAACATACTACGATCACTTTTGATCACGGCATATAAGTGGTTAATGGCATGGATCGGAGCTAGCTCCATTCCCTGCCATTACAGCACGGTGTCAGCTGTAACATACAGCTGACACCTGCAGCTGATGTAGCAGGCCATCTTGTTACTGCGACATCCTATATACGCCTCATATTAATGTGTACATAAGACAAAAAGTCCTCCAGACATATGTTAGTCCAAAAATATAAATTTTATTGTTCCACAATTGGAATACCCACCCAAAGATACCCATACAAGTACATACAAATTAAAACATACTTAAAAGCAAACAAAGACCGAGATAATCAGTTCACCACCATGTCCCATATGTTATAATGATACATAGTATACAACAAGTAGATAGTAGCACCAATTACGGGAAGAGTATACAGTCTCCAAGCTGATATCAAATCATATAGTATCAGTCTCCCCACTATCTGGATGAAAGTCTATCAAAATAGTTGTGCTAACCACCATACATAAGTACTCAGCATAGTTGCATATCAATTACCTGTGGCCAGGGGCGTAACTAGGAAAGACTGGGCCCCATAGCAAACTTTTGACTGGGGTCCCCCCTCCCCTGGGTGTCACACAACCCCCCCCCCTCTTTAGATAGCGCCATACATCCCCCTGTAGAGAACGCCATACAGCCCCCCTGTAGATAACGCCATACAGCCCCCTGTAGATAACGCCATACAGCCCCCCTGCAGAGAACGCCATACAGCCCCCCCTGTAGAGAACGCCATACAGCCCCCCCCTGTAGAGAACGCCATACAGCCCCCCCTGTAGGGAACGCCATACAGCTCCCGCCTGTAGGGAACGCCATACAGCCACCCCCCTGTAGGGAACGCCATACAGCGTCCCCCCTCCCAAAAAAATGCGACCTACAGTGTGTCCTACAAAATACATGTATCCCCTCTCCACAGGATCTCCACAGGATAGGGGATACATGAGTGATCGCTGGCAGCGATAGGGAGAACGGGGGACTGAAAGTCCCCTGAACTTCTCCATGACAAACCTCTGACTACCGGCGTCTGCGCAGCTCAATAAAAATAAAAGGAGCGCTGGTCACGCATGCGCACAAGCACGACCGGCGCTCCATTCATTTCTACGGAGCTGCCGACACAGACCCCGGAAGTCTGAGGTTTGTGATGGAGAACTTCAGGGAACTTTCAGTCCCCCGTTCTCCCTATCAATGCCAGCGATCACACATGTATCCCCTGTCCTGTGGAGATCCTGTGGAGAGGGGATACATGTCTTTTGCTCTATTTTGCGCCTTCAGGACCAGACACCGTTTAGCCATTTTTAGCACGCGTTAGTTTAATGGCTATGACTTTTTTATTTGTTGGGCTAACGACGTGATTTTCTTTTTTTATCGTTTTTATACACACCTTTTTTGCTATTTTAGAATTTTTATTCCTAAAGTTTGAAAATAATAGTAAAAAAATAAGCTTTTTTACGTTTCAGCAATTTTTTTTTGGTAATAACATAGTTTTACCCTAAAATAGACCTTTTATTTGTGATCGCCATTGTCTACCGTCAATTTTTATATATTACATGTCTATATTAGGGTAATTGGGTCAGCGCTAGCGTTACAACAATGATTGGCGGGGGGGGGGGGAAACTGTTTTTTTTGGGGTGGGTATTTTATGTGTATTTATTATTTAATTTTTTTTTGCACTTTACTATTTTTTTATTACTATGGTCTGTCCCAATGAATTCACTGTATTTCAAAGATACATTCAATTGTGCTCCCACAACATAACAATTTTAAAGGATTCACTGGTGTAATATATGAGTAAAATATAACATTTATTTATAACTCTCCTAAAAACAGGGGTACAATCACCACTGTGAAAAAGCCCCACCGTGTGTATAAAAACGTATTAAATAATAAACTCTGAGTTCTAATTCAATTGTGAACCTACTATAGCTCAGTGTTCAACAAGAATATCAATACGGAATCAGCATTTGAAAAATGGGCATAACAATAGTCTTGACCCTAATTCACACTAGAGTCCGTGATAACCGCACCGGAAGCTCCTAGTGTTGAGGTATACAAACAATGCTAGTGTTCCCAATGCTAAAAAATTCCTATTCACAACCGACCCAACGCGTTTCAATACTCATCATCAGGCCACAATCGAGTCGCCCATGCTGCTGGGAACTCACCACTGCAAAGAAGGAGTATATCGATATTTAAGAGTTTGGGTAAGTGTTGCGGATCAGCTCAAAACCCGCAGCTGGACTGCCATTGATAAAACAACTACACTGATAATACATATTGTGTAGATAAATGAATGTCTACCCCACTACAAGGTGTCATTGGAACACCTACTGAATAAGGAACCATAGCCAGACTGCCCACATGATGATCATTGATAATTAAGAGACCACCTGTCGTGACGACCATGTGGGTCTCTTGCTATCCTGAAGGGAAAATTGGCCATGGAAATGCATGTTTAAATGAATGTTCAAATAAAACATGCATAATTTGTCTGCTCATTTAAACCCCCTGGTTGTGTGCACGCCAATCTATAGATCCACTGGGCTTCCTTTCGTAGTATGAGGTTATCCCAGTCACCTCCCCGTTTGGGAGGCCTAATGAGTTCAATTGCTTGAAATTTAAGACATTCTGCACGACCCTGATGTGTAGCGTGTACATGTTTGGATATAGGAGTATCTCTAGAATTCGCAATATCGCCAACATGTTCTCTGATCCGGCGCCGAAACTGCCGCACCGTTTTTCCCACATAATTCAGTGGACATGGACATGTTATCAGATATACCACCCCTGCTGTTTTACAATTGAC
Organism: Rhinoderma darwinii; assembly: GCF_050947455.1. Taxonomy (NCBI): domain Eukaryota; kingdom Metazoa; phylum Chordata; class Amphibia; order Anura; family Rhinodermatidae; genus Rhinoderma; species Rhinoderma darwinii. The sequence goes on from NC_134688.1 coordinate 222,991,948, forward strand.
AAAATCACGAATGTCATATTCCAATTGCGTAACGACACTCCTAAACTTGTCACCTTTTTGAATAAAATCACAAGCCTTGCACCTGCCACATCTGTGTGTGCCTGGTATTTGTCTGTCCAGCCATGTTCCTTTAGGTGCAATGGGGTCAAAACAACTATGCATAACTCTGTCCCTGATGTTTTTCCCTCTCCGGAATGTGACTGAAGGCCATTGCGTAATCTGATCTATCAAATCTGCATCAGTACTAAGAATACGCCAATATCTCTTCAGGATCTGCATAATTTCACATTGTTTAGAATCAAAAGTGCCTATAAGTCTCGTAACTCTCTCTTCCCTTCGTTGTCTAGGAACAAGAAGACTCTGCCTGTCCACATCTCTCGCTCCCACATAGGCCTTTCTGATTACTCCCTTAGGGAAACCTCTATCCTTCAATCTGGTTGTAAGTTCCTTTGCCTGTCTCTCGAAGTCGTCCATGGAGCTGCAATTCCGGAGTACTCTCATGAACTGACCCTTGGGAATACCGCGTTTAAGGGGATAAGGATGACAACTGTTCCATTGCAGGAAACTATTGGTTGCTGTTTCCTTACGATGTACTTGAGTACGGATTGTACCCTCTGATGTTTTTATAATTTTAAGGTCTAAGAAAGTCAGTTCCTGATTGTTGATTTCACATGTGAACCTTAGCCCTAGATCGTTCTGGTTAAGGGCAGCCACAAAACTATTGAATTCTTCCACTGTTGAATTCCAGAACAGCAGCACGTCATCAATATATCTGATCCAGATCCCTATTGACGAAGTCCACTTGGAAAAACTCTCCCCAAAAACAATTGTCTCCTCCCACCAGCCAAGAAATAAATTTGCATAGGTGGGAGCAGTTGGACTTCCAATTGCAGTACAACATTGCTGGTGAAAAATCCTGTCTTCAAAGATAAATACATTTTTCTCCAGCACAAAATGTAATAACTGCAGAACTAGCTGGTTATGAGCCACAAATTGAGTACCTCTAGATCTCAAGAAGTACTCTACCGCTTCACAGCCAAGTTTGTGTGGAATGGAGGAATACAATGCCTCTACATCCAGGCTAGCCAGAAAAGTACTGCGTTCCAAAGTGATACCTTCAATTTGTTTCAAAACATCCATGGTATCACGTACATATGATGTTAAACCCAGTACAGATGGACGCAGCACCTGATCAATATAAGTGCTTACATTTTTAGTTCGATTGTTTATGCCTGAAACAATGGGTCTGCCACGTAAGGGGGGGTACCCTTTGTGGATTTTGGGCAGACTATAAAAACATGCCATGATGGGAAATTGTGGAAATAGGAAATTAAATTCACTAGCACTGATCAAGGACCTGCTTTTTGCATCACCCAGAATGCCCAAAAGCTCCTTTTTGAACAGTGCTGTGGGATTATCCTTTAAGATGGTATAACAGTCAGGATTGAGAAAAAATGTCCTCACACATTTTTTTGTAGTCTTCCCTGCTCATAACCACGATGTTCCCACCCTTATCGGATGCTTTCAGAACAATATTTTGTTTTTTCTCCAATGTGGTTAGGGCTAGCCGTTCAGACCTAGACAAATTGTTGTCAATACCCCTCATATCCTGACTCAATAGTTTATGCTTCATTCTGGGACTCTGAGTTATGTATGGAGATGGGTTTAGAGATATCCGACCTGGAAGGCCTTGAGGCCTAGGAGGGGCTATTGGAGGAGTCAAGTAGAGCCCCTGGACAAGGCCCGTTTACTAATTTAAAGACTAAGAGTAGGAAGCTGCCACCAATAGGAGATTTCACTAATGTAGACTTATTTGTTGACATGGTGGGAGAGGAGATTAAACTATTGAGTCAGGATATGAGGGGTATTGACAACAATTTGTCTAGGTCTGAACGGCTAGCCCTAACCACATTGGAGAAAAAACAAAATATTGTTCTGAAAGCATCCGATAAGGGTGGGAACATCGTGGTTATGAGCAGGGAAGACTACAAAAAAATGTGTGAGGACATTTTGCTCAATCCTGACTGTTATACCATCTTAAAGGATAATCCCACAGCACTGTTCAAAAAGGAGCTTTTGGGCATTCTGGGTGATGCAAAAAGCAGGTCCTTGATCAGTGCTAGTGAATTTAATTTCCTATTTCCACAATTTCCCATCATGGCATGTTTTTATAGTCTGCCCAAAATCCACAAAGGGTACCCCCCCTTACGTGGCAGACCCATTGTTTCAGGCATAAACAATCGAACTCAAAATGTAAGCACTTATATTGATCAGGTGCTGCGTCTGTTTGTACTGGGTTTAACATCATATGTACGTGATACCATGGATGTTTTGAAACAAATTGAAGGTATCACTTTGGAACGCAGTACTTTTCTGGCTAGCCTGGATGTAGAGGCATTGTATTCCTCCATTCCACACAAACTTGGCTGTGAAGCGGTAGAATACTTCTTGAGATCTAGAGGTACTCAATTTGTGGCTCATAACCAGCTAGTTCTGCAGTTATTACATTTTGTGCTGGAGAAAAATGTATTTATCTTTGAAGACAGGATTTTTCACCAGCAATGTGGTACTGCAATGGGAAGTCCAACTGCTCCCACCTATGCAAATTTATTTCTTGGCTGGTGGGAGGAGACAATTGTTTTTGGGGAGAGTTTTTCCAAGTGGACTTCGTCAATAGGGATCTGGATCAGATATATTGATGACGTGCTGCTGTTCTGGAATTCAACAGTGGAAGAATTCAATAGTTTTGTGGCTGCCCTTAACCAGAACGATCTAGGGCTAAGGTTCACATGTGAAATCAACAATCAGGAACTGACTTTCTTAGACCTTAAAATTATAAAAATATCAGAGGGTACAATCCGTACTCAAGTACATCGTAAGGAAACAGCAACCAATAGTTTCCTGCAATGGAACAGTTGTCATCCTTATCCCCTTAAACGCTGTATTCCCAAGGGTCAGTTCATGAGAGTACGCCGGAATTGCAGCTCCATGGACGACTTCGAGAGACAGGCAAAGGAACTTACAACCAGATTGAAGGATAGAGGTTTCCCTAAGGGAGTAATCAGAAAGGCCTATGTGGGAGCGAGAGATGCGGACAGGCAGAGTCTTATTGTTCCTAGACAACGAAGGGAAGAGAGAGTTACGAGACTTATAGGCACTTTTGATTCTAAACAATGTGAAATTATGCAGATCCTGAAGAGATATTGGCGTATTCTTAGTACTGATGCAGATTTGATAGATCAGATTACGCAATGGCCTTCAGTCACATTCCGGAGAGGGAAAAACATCAGGGACAGAGTTATGCATAGTTGTTTTGACCCCATTGCACCTAAAGGAACATGGCTGGACAGACAAATACCAGGCACACACAGATGTGGCAGGTGCAAGGCTTGTGATTTTATTCAAAAAGGTGACAAGTTTAGGAGTGTCGTTACGCAATTGGAATATGACATTCGTGATTTTGTCAATTGTAAAACAGCAGGGGTGGTATATCTGATAACATGTCCATGTCCACTGAATTATGTGGGAAAAACGGTGCGGCAGTTTTGGCGCCGGATCAGAGAACATGTTGGCGATATTGCGAATTCTAGAGATACTCCTATATCCAAACATGTACACGCTACACATCAGGGTTGTGCAGAATGTCTTAAATTTCAAGCAATTGAACTCATTAGGCCTCCCAAACGGGGAGGTGACTGGGATAACCTCATACTACGAAAGGAAGCCCAGTGGATCTATAGATTGGCGTGCACACAACCAGGGGGTTTAAATGAGCAGACAAATTATGCATGTTTTATTTGAACATTCATTTAAACATGCATTTCCATGGCCAGTTTTCCCTTCAGGATAGCAAGAGACCCACATGGTCGTCATGACAGGTGGTCTCTTAATTATCAATGATCATCATGTGGGCAGTCTGGCTATGGTTCCTTATTCAGTAGGTGTTCCAATGACACCTTGTAGTGGGGTAGACATTCATTTATCTACACAATATGTATTATCAGTGTAGTTGTTTTATCAATGGCAGTCCAGCTGCGGGTTTTGAGCTGATCCGCAACACTTACCCAAACTCTTAAATATCGATATACTCCTTCTTTGCAGTGGTGAGTTCCCGGCAGCATGGGCGACTCGATTGTGGCCTCTACTGCACCTGCACGTTCGGCTTTTGATGCGGTCGATGTTGGTTCCTGGCTGTCAGCTGATGGCCGGGAGTCACATGGACAGGTGTCACGAATTCGATTGGTGAGTGTGTTTGGCTGTTTCGATTGGCGGTGCCGAGGACAGGGGGAGGAGTCAGATGCTTTAAATAACTCAGAGTCCCAGAATGAAGCATGCCGCTGACATCTATGCGAGCATGCTTCCGTGGAGTACAGCAGAATACCTGCTGCTGAACTAAATATCGCTGGCATCCCTGGCCAGAGTGACCAAGCTACAGACCCCTGATGATGAGTATTGAAACGCGTTGGGTCGGTTGTGAATAGGAATTTTTTAGCATTGGGAACACTAGCATTGTTTGTATACCTCAACACTAGGAGCTTCCGGTGCGGTTATCACGGACTCTAGTGTGAATTAGGGTCAAGACTATTGTTATGCCCATTTTTCAAATGCTGATTCCGTATTGATATTCTTGTTGAACACTGAGCTATAGTAGGTTCACAATTGAATTAGAACTCAGAGTTTATTATTTAATACGTTTTTATACACACGGTGTGGCTTTTTCACAGTGGTGATTGTACCCCTGTTTTTAGAGAGTTATAAATAAATGTTATATTTTACTCATATATTACACCAGTGAATCCTATGGTCTGTCCCCCAAAGGTCAAAGAAGACCTTTGGGGAACTTTATATATTTTTTTTCTTTCTTTTACACCATGTTTTTCCACTGTAACTGGAGATGCACAGCAGCCCCAGTTACAGGGGAAATCAGCCCTCTCATAGTGACGATTGTCACTAATAGGGCTGTGCTGGGTCTAGTTAGACTCAGCAGCAGTCTGCCACTAACGGCACCCGGCGATCATGTGACCAGTCACATGATCACCGGGAGGAATAGAGACAGCGCTGCTGCTGTCTCTATTCCTGTACACAGCGCGCATTCAGCGCTGTGTACAAGTGATCAGAGAAGACAGAAGCAGCGAAAGCTGCTTCTATGCTCTCCTCAGGGTCCCCGGCAGTCACTGACAGCCGGAGACCCGACATTCAGCTGCCCGATCGCGCGGGCAGCAAGTTAAAACCCGAGCCGTAGAAAGTCTATGGCTCGGGTTTTAAGGACCCTGACCGCTGGCCGTAAAAATACAGCCAGCGGTCGGGAACCAGTTAATGGCAGAGCGGGGAGATACCTCCCTGCTCTGCTGTAGTGTTCAGTGGCGTCCCGCTGTAGCAGCCATAGCGGCTGCTAGCGGAGCCTCCGGCCATGGTGGGGGCCCGTGCCGGTGGGCGACACGGGCCCCCTCATGCCGCGGGCCCCGTAGCAGCCGCTACTGCTGCTACGGCGGTAGTTACGCCACTGCCTGTGGCTGACATGATGGCTATTGATGGTCTCAGAAGAAACACCTCGACGTGCGTTTCGCACCTTTCGTCAGGAGGTGATGATAGTGTACAAAAAATATGGTTTAAATATCTTGTTACTGCGGCCGGACGCCTTTTCGGCCCTGCCTCTGGGTGGGACCTAGCATTCATGAGGCCATTGTTAGGCTCAGTTTTGAGGGCTGCATCTAAGGGGTTAATCGGCCGGATAGGAGGCTATCTCCGGTCCTGGTCTTGAAGCAGTGATAGCGTTAGGCAGACCGAGTACCCTGTTAACGCGATGAAGTAATAGTACGTCAGTTCGAGTTAACAGTCCACCGCCCGTGATGTAATCGTACGTCACAGGGCATTAAGGGGTTAAAAAATATAAAATTGTTGAAGCTATTAGAGTATCGAGTCAGAGGGATATAATGAGATCTATACAGGACACCCGCTAACATTTTATCCACGATTTATAATAAATTAGTACTATCTGGAAATATCATTGGGAAATTTAAATACATCTTACAATGGGAAAAGGATTTGCAAATAGAGTTTTCCCTGGATGAATGGTTGACCGCTATAAGATACACTTGTCAAAATAATAAATGTATAGGTCATCTTGTAACGGTTAAAAAAATTCATCTCCGCATTTATCTAAAATCCAAGGAAATTGGCTCAGTTTGATTCAAACAACAATGTGCTATGCTGGAGAGGTTGTGGGATAGTGGGTGATATGATGCATACCTGGTGGGGGTGTGAAAAATGTAGGATATTTTGGGCCAAAGTCTCTACTCTAAGTAACGAAATTATCGGAGAGAGTAAAGGAATTCTTACGCTAGAATTGGCCCTATTAAATATGAGATTGAACTTAATCGCTAAAGAAAATACTGTAGATGGGCCTGTTGCAGAATTTTAGATGCAGCACGTAATATAATTGCATCTAATTGGAAAACTGATAAAATTCTGTGCATTGCTGAAGTAATAAATAAAGTAAATATATATTTTCAATATGAAAAAAGTTTTAGGTTTAGATTGGGAGGCAGGAAAGTATTTATTCAAGGAACTATGGACGCCTTGGATAAGGAAGCAATATTGCCCAAACTTATAGGCTCCTACCCTATTAGGTAGCTGGTTCCTTGTTTTTTGTTTTGTCTTTATTGTTGTTTTTTTGTGTTTTTTTTTCTTTTTCTCTATTTTTCTTTTATCTTTTTTATGCTTTATGGATGTATAGTGTTTGTTTATTAACTGAACCGGATTTCATAAGAAAACCTCTAATAAAGATGATTGAATAAGAAAAAAAAATACAACAGAGGTGCATAGTTCTGAGGAACCTGCAAAATAATAAAATATATAATAAAAAAAGTGATCAGCATAACGCGTATTTTTAAAGCGTGTGGCCCTAAAAATTAGCACTTAATTAAATAATAATAAAATCACTCCAATATAGTATGCCTCATTAAATGGGCTCGACCTAGGTGAAATCTCAATGTAAATATATTTTTTGGCATTGAAAATGCCCACCCAGTGCACCCGGCATCAAGTTTAAAACGGTGCTTGAAAACAACTAATTTCAGGGCTTTACGGGCCCCCTTATTGGGTTCTATATCATATCTGCAGCTTAATAAGGAATTGACTTATTTTATAGCAGAAATTAAGAAAAAAACTGCGTGAGCATGGCAATAATGATGTTTAAACCATAAGATATAATAAATGTAATGCACACGCTCTAAAAACAAAAATAATCCCTTATAGCTCAGGTCACTGGGTTCATTTTGAATCTGTATGCTTTTCATGAATATTCAAAGGTCACCTGATTCATTAAAAAAGTGTAATAAAGCTTGCAGTGAAGACAGCACCCATCACATTAAGGCTGGGTTCACACGACCTATTTTCAGACGTAAACGAGGCATATTATGCCTCGTTTTACGTCTGAAAATAGGGCTACAATACGTCGGCAAACATCTGCCCATTCATCGACGTACTGTGCAGACGACCTGTCATTTACGCGTCGTCGTTTGACAGCTGTCAAACGACGACGCGTAAAAATACAGCCTCGGCAAAAGAAGTGCAGGGCACTTCTTTCAGACGTAATTTGAGCCGTTTTTCATTGAACTCAATGAAGAGCAGCTCAAAATTTACGGCTGTCAGAGAAGCCTCGCAAAATGCGAGGAGGAGCATTTACGTCTGAAACGAGGCAGCTGTTTTCTCCTGAAAACAGTCTGTCTTTTCAGACGTAAATGCCTGCTATCGTGTGCACATACCCTTAGGAACAGATCTCGTCCAATGTAAATTAAAAAAAAAAGGCTCAAGTGTGCACACAATCCAGGCCAATCTATCATTAGCATAATATGTTGCACCTAAAAGGACTAGTAGTAGTTATGTCATTGTATAATGCTAAATCTGTTAAATTAAATGCATTGGCAAGTGGTTGGGGCAAAGAAAAGTTCAGAACAGTGTTATAACATAAAGACATAATGATTTGGTAATATATATATTACCATTTACCAGGATTGAAAAAGATCAGCGGGTATGATATATATGCCTGATAAATTCAACACAATGACTAACCTTGTCAGGGTTGATGCAAGACATACTTTATATTTGCAGAGCACCATAAAAACAAGATAAGGTGTGAACATGACTGCTGTAATATCATAGTTGCACTGAGTTTGATTACTGTCTAGACCAGAGGTGCAGAACCTACTGCCCCGGGACAGCATGCTGCCTGCAAGTCCGTTTTGTGCATCCCTTAACCATCGGGAGACAGATATGTTAAACTGTGTCCTGATAGTTCAGAAAAATGGGGCTTTTAAAAGATCTAGGTCAGAAGTACTTACCTACTTTGGTGAAGGTCCATTTACCTGGGTCTGCTTTCAGGTGAAGGTTTGAGTCAAACACCAAAAGTAAGGCTATATTCATACGGGTCAGATTTTCCATAGGCAATTCTGACCAGTGGATCTCTGGTAGAAATCTGAGGTTTATCTGCCACAATGCCCCTTAACCCCTTTAGGACGCAGCCTGTTTTGGCCTTGTGGCACAGCCGATTTTTTCAAATCTGACATGTGTCACTATATGTGGTAATAACTCCGGAACGCTTTTACCTATCCAAGCGATTATGAGACTGTTTTCTTGTGACATATTGTACTTTATGTTAGTGAAAAAATTTCGTCGATAAATTCAATATTTATTTGTGAAAAACGTCAAATTTTAGCAAAAATTTGCAATAATTACCATTTTTCTAAATTTAAATGTGTTTGCTTGTAAAACAGATAGTAATACCACACAAAATAGTTACTAGTTAACATCCCCCATATGTCTACTTTATGTTTGCATCATTTGTTTTCACTTACTTTTATTTTTCTAGGACGTTACGAGGCTTAGAACTTTAGCAGCAATTTCTCATATTTTCAAGAAAATGTCAATAGGCCATTTTTTCAGGGACCAGTTCAGTTCTGAAGTGATTTTGAGGGCCTTATATATTAGAAAGTCCCCATAAATCACCCCATTTTGAAAACTGCACCCCTCAAAGTATTCAAAACCACATTCAGAAAGTATTTTAACCCTTTAGGCGTTTCACAGGAATTAAGGCAAAGTAGAGGTGAAATGTACAAATTTCATTTTTTTTGCCGCAATTCGTTTGTAATAAAAAAATAATCTGTAAGGCTTTATTCAGACGAACGTAAAATACGCGCGTGCAACGCGCGTGATTTTCTCGCGCGTTGCCCGGACCTATATTAGTCTATGGGGCCGTGCAGACATGTGCGTGTTTTTTGCGCAGCGTTGCTCCGTTGCCAAAAAGGCACGACATGTCCGTTGATTCAGCGTTTTCAATGCATCACGCACCCATTGAAGTCAATGGGTGCGTGAAAACAACGCAGGGCACACGGAAGCACCTCCGTACGCACAGAGTTTTTCACGCAACACTTGTTAAGTCTATGTAAATGAGTTGAGCAGACTAGACAAAACAACTACAAACCAGGAAGTGGCTTTTCACTTTCTGAGCACATGCGCACAGTTTAAACTGACATCTGCAGCAATGCCACGTGCGTGCGATGTGGAAAAACTTATATGCTTGGTCCATGACAGACCCCAGTTGTGGAACACGAACGCAGAGGCCTACCACGACCGCACGGGCAAGGAGGTAGCCTGGGATGAGGTCGCGCATAGCCTATTTGGCCAGGAGTGGGATAAAAGTACCACAAGAGACCGCAAAAGCATAGGTAAGCACTGATCTCAATTGATGCTAATGCAATCGGCCATGCTGTAGTGTATATCCTTGTGTTTCACATGTTCTGTACTGTGCTTGGTCGCGGGTGTGGCACTGCATCATTTATAGGCCAGTGTTTAATGTGTGGTTGTGTTTTAAGTATAGCAACGTTTGGGACAAGTGAAGTTGTCCGTAAGGTCACATGGTCTCATTTTGTTGTCTGTCTCCTGTTCCTATGTCCAGTTGATGATGTTAAAACACGGTGGAGGAGCTGTCGGGATCAGTTCAGGAGGGAATATGGAAACAGAGGGCGAAGTGGGGATGGGGCGTCCAAAAAACGCCCGTATATATATATGAAACAGCTGATGTTTCTCAAGGACATTATGGAGATGCGACCGTAAGTACTGACAGTACATTGATGACATGTGTGTGTTCACTGCATAGCCTGTATAAAAAGCTGTATGGCCCTTGTGGACATGGTCAAAGGAGTAACGCTAAATGTTTCTGGCAGATGCAGTGACACCGAGGAGGAGGCTGGCCATGTGGAGTCGCAGCAGGTCACGGAACAACATCCCGTGTTGCCCTTGACCCCCGACCGCACGCAAACACAAGCAGCCACCCAGTTAAGCAGCCAACCCCAGCTGCCACCGGGCCTGGACAATCCCCGGACGCCACCAGCCAGACGCCGGCGCACCCAGGTTGCCCCAGCAGGTGCCAACGTGGATTCCAGAGTCCTGGAGTACCTTAGGCGCTGTGCGGAGGAGGATGGATGTGACGCTTTTGGCCGTACCATAGCGCCACTACTTCGGCGAGTACCGGACTACCGGATGGCACGCGTCCAAGGGGCCATCCTTGCTATCATTGACTCTGCCACTCCTCCTAACAATCCACGGCAATGCTTCCAGGTAGTAGAGCAATGGCGTGGATTGCCTGAAGATTGCCTGACCTCTACTGCTCCTCTCCCTTCCCAGCCTGCTCACACCTTTCCACGGCCACAGTACCAACGGCCGATGGTGAGCGTAATGTCACCAGGTCATGTGGTGCCTCGCTAACGCCCTTTCCCCCCCCCCTACGTCAGACCCCAGCCTCCCTTTGTCCAGGGCCCCCCGGCAGGGCTCAACCCTCAGTATCAGCACCACTATGCTGTTGAGGAACATCCTCAGCAGGCCCAGGGACAGTATAGTGGTGCTTAAATGCAGAGCCAACAGTCTCCCTCACACAGGTATCACGATTTATAGAAGTGTGTAGGCCGATGACGGCTGTTTCTATGTGGTGATGTAAACATGGAAGTCCCAGTTTGTTTATGTAGCATCATGTTGGTGCGTTGTATATGTTTTTATGGCTGCTGGTTGCTGGTCACAGTTTACTTTTGAAATAACAGATTAAATGGTTATGCTGTTTGCAAGTCAGATTATATGTGTTTGCCTCCATTTATGTGTTGGAACCCAGGTTCCCCCAAACATTCTTTTATGTAACGTTCACAAATTAGGCCGGTGGAGCAAGAGTGTAGCATGCCATGATTGAGGTATTAGTTTGTCTTTGGTGGTTTACCTCCATTCCTCATATTGCCCTCGCCTGCATTGCAGTCGTGTGAGAAATGGGGAACAAATGATTTTTGTCATGGAATTAGTGACCAAGGGCTAAGGCAACCGGCCTCCCAAGCTAATTCGTCTAGAGGAGATTTAACGTAAAAAGGAAAACCACCAAAGATATAAGCTCGCAACCCACGTCAAGGGTCCTCATGTCTTACGAGTGCCGAATCAAAATATCCCCTCCCCAAAGAACAACAAAAGTCACAGAAAAATGCTACTG